>NC_081406.1:664492003-665092003 GCF_030272615.1 Cryptomeria japonica | reverse complement strand
ATATATGTGTGTATGTGTATGTATATGTATATGTATATATGTGTGTGTGTGTACATGTATATATACATACACATACATACATACATCTACATGTATGTATGTATGTATGTATATGTACACATACACACACACATACACATACACATACACATACACATACACACATGTGTGTGTGTGTGTTGGATTAGTAGCCAATAAAAATATTGAACTAAATAAATTTAAAAAATGAAATATGTATTATAATTACATTGTAAAATTTAGTCTTTGTTAATATAATCAAATCATATGAGTGATTGATAATCATTTCACATGTTTGAGATTCTAATCACTTAAGTAGTATACTACAACATATAAATAGAAAATTAAAAAAACAAAGTTCATATATATATCAACATGATATTTTATTCATAGTATCGGATTAGTAACCAATGAAAATAACTATCATATTGTTTAATTGTAAATAGGAATGATAAATGGTGTACCATGAATTTAGTCTATGATGATATATCCTAATCAAATTATATCAACATTTGATTGATAATCATTTCGTATGTTTGGGATTCTAATGACTTAAGTAGTATACTACAATGCATAAATAAAAAATAAAGAAACAAAGTTTATATATATCAAAATGATATTTTATCCATAGTATTGGAATAGTAACCAATAAAAATAACTTTTTGTAAAAAATTGCTTAGCATTAGAATTATTAGCATAATTGAGGATTTAGGATTTGTTGGTTAACAAATTTGTCCTTCTTAAATACCTTTCAAAAGTGACTCATAAATGCCCAAATTGAAAGACAACAAAAGAATCAACAATTGAGTCACTTACAATCATAAGTGCAAGTGCTCTGAATTTTGATATGAAGGTACAACTCCCTTCGTTGGATAAAATGTATATTTTCTGAATATTCTTTTAACCAGAAAGCAATAAAGGAAAACTAACATCTACCCATAACCATTAAAGTAGATGAGAAAAAATGATTTAAAATGAAGTGAATGAAGATAACTAAAACACAATTTAATTACCCAGACCCAAGAAAATACCCTTTCCAATAGAATCAAAATGCCCTGGACTTTGATCGAGTCTCTCTCATGCCTCAAAGGACAAGGGGGATTAGAATGCCGAGGCAAAGAGCTAACAACATATTTCTTTCCAATATATAAGTTATTTCTGAAATCAAAGTTTCAAAATTAAATGCATACACAGTTTAATGTAACAGAAAAGGCAATGAAAGGTAATCGCAAGAAAAACAAAGCTCATTGTAATCAAAATAAAATATTGACAAACGCATAGATCAACAAAATCTTTTTCATTCCATCAATGCCAAAATGTGGGCTCACAGACTCAACACTTTTGAAAAATAAAATTGTGTTGTCCAGAAAACAACAAAGCCCCCTCTTTTCTACAACAAAAAAAGAAAAAAAGAAAAAGAAGCCCTACTCTTTTCTTTCATTACATATATATAGCCTCTCTTTTTTTAAAGAAACTTTCATTTATCAATAACTGATTCTTGAAAAGACTATTAATTAATCTTTTCTTTTATCTTTTATCTTCTTCCCGACAACTCTTCTTTGTTTTTAGCTTCAAATCTTTTATCCTCCATTCCTTTCTAAGAAATATTTGTAGAAAATTTAAATTAAACACATCTAATTGTGTGTTGACAGGTGGACATATTTTTTTATATCTCCAGGATACATTATTAGCTGGACCTCCATTTCAAAAGAGTCCCCATCGTGAGCTTCTCATAATAATCTTTTTCTTAGAATTTTTTATAGACCCATACTCAGAGATCAATAAATTTTGAATGCAATAATATTTTGTCAATCGCTCTAGTGAGGATTTAGAAAATTAGGTTTTCTAAAACATATAAAAAATTCAGAGCGATCCAACATTTGAATTGAGAGTTATGCCCCCCGCATAGGGACTGATTTTTCTATCTCAGAAAATTTGTGGTTACAGGTTACATTGAAAACTACAAACAATATTCATGCCAAGACTTACACATTCTAAACATGCATCTATTTAATTTGCTGAATCTCTGAACTTTGAATTTGAACCTCTAAAATTGAACTCTTGAACTTTGAACCTTGAACTTGCAAACCTTGAACCTGCGAACCTTGAAGCTTGAAGCTTGAAGCTGCAGACCTTGAACCTTGAACCTTGAACTTGCGGGGTTCAATCAAAAAGTTCAAAATTACAAACTTTGCCCATAATATGCTTCATTTATTATTTTGTCTTCATATTTAGCTGCGCGTTGAACCTTTGAACCTTGAACCTTGAACCAATGAAGGTTCAAAGTTCAAGTTCAATGACCAAAAATTACAAAGACCTCACACTCATAAAAACTAAAGCTGTGATACAACCTACTCCAGTTGAACTCAAACTTTGAACCCTAACTTTAAACTTTTGAAACTGGTTCAATGGTTCAATGTTAAACCTAAAGCATGACATTATTCCTTTGGGTTGCCATAGAAAAACTTGCATAACTTTTTACTGAGGGCTTTGTTTCTTATGAAATTTTAACTGTAGAATTAGTAAGCCAAATAGAGCATAACCCAGAAATCATTTTTGCATAGGACACATAAGACTTGGGATTTAATTGTTTGGGCATATGGGTAACCCAAAAATAAAAGCATTAAAATCTCCCAGCCAACATGGAGTTTGGCCATAAAAACTGGTCATTTTGAAGAAAAAAGAGGTTAAAATTATCTCTAAATTCTTATTTATTTAATTAATTCATTAATCCTCTTCTAAGACTTTCCTCATTTAAATAAATACTTTTATTTATTTAAATTGCCCTTTTCCTAAATTAAATAAATATTTTTATTTATTTAATTGATCTCACTTCCTCTATTATTTAAATAAATCTATATTTATTTAATTAATTCATTAGCCTTTTCTACCGATGACACATGTCATTCACATGTCATTCATCTCTTAATTCTTCTCTTACCTACCCCCTTTATCATTTAATTATTTCCTCTACCTACCCTTTAATTCTAGTCGATCATTTATCTTTACACCTCTTAATCTTATCCATCTATTTCTTACAATGTTCTCTATATAAGAGGATGATTCCTTCATTATCAACCCTAATTTTGTCTAATTATCTAATCACCTAATGACACAATCAAGCCTTCTTGCGATCAAGCTATCAATCACATTTCCGTTCTTTGTTGAGCTCTTGTGCACACATAAAATCTAAGAGCAAATATATCAAACAAGATCAATGGAGATTGAAACCTTACTTGACATGTGAATGGTATATCTTGTTTTGTTATTGTTTATTTGCATGATCTTAGGTATCTCTATTGGTATTGGTGAATGTTTCATTGTTAGACTAGGGTTTTGTGGTTGATCCTTGTTAGTCTTTCAATATTGTTGTTTCCATTATTTACTTTTCACCATATACACTTTCAACCATTTATGAAATATAAGTTTAGAATAATATACAAAGAAGTCAGTGATCGAAAGGTTATGAATTACTAAGGTGTATGCTATAGCAATGTGAAAAATATAAGTTCCATTTACATAAGAATCATAATCCAAGAGAAATATAGATTATGTTTCACCAATATTCTATTATTTTACTATTCTTTAAGTATTAGACTAAGAAATTACTAATTTAGATAGACCATCGTATTAATATTATATCCTAAGTTTTAATATTAGAACATGTTAAGATAAACTTAGGAGAAAGAGTGTGTCATAGTGTAGTAATTATTCTAGCAATACTCCTTAAAGAATTTTTAATTCTTTCCTTTTATAATGATTTGTTACTTTTAACAACTTTTGAAATATTAGACATTTGTGTTGTATAAATGTATTACAACAAATCCAAATGTGAAGGTTTATCCAAGGTTAGGAAATTATATATAATCTTAACTTTTGATGAAAATAGAGTAAGGTTACCATAATTATAAGATTGACTAGTTAGATTCTTGTTTGTTAATGATTAAAGGTATCTGTTTATTATCTCCTTGTTGAATGTAAATGACTATCTTAGTTATATTATCAAATGTTTTCATAAGATGTTGACTAATTATTTCCTTCACATGTTAACACTTATTATTAATTCATGATTTAGTTATCATGTACATCTTTTTGATTAATTGTAATTTTTTATTTGTTTATTTTTATGAATAGGCCTTCTTTATTAATTATAAATATTAAAGTACATATTCACAAAAAAAGGTCGGGGGATACAAGCAAATCTTTGCAAAGTTATCAAGTGGATATGCATTATTTATGCTTTTGTATGCTTATGTATGCTTTGGAAAGATTTATATGCCTAGTATTTTAGTTGATGTCAGAAGGGTGTCGAATATGGAGCAACAGAGAAGGGTAGGTTTCTACCACAAATCTTTTTGTCAAAAGTTCGCCTAAAGAGATTCTTTGGCCACAACTTATTAGTAATTAGTAATAATTTACTATTTGATTAAATTTCCCTCTGTCATATCATGATATCAACACATTAGCATATCATTATGCATTTAGAATGTTAGATATATCACGTCGTACCAAATTCCATCACTCATGCCAATTCTAGATTGTTAGGCATTCTTGTGTAGGGTTGATTATTCTTCATTCAAAGGATTTTGGGGAAGCATATGCTTCATAGTTGGATGGTAATACACCCTTACAATGTTCTCACCCATGGTGTTCTTGTGCGGAGGTTGCATGTTAGGAGTACCTATCAGGATTGTTTTAGTTATGTGATTTATGTACTTGTTATACTCAACCTCATGCTATCTTCATGTAAAGTAAATATTTTCCTTATGTTTGACCTAGTCATTGGCCTTATGTACCCAAACATTCTATCAAAATACAATAACATATATCTATTCTTATTTTGAACAAGTCAGTTTAATTTATGTTTAATTTTATGTAATTTGTTGTTTTAATATTATGGAGGTCCTTACATTTTACCAACTAAATGGAACTTGAATTCCATGGTTTGGGAGTTTTGATTAATTTATCCCCAATAATGTAACCATTGATCTCCCAAAATTACATTTATATCTCCTAGTTTGACAATGTAGAAGTCATCATAATTTCTAAAAATGAGGCTCACTTGGGACATTTTCCTTATGCATTGAATGGTGAAACCATCACATCAAAACCTTCAAATTATTCATTTTTGAGGCCTTTTTTTGCAACCATCCATTAATCAATGAAATTGTGAGCTCCTCTAGAATAAATGAGAATAGTAATCATTTGTCTACATAAAATTTAGTAAACATTGAAAAGGTTAGGCTTAGGGGTTGAGAACATTGTCAAAGCACATTACCATCCAGCTATGAAGGCTCTTCTTCTTCACTTTCCTACTCTCACTATTTATCTATTAATTCATCATATGAAATTACCTCAATGCAATGCACTTGTCCCTTTTTGACATGCATGTTACTTGGTGCCCATGGCTCTTTGCATGTGAAACAAATTTTATTCCTAATTTGTTTTTTGCCTCTTCCTCTTTTTTTAAGGATTTTTGTTTTTATTGTTGTTTTTTTCCAGGCTTGTTTGGAGGGAAAGTCTTCTTCTACAAATTTATCTTCATGTTGAAGAATCAAGTGCTAAGAAATTCTTGATAGTCTTTTATAGGGATGGAGATTTTAAGTATTTAAATAAAACTTTGAGGTGTTTGAACAATCTTTAGTCAATAGAATAGTCAACTTTATTTTAGGGATACCAAATACAATTACAATTTTTAAAAAAATCTGCAACATAGTTCTAAAAAAAATCATATTGTTTTAGTTGTGATAACTCCTAAAATGAACATCAAGGTACTTCCCATCAAACCTCTCAAGTAGTGTTATGTTGAAATTTTCATAGAATTTGATAAGGTTATTTTCTTGAATAATCAAACCATGAAACCACCATTCACTAAAGCCGGAGAGTGGTAAATTTGATGGCCTTGTCTTCCAACATTGGGTTGAGATACAAGTATGTGTTTATATTTTGTATCCAAGATCAATTTGTACAATTATTAGATCTGTCAGAAGTGGGAAGTGATAACTTTCTCACAACATGTTGTAGATATCTCTTAATTGTATGAGGCCTATGCTCAAGTATAGGGCCATTTTTTGGACTTCCTCATATTCATAAATTTCGTAAGACACATTTATTCTATTTCTCATTCGAGAGAGCTCTCTATTCAACATTATAAATCATGATGTGATCCATCACCAAATTTTTAGCTTCTACTTCAAGAACTCCTTCCTCATTATAAAGGAAAGTAGGATAAAAAGGTTTAATAATTCATCAAATGATACTACTCTAGGTGTGGTTGTGAGTTTTATTGGGACTATTGACATTATAAGTGATCCCTTCATAATTCTTATGTCTAAGCTCAGGATTCCTATAAACATTCACATTAATTTACATGGTGTCAATTAACAAAGCCAACACGTTTGTAAGACAATATTTCCCTTGCACGAGTATACTATATTGTGTCTTTGTTGAATCATCTTTGTCCATGGTTATGGTCTCTCTTTCAACTATATTAGTCATTTCTACCCCAAATTTTGAAGATAAAAACTCTATTTTAGGATTCTTAGGAAACTAGAACCTTTTTCTAATTTATATGAATGATAAAATCTATTTACTTTTTCACTGGGATACATGTGAATTATAACACTACATTAAAATAACTAGCCTCAAAAAATATGCTACTAGTACCACTAGCTTTGATAATAACGTAATGCGCCTACATGGTAGCTCAAATTCACTATTTTTTTAATAATCAACTTAAATCACAACCCCTTTTTTTATGGCCATATTTCAATTGTAGGAAGAGTGAGAGCATATAAAGTATAGAATGATGATGATAGATAAGAACCACTAAGATATTGGCAACAAACCAACCAAATTACATTATTATCAAGTCATAGAATTAATCAATGCAAAATGGCACAAATAATATACAAATGATGATCATTCCAAACTGATCGATAATAAGCAAGATTGTTTTAATGCCAAAATGATAGACTATATCGTCCATTTTGACATACACCAAGTTGGTACTGTAGTACCCCTACCCTAGTCAGCTTTGTAAAACTGGTTTTGACCTTGGTTGACTTTTTATGTGGCATTCTTGAATGGTTGAATTACCATGATGTAATGTTGTAGTCAGATATTATGATTATTGTGTGTACTTGTTAATGTGCTTTCGCATCGATTCTTACGTAAGTTTAATTGTTCTCCTGTTCTTGTTATTAATCTCGAGCTAACACCTTCATTTTATATATATATATATATATATATATATATATATATATATATATATATATATATATATATATATATATATATATATATATATATATATATATATATGCTTGTGTAACTCTTGGTTGCAAGATATTACAGGTATAGTACTGCCTAGGTGCAAGGTTCGTTTTCACCTGGATTCGCAGGGTTGAGTATACCTCTTTTGTCCTTAGAATTTAGGTTAGGTGGTCGTAAAACTCTCAGTTTATCCTAGTCATGCTCAAGTGAGCGTCACCTGTGGTCCGTCAGTTCCCTTTTCATTTGGGTTTGCGGGTTGGGTATTTGGTTGGCTTTCTTGGGTTGCATGCTTGGCGTGTGGTAAAACTGAGTATTTAATCCTAAGTAGTTATTTTGATTTAATGTGTTCATTTACGCATTAGTAATTAGGAAACTAAAGTAAATAGGTTTCTTTTATATAATTAATCATTTATTTAAAAATTGCCCTATTCGTGTTAGTAGCAAGTTTAATTTAATGGTTAATTTTAAATCATGAATCTATTTAGTTTATGCATTTTGAAAGGGAAGATTTAAATTTATTCGAAATAAAAATAATTTAATCCCCTTTGTTTTTTGGAATAGAAAGGTAAATTTTAATTATTTAAGAAAATCAATTTTTATTAGAAAAACAAGTTTAATTTATATATATTTGATATAGTGTGAAAGATTGATTTTGGGAATTTAATTTAATTAAAAATATTTTACCCTCATTAATATTGTGAAATACAACTATTAGCTTTGTTAATATTGAGAAAATTAAAATTAAATGAGGGAGAAAAGCATTTTGATTTTTAATTAGAACAAGAAGTTTAGATTATTTTAATAGTTGAAAAGAATGATTTTAATTTTATTTATTTATTTTATTCAAAAGTTGTTTAAATTCTAAAAGAAGGGATTAGGTCAGGAGATTCTTCTATTTAACCCTAGGTTTGGAAATATTTTTGAGGGGAATTGTTTTTGGAGAGTTTTTTTGGAAAATATTTTGGAAGATGGATTTTTGGAGGAGATTTGGGCTCTTCCTTAGATCCTGCCAGGAATGCGAAATGAGGTAGGAATTCTTTTATTTGTCTTCCTTGTTGTCCAAGAAATTTACTGTTCTGGTTAAAAAAAATAAAATAATAAATAGAATAAATATTGGGGGTTTGGTTGTTCTTCATGAATTTTGGTTGAAACCCCATTGAAGGTTCCTGATTTAGTTTGTAGTTTGCTAGATGGTTGATTAAATTTGTGAGAAATCATTATTTTGCCCTTATATGTTGTTCTTATTGAGAGATTTGCCTACCCTGAAGGTTATTTAACAAGATTTTATTAATTAGAATACTATGGGTATTCTGGAAATTGTTTGTTTCATATAAACTGGTGTTTTTATATTCTTTTATATTTTGTGTTAAAAATTTATATATCAAAATAAAAAAATAAAATCTTGCTTCTACGTGTTTGGGCGTGGGGAGCTTTTGCTCTACCCACAGCCCCATGGAAATCCATGTTCTGTGGTTCCACGCTGTGGAGACCACATTTTATGGAGTCCATGTTCTGTGACTCCACATCGTGGAGGCCACAACTTGTGGTTCCACGCTGTGGAGACCACAGTTCGTGGAAGCCACAACCCGTGACTCCATGCTGTGGAGACCACAGACCGTGGTTTTCCACGGTTGTGGAGACCACAACCCGTGGAAACCACAGTTGTGGTAACCACAGGTGTGGGGGCCACTATGTGGCAGTTTGTTTTTTTTAAAACAAAAAAAAAAATTATAGCATGTTAAATTTAAAGTGGGTTTTAAAATATTTAATTGTTTTATTAAATATTAATTAATATATTTAATTATTATATATTAATTATTAATTATTAATTAATGTATATTTTAAATATATGTTAATCATGATAATATATATATATATATATATATATATATATATATATATTAGTACTTAATTCGTTAATATTGTGTATTATTAAATTATTAATTGTTTATATTTTATTAATTGGGGATAAATAAATATGTAATAATTAATATTTAATTTTGGTATCTGTTTCACTGAGGAAGTATCTTTTCGGGAAAAAAGATAAAATATTATTTTAATTGGAAAATTGTTGAAATAAAATATATTTATTAATTGATAATTTTTAAATAATATTTTATTCAAGAATATATCAGTTGAGTAATTGAAAAAAAATAAAAATTTTAATCATTGGATATTTTGAAAATTTAAACGATATACTATTGGAAATATTGCAAATTTAATAATGTATCTTTTGGAATATTGGTGAGTTAATGATATTTTCAATTAGTAAAATAAATGGTTTAGTTATATTCTTCCTCTATATTATGGTAATATAGTAGTTATACTATTGTATCCACCTTGTAATGGTGATTTTTCTGTTAATGTATTTTTTGAAAACTTAGATCATTTAGAAAACTTGATCGACTTTTATTGTTTAAACCATTAGGAAAGAAGATTGTTCTACCCCGGTTTTTGCCTATGCAAGTTTAATTTCTGTATTCACTTTTGTTTAAAGTAATGGCAAGGCCTTGATATGTTTGTTTGCACCATGTCGTTTGGTTGATTTGGGGTACCTGTCTATGTCTTCGGTCTCTAGTTTGGTTGTTGCCTTGTGATGGTGTTATAACTAGTCTTGTCCTTTATGCGGATGTTGAGTGATGATTTGTGGTTGACCATAGCGGGTCAGGTCTCTAGTTAGAGTGTTGTCAGGCAATGGACCTTGTATTAGCTTTTAATATGTTCAGTTGGATCCGTTTCTATGTAGGTATCAATTATGTATTTATTGACCAATGTCGTCGGTTGTTTATTGGAATGATTCAACTGGAGGGCAGGAATGTAAATGATGTGGAATTTATGTACTCTTAATTTATTTAAATGGTCAGAGGGGTCTTGCAGTTGAGCAGACCCGCAGATGTAGCCCTTTAGGGGTGAACTCCGATATCAATTTGGTGTTATATGATGCTTTTGTTCTTATGTTTCATGTTTTTAGTGTTAGCATGTATGGATGGCTTTTTGATAGAATGTATAAGTGGATTAGATGAGATTTATTGTAAATGCATGTATGCAGTTGGTCTTTTAATGCAGTAATGTGGATCATGAAAGAGTGTAGTTTGATTTGCAAAATGAATTCTATAATTGTTAATGAAATTAAGTATGCATGAGAAGATCTCACTAGTTATGATGAAATTATAGTGCGTTTTGGAACTAGATGCATGGCATGTGTTTAATGTAAAATTGAACGAAATGAATGGATAACAATTGTTGGATGAACTCGTCATATTACCTAAATTGTAATTCTAATGGATGAACTTCATTTAGTTATTTACATTTTAACCTTAATAAATGAACTTCATCATATTATCTATATTTTAACTTAAATAAATGAATTTCATCATATTAGCTATATTTTAACCTTAACGAATGAATTCATATGTTATCTATGTTTTAACTTTAGTGTGTAAATTTCCTCATGTTAGACTCACCTTCAACCATAATGGATGAGTGCATCCTATTTTCTATAATGATAATTTACTGAACAAATTATATCCTTGTTTAAAGTAATATCATGAAATTAAGTTAACCTGTTTTATTGGGTCAGATGTCGTGAGTTGGGATAGATGTTATGTTATGTAATCATGTTGGGAAACTCCTTATGTTTTGTTTAGTTTTGTACAGTGTTATCTGAACTTTTGATAACTCCTTGTATCATTATGTTGTGTCTTATTTAAATTTTTTTTTATTGCACTCCATTCGTGTGTTTTAGCTTTATCCCTTCGGGGTTTCCTATCGAGACATTACATTTGGTATCAGAGCCAAGTTGCAAACACTGGGATCTTTGGTTTCGCTTGTGCCCTTAGTTGGTGTGTGGTGTATTGACCTTATGTGTATGCTTTTCCTCCTTGTTGTATGAGTGTGATTGAGAAGACCTTGACTTGTGTGTAACGTGTGTGTTCACACCTTGTTTTCACCTTCTTGATGTTGGTGCTTTGGAGTGATTATATGTGCTTTGTCTGCTTATTGAGGTCTTGGTCTACGATTTCTCTTATTCTGAAGGAGAGTCATATGTACCTTCCTTATTGATTGTTGTATTCTTTTGACTAATCCATTTGGGTTGGTTAGTGTTGTCTTGAATCTAAAAGTACAAAATGTGTGTGTTTAAGAGTATGATCTAGCTTAGTGTTATCCACTTGAAGGACTTGTATGGTAAATATTGAATTCTTATTTTGTAGTAAAATGAATGATTATCATCCTTCCTCTTCTCTCTCTCTCTAGAAATTAAATGTTTTTGTTATATGTTTATTTATCTCTTATGTGACTTTTCTTATTGCAAGAGAAAGGTTGCGTTTTCTTGAGCCCTTGTGTGAGCCTTATAACACTTATGTGTTTTAGATTATAGAAGGGCTTTGGTTTGAAAGTGCATATTGGATATTGAGAAAAATTGTATGTTTACATTAAAGAATTCTCCATGTGTTTCGTAGGAGTAATATAATTAAATTCTATCTTAATTAAGGTGCATTAATATGCGAATAGTTGATTTTGTGAAACTGCTTTGGTTGTAAAAGAAGTATCAAAATGGAACATGTTATAGTAGCTTTGAGAGTGTATCAATGTGTTCCACGAAAGGTTGTTTTATGTGTTCTTTAAACCAATTTGATTGAGGATCTATTTTAGCAATGCTCCATTGAACTTGCCTTTGTATATATGTAATTGCCTGATTATGTTTAGAAAGTACGAATGAAAAGCTTGTTTGATGTGTATGCATAAATGTGTATTATTTAGTTGATATCTCCTCACTTATCTTCTTACCGTACCTTGAATTTTCTATGATAGGTTGCAAATTATGATATGCGGTTGTATTGTATTAGAGTAGTGAGTGTTCTCAAGAGGTCTTGCATTATCGATAAGATTACCTGTTTTGATCTCTATTGTTTGGAAAACTAGAACATTCTGTTGCAACCATAATAATTGGAAATGTCTTGTTAGGCTGTTTGGCATCCTTCTAAAATAGTAGCGAAATGAAAACCGTGCAAATAAATGATAGACTTATAGTGAAAAATTTCAGCTTGTAGTGTGATCTTGTTAATCTTGTGCCTTTGTAGGAAATAGTTTGATTATCAAATTCTCTTTCCCTTTTCTTTGCCTAAATCATAAGATTTTTTAGAAATGCTACTAAGAATGCATTGATTTAAAAAGATTTTTTATAACGCATATGTAATTGTATGTTTTCTTTTGGGTTGCTTATGGAAAGATGAAAGTCTTAAGCTTCAGAAAGAAATTTGCATAGTTAGTAATGTGGTTGTGAATGCTTAATGGATTTAGAAAAGATATCAGAATGATGTTATTTCCTTATGTAATGGTGAATTGTTAAGAATTTCAGTACTGGTATCTAGAGTAAACTTTATTTAGTGATTCATGTGGAAAGCATAGGTAAAACCTTTCTTGAGTAGATGATAGCATATTGAAAAGTACTCCCCATAAATGTGACTAAACCAGTAATGGTGCTTTCCTTGTGTATTATAAGAAACCCGTGCTTGCTATGTGTGCCCATGGGATGGTGAAGTAATCAACCATGGAGGATATGTTTGCTTATGAGTATGGGAAACCATATTGTTTATGTGATGTTGCTTATTTGTTTCCTTACTGAGTGCCAACCCACGGGTTGTTGATAAGTCAGTATGTGAAGGGGTAGTATTAGAAGTCACCATTCCTTGAATAGTATGGAACAACATACGAGTAATGTTGATGCGAAGTGACTTTAGCTTCTCTATTTCGAGGAAAAATATAGTTTTGTAATGAAACTGTATTATAGGTGTACTCAATATTTTCCCTTGTGATGAATCGATTTATAAGGTTCATGTGTGCTAGCCTATTCCTATCCTTTATTTGAGCATATTGATGTCAGTTCTTGAGCAGAATGATGGTTTTATTGGAGGATATTTTTCCTTGTCCTCATGAAAGGTATGTTATTTTTCACATGAGCTGCCAATTGTCTGGCGTTGGTAGACATGTGGGTGGACCTTAGCCATGTATATCTCTAGCTTACAACGAGTATCCTAAGAGGTACGTTGCTATGCAGGGTGTGACCTGCGTGTGCCCTTTTCCGCGAGGTACATTTCCATGCGGGATACGTCCATTGCGTGCCCTTTCCACTTGGAGTATTGCCATGTCATGCTGAGACACGATGCGGGATGTAGTAGACATTGCCATGCGGGATACGTCCATTGCATTCTTTATCCGCTTGGAGTATTGCCATGCCGTGCTGAGACACGATGTGGGATGTAGTAGGTGTTGCCATGCGGCCTACCAACAGGTTTAGGGTAGAGCCATGCCACATGATGACGTGATGCAGGGTGATGTTGAGGTGCACACTGCCATGCCATGCAGATGTGTGACTAGGCCACACCACATGATGAGCTACTGCGATAGCTAGACAATTGTTCCTTCCTTCCTCATTGGAGGCTAGATTCTAGTCACATAGTGATGTTATGTGCAATTGTGATATTTTTTTTTTTATTTCCTTGGTGGGCCAGCAATTTATTTTATTTTGACCTTGAAGGTTTAGCCACAATCTTGTGATCTTTTGCTTACTTGATTTGGTGTTGCAATTCCAGAATTTTTTTCTTGCCTTACTGTTGGAATTGATGATTATTATCTTTATTTTTCTGTACTTTGGTGGCTAAACTGGTTTATCCTTATTGTTTTTGTATGTTGGTCTTGTATTGTAATGTGAATTCCTCTCCAAGAACGTAGGAGGTGGTCTTGGATGAGTGTATACGAGGAAGTAGACATAAGGAACCTTGAGGATGGGGGTATGTGAGGCTATGATGCAGCTAAGATCCACTACCTACCTATGTGTGGTGACTATCTCTTGGACGCTAACCACCTTACGCAACAAGGGATGTTCATGAGGGTCTTGTATGGAAGGTAGCACCACTATGGTGTGCCCTAGCACCATCAAGCCCTCAAGTGAGATATTGGATATATATGATCATATTATTGTTCTGCGATCAGGCATAGAGATGCAGATCATGCATGTTATCTTTGACCGAGCATTAGACATGCTCACATGTGGCCCTTTTGAGTTGTGCATTCCAGTTATGTGGATGATTATCATGTGTAATCATGGAGTAAATTGTGTTAACTTGTCACTATGTTATGGGACATAGTCTTTGGAAAGGTTTTTATATGCCTGGCAAGTGTAAACAATTGAGTTATTTATGTTGCTCTTATTTATTGAAACTTAACTTGGTTGTAGAATTTGATATTGGAAGCTAGTTCTATGCGATAAAGCTTTATGAAAAAGATGTATTGGTAAAAGAAATTGATAATGATGGCATGTTTTCTTGTCATGTTTTATAGATGAGTATAGTAATTGTTGTCTATATCTTTTAATGTTTTAATTTGGTGTAATGAAAGGAAGAAAATTCTTGTTTCTCTGCTATGATTGTGAATAATTCCTAGAATATTTTAAGAAGTGTATGGTTTTAGATGTATCTTGCAAATGGATAATGACATTCGTAGAGGATTTAGCAATAATGTTTCAATTGTTGAGAAAATATTTATATGTGCAAATTAATAATTGTTAAATGAGTTTCAAGGCTAATACGTGTTGCATGATTTCCGCTTAGCCTTACGACTTTCGGGAGTAAGTCGGAGCCTAGTGGGGGAGGATGTAGTACCCCTACCTTAGTCAGCTTTGTAAAATCGATTTTGACCTTGGTTGACTTTTTATGTCATAAACCTCTTTTAAGACTTAGATAAAACTTGTTAATAATATTATTATTATCCTTATCATCCTTATTATTATTATTATTATTATTATTATTATTATTATTATTATTATTATTATTTTATTATTATTATTACTATTATTATTATTAATATTATTATTATTACTATTGATCTTAATATTACTTTTATGAGTTAGAAATGATAAATTAAATAAGGTCAAAATTTTAAATAAAAATGAGTAATAAGTGGTGACTCGCATGCGAGCTCATAATTTACCTGGAAATTATTTATTTCCTCAATATTCTAATTGAGCACATGGTGTAGGAGAAATAAGAAGATTCTAGAAAAAAAAATCAATTTCAAAATATTAAGGAATAAATATTATATTTAGCAAATATATGAAATGGGAGTTACAAAATTTTTCTATGACAAGAATAATTCTATTCATGGCTTTTTTATGACAAAGGAGTTACGAAATTCATATTTGATAAAATGGAAGAAAATTCAAATTCAGATTTTTAATGCATGGTCAAATGTAAACGACACTATGACAACAATCATTTTGCATGAAATTAATTTAAAAATTACTTGTTTTCTCAATATGTTATTTAGCACATGTTGTAGGACGAAATGAGAAGGTTCTAGAAGAGAATCTCAAATTCATATTTTTGCATGTAACCCCCACTATGACAATAGTCATTTTTGCATGGGATTATTTCATGAAAAGAATCTCAAAACCAATTAATTTACATGGTAGTGGGAAAATGACTCTCTTTTCTAAATATTGAACACTAGATTTTTGAAAAGGGGGGGTTCATTTCTTTGATAAGTAGTTTTGCATTCTTGCAAATTATGTTAGTAGTAGGAGGATTTTGGTAGACATATTGTATTGTAGGAGATAGGACTTTCTAGGGGTTTTGGAGGAGATCTATACCAGGTTGCAAGACAAGGATCAAAGGGAGCAAGAGGAAAAGTCAAGAAGAAATCCAAGAGATTGAAGATCTTCAACAAAGGAGAGCATTATCAGATAAGTGAATTTTCCTCCAAATGATTAAGGATGTTTGATCTATAAAATTTATTTAGTTGTATTTCAAAAAAAATATATGAAGTTTCTTTTATTTCTTTGTAATATCTTAGGGAAAAAAATTGTTTGTCTTTTAGAAAGGAAATAAATATAGTGTTTATTTATTATTAAGATTTTCTATTGGTTCCAAATAATATTTTAAATTTGGAGTTTTCAATCTCATTTTATTTCAAAGAAAGCTAATGGTGTTTTAATTTATTCATATCATGAAACATAAAAGTTCGATTATATTCATTGGAAACAACATTTATCTTAATTATGAATTAAAATTTTAAATAGATTTATCGATAAAATATATGAAAAAGATTCATTTGCATATCTATCTTGAAATACCCAATTTAACATAGTTTAATGATAAATTAAATTTTCCAAATACAAAAAAAAAGAGAAGATATCAATCCATTATTATTAAATTAAATATTATTAAATTTAATACTAAATGAGAATAATGAAATAATGTTAGGTTATCCTATTTTGAAGCTTGGCACAAGAAATATTATTATTGCAATTGACTTTAGTTACAAAAACATATTGTTTAAATTTGAACATGTGGGGATGACCCTTTGGTGAAATGGTGGGGCTTCTTGCCTGTAGTGCCTACAACATAAGTTCAAACCCCCACAGGTTCATCTCTACCGTGTAAAAAATGGAGTATTGTTACCCTGGGGAGAACCTTGGAGAAATAATGGGGCTTCTTTCTTGTAGTGCTTACATCCTTGGTTCAAACCCTTTAAAAAAGGGGATGACCCTTTGGTGAAATGGTGGGGCTTCTTGCCTATAGTGCCTACAACCTAGGTTCAAACCCCCACGGGTTCATCTCTACCATGTAAAAAATGGAGTATTGTTACCCTGGGGAGAACCTTGGAGAAATAGTGGGGCTTCTTGCCTGTAGTGCTTACATCCTTGGTTCAAACCCTTTAAAAGAAATATCATGGAGTGGAGGAAGATGAGACTAGGGCTTCTTGCTTGTAGTGCTTACATCCTTGGTTCAAACCCTTTAAAAGAAATATCATGGAGCGGAGGAAGAGGAGACTAGGGCTTCGCCTGAGGGAATTTCAAAATTTCCAGGGTTTCTAGGGGTTTCAATCTCAGGAAGATGGCTTTCAGAAGCGAAGATTTGCAGACTGGGGACCACCACAGAATTCCACATAGTCACGGTTTGGAAAGCGACCTTGGCAAAACCCAAAAAAGGTTTGGGAGGATCAGGATAGGTTTTTTCACTCTCACGTGAATTGGGGGGATGAAGTTGCAGACAAAAGTCCTAAATATTTGAGAAAGGGGGGACTCAGAAACCAAGGACACTGTAGAATAGAGTATGGACCGAAAACAATTTGGAGCGTTGTGAAGAGAAAGAATGGCGTCCGAAAAGGAATGATCAGAAGCAGAGAAGGTCTCCAGATAGAAATGAACACAGGAAAACGGAGAAAATATCTTTGATGATAGATAACAAAAGCTAGAACGACTCGGTTTCCTTTTTTCGGGAGAGGGGTTTTTATGTCAAATGCTTTGGGGATTGGCCGACGGTGGGAAAGATGAAGAGTTGGTGCACTAAAACCTAGAAATGCAATGTCGAGCTTAAAACCCTTCCAAATGGTTTTTTCTTGGTAATAACAAAGGATAATAAGGAAAAGCATGAAATATTGAATAATGGACCTTTTTCATGGGTGGAAGGGGTTTGTACATTAGGGATTGGGAGCCAAATTTCAACCCAGTGCTGGCCCCGGTAGAAATGGTACCTGTCTGGCTCAGATTATATAATCTACCCAGAGAATACTGGAATGAGGAGTTTTTTCAAGCATTGGGTAATAAACTGGGGTTCTTCATCCGAGCGGATGAGGCCATTGAGACCAAAGACTTTAGCATGTACGCACGAATATGTATTGGATGGAAACCCCACTACCCACTTCTTGAACAAGTGGAGATCATTACAAACGCAGGACAATGGCTTCAAAAAATAGAGATGGAAAAGTCTAGTGAAACCTGTCAGATTTGTAAAAAAGAAGGACATTAAGAGGAGACATGCCTTATAGGCCCAAAAGGGAAAGCGCTGGAGACAACGATAGAAGATGAGGTGAAATTTTTTGCAAGTAAGGTCAACACAAGCAAGGAAATGAGACCCTTGGAGGAAGAGATCCAAGCCAATCAGAACCCTGTATTGCAGGGGGAGGTTTCGAAGGCTCCCATCATCACTACCCTGGAAGCGGAAGAGAATGTTACCGAAGATGATATAATCAACAAGCATAGGGAGGCGGTAGGATGGGTGGAAGAGGCCATTACAAGAGTTGAGAAAGCAGTGGATATTCTGGATGAGGTTAATGCCAGGACCGCCTCTCCTACGGAAGTAGGTACCAATCTGGAGCTGAATTAGCCTTCGAAGAAGGAAATGGGCTCGAGGTTGGATTGTGAGGAAGTCAAAGATAACAGAGAGCTGGAGGGAGCCGAGGAGGATGAGGATTGGGGCTGGATGGACGAGGAGGACATTGTGGAAATGCAAACCATAGAGCAATCGGAACTGACTTGTACTAAGATATGAATAGAAGAAAAGAGATTGAGGGGCACAAAGTCAAACCAATTCAAAATTGCGATGGCTGGTAGTGCGAAAGGCCAAAGTAAATTGACAGTAGGGAAGGGAGTCACCCTTCCTGAAGGAAAATGAAAATCATATCCTGGAATGTTAGGGGCTGTAATGCCCTTGATAAACACCGATTGATCAAGTGAGGGTTGGATCAATTAAGGCTAGATGTTGTTTTTCTTCAAGAAACAAAGATGGAAAATGGGGAAGAGAAGTCTCTTTTGGGGTCTTGGAAGCAGTGGTCGGGGGTCTTTGTGGATTCAGAATGAGCCTCGGGAGGATTGGGCACCCCCTGGAATGCAAATATTCATAAGGTGGAGGAAGGTTTGGCCTCCAATATGTGGTAGGTATGTAAGTTACACTCTTACCCTCTAAATGTTGACTTCACAATAATCAATGTCTATGGACCGTGTAAATCTGGGTTGCAAAAAGGTTTTTGGAGATCCTTGTCCTCCCTCATTCAGGAGCTAGAGGGGGTTCTCTTGATCATCGAGGGGGACTTCAATGCTATTCTAAAACTAAGTGAGAAATTGGGGGGCAAGGGTGAAATTCCTACGAACCTTGCACACTTTCAAAATTTTGTGACAAAAAATGGCCTCAGGGAAATCAAGTCCAAGGAAGGCCAGTTTACATAGTCAAATCGAAGGATCTCTGGACAACATGTTGTAGAGAAGCTGGACAGGTTCTTCTTAGGTGGGCCCTGGGTGGATACTAATCTTCTATTCTCCTCAAATATCCATCCAGTGGCTACTTCTAACCACTTATCGATGGAGCTATCTATAACTTTCGATGGTCCCCCCATCAGATGCCCCTTTAAATTTGAAAAAATGTGGTTGAGGGATCAAAGTTTGAGGGATTTAATCAATGATTGGTGGTCAGGGGCTCTAGAGGTGAGTGGAACTAAGGCCTTTGTTTTTGTTAAGAAGCTGCAGTTCATCAAGTCTAAAATTAAAGAGTGGAACCGAGTGAAGTTTGGCAATATTTTTGCTATCAAAAGGGATTTGGAGGACAAATTAGCAAGCTTACAAGAAGACATAATTCAAATGGGGATGACATAAGAGAAATTTTTGCAGGAACGAGAACTCAAAGGACAATATAGTGAGGTGCTAGCCCGAGAGGAGGTTTTTTGGAGGTAAAAATTGAGAGAGTGTTGGCTTAAGGAAGGGGATAGAAATACAAAATTCTTTCATAATTCGGTCAAGGCAAAAAGATCTAGGAACAAAATCATGAACATCCTCAATAGAGAGAATGTAGTATTAGACAAAGTGGATGATATCAATAAAGAGGTGGTGGAGTTCTTTCTAACTTTATTATCTAAGGATAATGTTCCAGAACTGGAGAAGCAGCAGCAAGGGCTGAATGTTATCCCGGAGTTGATAACAGATGCACAAAATCAGAGACTGATGAAACCAATTCAATTTGAGGAGGTGAGAAAGGCGGTTTTTAGTATGGAAGGGGATAAAGCGCCAGGGCCAAATGGTTTCCCAGCCTTTTTCTTTCAAACTTTTTGGGATGTTGTGGTTTTTGAGGTTTGGGAAGTTGTGGAGGAATCTTAGAATAGGGCAAGTGTGGCAAAGGAGTTTAACTGCACACTCATTGCCCTTATTCCTAAGGTGGAGCACCCTGTCAGTTTCAATGAATTTCGACCAATTTCTTTATGCAACACCATCTACAAAATCATTTCTAAAGTGATGTCAAATAGATTGAAACCTTTTTTAAGCCTAATTATATCAGAAGAACAGAGTGGCTTTGTTCCAGGCAGATTGATTATGGAAGGGATAATCATTGCGCATGAGGCAATTCACATAGTTCGCCAAGCGAAGGTGGATCGAATGATGATTAAATTAGATATTAGAAAAGCTTATGACATGGTGGATAGGGAATTTCTTATCTAGGTATTGTAGAGGTTTGGCTTCTCCAAAGAATGGACTAGTTGGATAAGGGCTTGCATAGGGGAGGTGTGGACTTCTATTTTGGTCAATGGTAGCCCCCAAGGCTTCTTTCAAACCTCACGGGGACTTAGGAAAGGGGATCCATTATCGCCCTTCCTATTCATTATATTAGCAAAAGTACTGGGAAGATTAATTCGATCACGACAACGGCAAGGGAGATAGAAAGGCATCAAAATTGCGGAAGGGATGGACCTAGTGACTCATCAGCAATTTGCGGATGATACTCTACTCTGTGGACAATCCTCACTTCAAGAGGCCCAAGTCATGAGAAAGACATTCGATATTTTCTGCAAAGCAAGTAGACAACAAGTTAATTGGTCCAAATTGGAAGCTATATTCTTTAATACAGAAATAGGCAGACAACAAGCAATCTCAAACATCTTAGGGGTTAGAATGGGGACCCTTCCGAATTTTTTTTTGGGTACCCCCCTGTTTGGTGGTAGGAACAATCCGAGCCTGTGGAACAATCTCATTGATGCTTGTGCAAACCGATTAGAAGGTTGGAAGAGCAAATGGCTTTCGCTATCTGTGCGGATCTTGCTGCTGAAAGTGGTTCTTTCGGCTCTTCCCATTTTCTCCATGACAACCCTTAGGATTCCAGAGAAAGTGATCAATTTTATTAACAGGGGAATGAGAAAATTTCTATGGAATGGCAAAGAGGCAAATGACAAAATTCCTTTGGTAGCTTGGGACAAAGTCTATCAAGACAAACGGGTAGGGGGAGTAGGACTGAGAAATTGGAAACTGTTAAATGAAGCTTTGGGGGCAAAAGTGCTTTGGCAAATCTATGCTAAGCCAAGCCAGAAATGGGTTCAAATCCTAAAGCATAAATATCTAGACCAAATGAGTAGGGAACAAATTTTCACAAGTTCAGTTTTACCAAAAGGCTCAGCCATATGGAATTTTATTTCCTCATGCAGACATGTTATCATTGAACATCTCACATGGGAAATAGGTCATGGGTCAAAGGCCAATTTCTGGATAGATTCATGGGAAGGGAGACCAACTCTTTCAGATAGGCAAGAGATTGAGAACATTAGACAGGTGACCAACTATCAATGGGGAGAGAAGGTAGAAGATTATCTCTTGAAGAAGAGAGTGCAAGGGGTGGATGTGTGTGAATGGAAAGAGGTAGAAAACCTCCCTTTACCAGCAAATCAGAAGGAGATTCTAAAGAGAATCTTGCAGGAGTACACCCCCATGCTAACTGCAAAGGAGGACACTATGAGATGGTGTGGTTCAAAATCGGGACAGTATTCGGTAAATATTGGATACAATATCCTCGTCAAAATGGAAGAAAAAAAGGAGTGGCCTTTAAAGCTGATGTGGAGCTCCCCAGTTCTTCCAAAAGCAGGAGTCTTTACCTGGTTTGCTCTGAAGAAGCGCATCCTAACAGGTGAAAGATTGAGCATATTAGGGTTCTTAGGCCCTTTCAGATGTGTAATGTGTAAGAAGGTAGAGGAATCCCTAGACCACTTGCTCTTACAATGTGAGGAAGCACAAATGGTATGGAATTTCCTATTAGGGAAGTTAGGCTGACAAACTCCACTTCCTAATTCAGTCTTTGAACTTCTCTCTAGCTAGAATATACCGAGTCACAGATCAGTCTTCTCCAGTGTCTGGTTAGTGGCACCGTCCCTTGTAGTATGGGAGATTTGGAAGGAAAGGAACAGAAGGATATTCCAAGAGATAGAGGAATCGTCGGAGAGCTTGTTATCAAGGGTTGAAAGAGCAATATCAAAATCAGTGTTAGCAGCAGCTAGAAATCATAACTTAACAAAATATCCTTATTCCAGTGAAGACAATTTTATCCAAGCAAACTGGCCACTTGTGAATTGCCAACCCGTTAATGGGTCCTGGAGGGTTAGTCCCCTTTCGGAACCAACAAAAGACGAGGTTAAATGGGAACTGCCAACAAAGGAGTGGATTAAAATTAATTTTGATGGGGCCTCTAGGGGGAATCCGAGTATCTCAGGAGTGGGAGTAGTTGCAAGAGATGATAAAGGGGTTATCCTATTCAAGGGAGCTCGACGACTACAAAATGGGACAAATAACGAAGCGGAAGCATAGGCGGCACTAATGGCTACGAAATTGGCCATAAACATGAAAGTGTCAAAATTACATTTGGAAGGGGATTCCCAAGTGGTTATCAATGCAATAGCGAAAGGTAACACCCCCTCATGGAAACTATCTCATTGGGTGGAGATAATATGCGAAAAACTCACCTCTTTTGAAGCTTTTCGGGTTTCCCATGTTAGGAGAAGTGCTAACACAGTGGCGAACCTTCTCTCAAATGCTGGATGTGATATGACATGCCAAGTGGCCAAGTGGTGGAAGGGTAATGGTAGTGTATGGAAGTGGTATTAATGCAGTTCATGAAGCTACAAACCAGTAAGCACGCTAGACGGCTCGCAAGGATGAGTAATCACTATCACTGGCATAATAATTAATGTGGTAGTTCAAAAGCACAGAACCTTGGTTTGAGACAATGGCGGTGGGTAGGAAATCTGTTGTGAAATCTCTTTCCATTTATTTCACAGATCATGCATTTATACCTAGCCGTAAACGACGACGGATTTATAATTAATTTGAAAGTTGTGCAATGTATTCGCTAAAAACTGGCTTAATGAAGGTTGTTTGTGTCTTTGCAGTTTAGTTATTCTGGTTTAACAGGTTGCGAGCAGGTTCAATGGAGGCTAAGTTTCGGACAAGCATTTGCAAGGTCTTTTCAAATACAAGGAAGAGAAGTTGTGGAGTGCTGCTTGGTTAATGCTGGGGGAGGAATTGGTGCATACCCATTTCGGGTACAGAACAAATATGGAGGTCTACTCTTTGATAATGGCCTAGGCGTGTGAATTCGAGCCCAAAGTGGAGAAAGTCAAGCTAACAATGAAAAAGCTTGTTGATGAGGATTACTTAATTAATCTTGATTCCATCCTGGAATGGGTGATCCCCTAGACAGGAATTCGCATCCGGGAAGGTGAAGCAGAGGAGGAGATACTACCATTTGTCAGGGGACCAGAGAGTCGTTTAAGTGAGCAATGCAGGGAATGAGCTCGCATTGGCTGGGAAGCCATGAAGCTCCGTGTCAAGTTGATACGAACATATGAGGTCCTTAAGGCACTTAAGGTGGTGGTGCGCATGGAGGTGGGAAGAGAGCTCTGGGACCGATTTGAGGAGGGGAGAGCAGTACAGTTTCTAGCTAGCTTGGAAGGTGACCTAGACTTCGAGAACTTAGACTGTATTCTGAAGATGAAGACTGAAGCGGCCAAAGGGAAAGCCTTGGCGGATATCGATGATGAGGAGAGGAAGATGCCAAACCAGAGCGACTCGGATTGAGCGGTCATGGTGCAAAAATCTATGTTTTTTGCTTTCTGCTTTTGTTGTTTTTTCAAAAACAAAATTTTTTATGGATTACTGTAATATGTCGTGCATGAATGCATAGTACTGCGTTACTTTTTTTCTATTTTGTTGGAACTCTGCATAGTAGGTTTGAACTGAATTTGGGCTGATGTTGATATCTGTTTGGCCTTGTAGATTGTAACTTTTTTCTTGAAAATTAATATATCCAAAATTACCGATCAAAATAAAATAAAATTGAACATGTAAAATAATTTGTATTAATTGAACTGACTTTTTAGTCAATTACTTTCACTAAAACTTATAATTTAATTAGTTATAAACAAGGGAAAAGAGGTCATTAATATTTATATGTGGGTTCAGAAAGGAAACTTAGTTAATGAATTAATTAGTTTCATCTAAGAAATAATTACTCATAAATTATTGATTGGAAATGGAAAGTAAATCTGGGAGAGAAAAGCTATGGGATGAAAATCAAATTAAATGTGGTTTTACTCTTTTTTTCTTTTAAAAGGCAATATAATTAGAAATATTATCTTAAAATATCCCCTTAAATCTAGTTCATCACTAGCACCAACATCATTGGTCTCAATATTTTTGATTCAATATTTTTTATTATGATGCAGCAACTTATCCAGTATAATTTGTAGATGTTGCAGAGTAAGTTGTTGATTCTTTTATTGAATCTATTATTCCATAAATAGTCTATTTTATTATGTAAGTAAATTAAATAATTTTATTCATATAGAAATAGTTTAATATGAAAATATAATAAAATGAAATAAATTAAAAAAAATCGATTTAAAGTTTTATCTAAAAATAAATAAAAATAGAATAACTAAACTTGAAAAAAAAAACTACAACAAAATCAGCCATCCAATCCTTGCAAAAAAGGTTTTCAAAATCTGCATAAATTTGGATACATTAATCTGCGCAAAGGGTAGCAAACTAGCAAAGAGTCATGGTAGATTTCGTAGAACTCTTTGAATGCATTCTTCTTCTTCCATTCTTCCTCAGGGTAGATTTCGTAGAACTCTTTGGAATGCATTTTTTTCTTCCATCCTTCCCATGGTAGATTTTGTAGAACTCTTCTGAATGTATTCTACTTCTTCCATTCTTCCCAGCAAGATCCACAATAATGAAATGAAAGAAAAGCCCTAAATTTTAGTATTAGTATAAAGATTTTAGGGTTGTGGGGGAACTTTACATCTAAGGGCTAAGATTAAATCTAATCTAAGGGTTGAGATTGCTTACTTAATTTGTTTAGTTTAAATTTCAGTATTCACTATAATAAAAAGGAAATTCTTTCCTTCATATTTAAATTTAACTTCATGAGGGTATTTATTTTGTGAAGATAATTTTATTTAAGACAAATATTAAGTAATCTTTTTGTTGATAAGCATAAATTTAGATAAAATAAATAAAAATCAATTATAGTAAATTTATCATTGATTTGATTGGTTGGTTGTTATGTTCTCTTGTATAAAAATTAATCATATTTATATTAAATTAATTGGTTATTTTATAAATAGATATTAACACCCTTAATGATAAATTGCACCAGTAGTTTTGAACCTATGATTTAATCAACTCATTATTTAATTACATGAGGATTAAAATTTAAAATGCTAAGGGATAAAATTGTGTTGAAGATTGTTTTTTTTGATAATTAGTAAGTTATCTAAAAAACTTTAAAACTTTCTTATTTGCATTTCTATAAATTTAAAAATCATTTGTTAAATTATATTTATTAAAAAGAATAATCTTAATTTAAGTGTTTGGAAATTTTATTAAAACAAAAAAAAACAAAAACAAACAAACAAAAAAAAACCAAACAAAAGGATTTTATTTCTTTTCATATTTGGATGATAGTTGGGTAAAGTTTACTTTTGACCTTATCATGTGCTCTCTAATTATTTAAATAAGACTTTACTTCTAAAAATTATTTAAATGCTATATAATCCTTATATTTGGGATAAAAATGGATATATGTTGCCGATGAATTATAATTAAGAGATCAAATAACATATGAAATACATTATTATTATTTAATGAAATGTAAGTTCCTTCAAATTATTTAAATTATGGTATAGTGTGTTAAGTTTGATAAATGTTAAACTCTTTTCCAAAGTCTTGCTATTTAATCATTTAAAGCAATTTAGTACCTTTCAAGTATTAGGATTCACATTTAAAGTAGTGTTATCATTGTAAATGAAATTTATGTTACTTCATATGGAAAAATTAGTTGGGCTTATTATTAAATACTTTTCACTTCAAACAAATAGGTGTTAAAATTCATTTCCAAAGTCTTTTTATTCAATCATTTAATTTTCTTTCAAGCAAATCAGTACTAGGATTCATACTTATTGTGTAATGGTTTGTTCCAAAACAATTATATCTTGCAAGTAATTCAATTCATTTTCATAAGTTATCTTTGAAAGTATCATGGTTTCCAAGCAATTAGTAATTTCATGTATTTAGTTCAAGTTTTTAAATTTTTAATTATTTTCATAATTTTCCTTTGGAGAAAATACTATTCCCAAGTAGTCGATTTGTTTATGTTCCCTTCAATTATGTGAAATTTATACTTTAGTTTTTAAATTCAATCGATAATTTCTTGTATGTAATAGTTTATTTTTCATAATTGTATTGGTATATTGCTTCATGAAAGATTAATGAATTCAAAGTTAAATCCCTAGTTAGATAACTAAACAAAGAGGAGTTGAAACCAAAAATTAGCGGCATTCGGTATCTATAATGCCTCTGGGTCACACTTACAGGTAATGCCATTGTGTTGAACTACTCCACTTAACGCCTAATAAAGCTGCAACAACGACGTGTGTAGCATCGTCCCTCTAAATCGTCGGGGAGAAATAAGGGTCATTTGGAAGTTAAAATCCAAGGGGTGGATAATCCCTCTTGGATTGATAATCTAAAAAGATAAAATTTTAAATGAACTTTGCATCCGCTTAGTTAAACCTTAGAAAACCCCATTAGGGTTTGGTTGTGTGTTATGATCTTGGAAATTTATTTTATCCTAATGATTTCAACGGATGATAACGGATTAAGGGTGACGTATTTAATAGGAAATAAGACTTAGTTATCTTAGGCCACAAGCGGAAGGCCACCTTGAGCCTTTTTGCTATAGAGCTACCATCGTGGGTAGAAACCGCAAAGAAACTGTCTGGGACATTGACCCTAGAAAGGGTTGCGTACCCACCAAACAGTTTACATTAAACCATAGTTAGAAACCAAAACTACATACTTTACGCCTTGATCTTGTGCCGAAACAGGTATGTAGGTAGTCTAGGGATTGAGTTGTCCCTTGTACTCAAGCGTTCAGGGATGGGGATTAGGATTTTGTTAAGGATGAGTTGATCATTTTTTATTGAAGTTCCTTGGTCTTTCAATGAAAGGGTATAGTAACACTAATTGGAAGATTATAATTAATTCAATGCATACTCGGAAGGGATCCCGTATGGATTCGCTTGACTTCCCAAGGCTTTAGGCCGAATTCCGAGGTGGAACTCAAGCTTGTTTATTTTAAATTTTTTATATACTCCTAAATACGGTGACCTCAATGCATTCCTAGTAGGGGAGTGTAGTCTTTAGAGAGTGACTTAGGACCCTAATAGTCTCGATGAGTCTAAAGTCTCTGGCTAGAGCATTGCCTATTCTTTGAATAGATGCCTACTCCATTTGGGTAGATGGCTATCCCGAATTGGATAGATGAAACTCCCCGTCGCATATGGATAGATGCCTAACCCATATGGTTAGATACCCAGAGTATGTGATTGAATCAAACACAATTAAAAATAAGTGGGAATAAGTAATCCTCAAAAAAAATAAAAAAATCAGTTGAGTTTTTTTTTGGATTAAGTTAAGTGGGTCATTACATTTTATGTGGCATTCTTGAATGGTTGAATTACCATGATGTAATGTTGTAGTCAAATATTATGATTATTGTGTGTACCTGTTAATGTGCTTTCGCGTCGATTCTTATGTAAGTTTAATTGTTCTCCTGATTCTTGTTATTAATGTTGTAGTAAGATATTATGATTATTGTGTACCTGTTAATGTGCTTTCGCGTCGATTCTTATGTAAGTTTAATTGTTCTCTTGATTCTTGTGTAACTCTTGGTTGTAGGAGATTGCAAGTACAATATCGTCTAGGTGCGAGGTTCGTCTTCACCTCGATTCACAGAGTTGAGTATACCTTTTTCGTCCTTAGAATTTGGGTTAGGTGGTCATAAAACCCTCAGTTTATCTTAGTCATGCTCAAGTGAGTGTCACCTGTGGTCTGTCAGTTCCCTTTTCATTTGGGTTTGTGGGTTGAGTATTTGGTTGGCTTTCTTGGGTTGCGTGCTTGGCGTGTGGTAAAACTGAGTATTTAATCCTAAGTAGTTATTTTGATTTAATGTGTTCATTTACACATTATTAATTAAGAAACTAAAGTAAATAGGTTTCTTTTATATAATTAATCATTTATTTAAAAATTGCCCTATTCATGTTAGTAGCAAGTTTAATTTAATGGTTAATTTTAAATCATGAATTTATTTAGTTTATGCATTTTGAAAGGGAAGATTAAATTTATTCGAAATAAAAAAAATTTAATCCCTTTTGCTTTTTGGAATAGAAAGGTAAATTTTAATTATTTAAGAAAATCATTTTTTATTAGAAAAACAAGTTTAATTTATATATATTTGATATAGTGTGAAAGATTGATTTTGGGAATTTAATTTAATTAAAAACATTTTACCCTCATTAATATTGTGAAATACAACTACTAGCTTTGTTAATATTGAGAAAATAAAAATTAAATGAGGGAGAAAAGCATTTTGATTTTTAATTAGAACAACAAGTTTAGATTATTTTAATAGTTGAAAAGAATGATTTTTATTTTATTTTATTTATTTATTTTATTCCTTTTATTCAAAATTTGTTTAAATTCTAAAATAAGGGATTAGGTCAGGAGATTCTTCTATTTAACCCTAGGTTTGGAAATATTTTTGAGGGGAATTGTTTTTGGAGAGCTTTTTGGAAAATATTTTGGAAGAAGGATTTTTGGAGGAGATTTGGGCTCTTCCTCAAATCTTTCTAGAAATGCGAAATGAGGTAGAAATTCTTTTATTTGTCTTCCTTGTTGTCCAAGAAATTTACTGTTCTGGTTAAAAAAATAAAATAATAAATAGAACAAATATTGGGGGTTTGGCTGTTCTTCATGAATTTTGGTTGAAACCCCATTGAAGGTTCCTAATTCAGTTTGTAGTTTGCCAAATGGTTGATTAAATTTGTGAGAAATCATTATTTTGTTGTTATATGTTGTTCTTATTGAGAGATTTGCCTACCCTGAAGGTTATTTAACAAGATTTTATTAATTAGAATACTATGGGTATTCTGGAAATTGTTTGTTTCATATAGACTGGTGTTTTTATATTCTTTTATATTTTGTGTTAAAAATTTATATATCAAAACAAAAAAATCAAATAAAATAAAATCTTGATTCTGCGTGTTTGGGTGTGGGGAGCTTTCACTCTACCCACAACCCTGTGGAAATCCACGTTATGTGGTTCCACGTTGTGGAGACCATAGTTCATGGAGTCCACATTCTGCGACTCCACTAATAGTTCTGATACTTAATATAAGTACAGATCCAATAGCCAACAAGATGAGAGGGGGGGGGGGGTGGATCATACAAACTTAATCATCCATAAAAACATCAGATTCAACCTTGGTAACATATATATCAGTCATATAACCAAAAACTGTCAAACATGGAAACTCAAAAGCATATGAACAATATAAACCTCATAACACTAGATTTAACATGGAAACCCAAATAGGGAAAAACCACTATGGGATTTCGGACCCACTAAGAAATATACTCTTCTAGAGTATGCTCGGTTAAAAGAAAATCCTGTTAAAGATTACAAACATATTGCTAGATGTGACCTGGTTAAGGGATTTCCCTCAGATCTATTAGGATCTTCACTTTGTTAGAAGTGACCTTGTCAAAGGATTTCAAACACTCAATCGGAATGTCACCTTGTTAGAGGATTTACATATAAAACTGTTAAGTCCACTCGGTTAAGAGATTTCCTGTCACTTTCACAAAATAATAGTAATACAATCTATCTGCAACTTCACATCTAAAATGCTAAAGCAGATTCCTATTTGTTCAATACAATCTAGACATAGAACTAATCTTGTCTATCTGCTGGGCATCAATACTCTGTTATTCTAACAAGTCTTCAAGCTTCTATGCTCGGTAATCACTATGCAGCATCCCTATGCGTACACTTGCCCGCATACATTGTTTATCAATAGTTTCCTATTTATAAACAATCTTCTAACCACTTAATCTCCTTGATCACATTTCCCATGAACAATCATAGCCGTCAGATCTTCAATCTTGTCCAGGTTCATTGTATCTTTTGATCTGAAAAATGTTTTACCCCACCTTGGAACTTACACATTCACCTTGGAACTTGTGTTAGGGTAATGCGGTTCAATCTGAGCTGTAGATCTTCTTGCCGACTTTCCGTTGCCTTAGATTCGTTTAACAAACTTCTTTTACGGCTTGCCAATCATTGATCTGCTCTAGCTCATCAACTTCTTTCATTAAATATCACATGTAAACATTTAATGCATTCTGTTATAGCTCGGTTAAAACTCGGTGAATACTAAACTTCACTCGGTAGACATTCTGTCTTCATTAACCAACTGCGATAACCTTAGGGTTTACTGACTAGGTTCCTTAGGGTTTACCGACTAGGTTCTTTGCTTGATAACCTAGTATAGTATTAACCTTTACATTTTACAACATATATATGATGTTAAAACAATCTAAAACATCAAGATCTCATCATTGTCTGACTCGGTAGAGTTGCCCATTGAATAACTTATCCCCTTATTCATCATATTCTTTCCTGTGTCTTTACCGACTTCTTTATAATCTTCATATCATATTTCTTAAGATATGGCAACATCATACTGAATTAGAAAATCAATTTCTTGACATCAATGACAAAATAATAATATCAAGACAGTAAAACATCTTTAATCAGTTATGTCCATAATCATCAACAACCTTCTCAATATCCTTATAATGTAATATTGCCAACAATCTCCCCCTTTGGCATTGATGGCAAAACCAATTGATTTGATCTTTAAAAAAAATTCAGATAGCTGTGATTCTGAAATGCTGAAATGCTCTCCCCCATTCATCAGACTTCTCTTCTATTTTCAGTCTTTATTTCAATCTATAGTCTTCTCTCAGTCTTCTCAGGTCTTCTCCCCTTGGGTAGGTCTTCTCCCCCTTTGACAACAATGCTAAAAAGAATAGAACTAAAACATAATGTGTTTCTGTAAGAAGTTATTTCCTGCTGTTACGTATCAACTGAGTCTCGGTCAGAGAATTTGTTTACAATTTCTGTTCCCTGTATCATTCTCTATATTATTCCAGTAGTAATTCCAGTACACTTTCAGAAAAACATTCTAAAGTGTATCAATCCAGCATCAGCTCCCCAAAAGATATTCAATAGAGTCATCGAAGTGATGCTTTTACCGAACTCGGTTAGTGAGTAAAAGATAGGGATAGGACCCCTAACTTGCTTCTGAGATATTCAAAAGTGTCCTTTGGTAGTGGCTTGGTGAAGATATTAGCTATTTTCTCCTTTGTGTTAACATATTCCAACACCACTTTCTTCTCTTGAGCTTCTTCTCTAAGATAATGATATTTGATAGAGATGTGCTTTGTCTTAGAGTGCATAACAGGGTTCTTTGAAATATTAATGACACTAGTATTGTCACAGAATATAGTTACTGGCTCGGTAACTTTCTCATTTATACTTTCCCATAGTTGTTTGATCCATGCAATGTTGGTACATTTCAGTGTTGCTGCAACATATTCAGCTTCGGTTGTTGACTGAGAAACACATCCTTGTTTCTTGCTAAGCCAACTCACTAGTCTTTCTCCTAAGAAGAAAGCTCCTCCACTTGTGTTTTTTCTGTCATCAATGTTGCCTGCCCAATCAGCATCAGTATAAACTTTTAAATCAAAATCATTTCCTTTTTGATATACTAAGCCATAATCTTCAGTGCCTTTCAAGTATCTGAAAATTCTTTTGATTGCTGTCATGTGTATTTCCTTAGGATCTGCGGAGAATCTTGCAACAATACCTACTGCATGTGCTATATCTGGCCTGCTGTGAACAACATATTGTAGTTTTCCAATCATGGATCGGTAGAGTGTCCCATCAACAAATGTAGTTTCACCATTCTTTGATAGTTTACAGTTGGTAGTCATAGGAGTACTTACTGGTTTTGAATCCTCCATTCCAAATTTCTTCAAGATTTCCTTTATGTACCTGGATTGAGTAATGAAAATCTGATTTTTCATTTGCAGTATCTGAAGGCCTATAAAATACTTTATCTCACCGATTAATGACATCTCAAATTCTTTGCTCATTTCATTTCCAAAGTTCTTGCATAAAGAGTCATTTCCACAAAATATAATATCATCAACAAATATGGCTGAGATTAGTATTCCATTTTCATCATTCTTCATGTACATGTTGTTGTTCTCACTTGACCTTATAAAACCGATCTTAATCAAATAAGAGTGCAATCTTTCATACCATGCTCTAGGTGCTTGTTTCAGACCATATAAAGCTTTGTTTAATTTACATACCTGATCTTTATTATTGTCATCAACAAATCCTTCAGGTTGTTCAATGAAAACTTCTTCTTCTAATATTCCATTCAGAAATGCAGATTTGACATCCATTTGATATACCTTGAAGTTTTTGAAAGCGGCATATGCCAACAATGTTCTAACTCCTTCAAGTCTAGCAACAGGTGCAAAAGTCTCATCATAATCAATTCCTTCTTCTTGGGCATAACCTTTGCAAACTAATCTTGCTTTGTTCCGAACGACCTCACCTTTTTCATTTAGCTTGTTTCTGAAGATCCACTTTGTACTGATTACATTTTTGTCCTTTGGTCTTGGGACCGGTGTCCATGTGTCATTCTTCTTGATTTGATCAATCTCTTTAGTCATAGCATTTATCCAATCTTCACTATTGAATGCCTCTTTCACTATTCTCAGTTCAAATTCAGATATCAAACATGTGTTCTATCTCAGTTTGTTCCTTGTCATCACTGGATCATCCTTATCTCCTATAATCTGACTTGGTGCATGGTGTCTTCTGACATACTTGGCTAATACAGGCTCGGTAGGCTCTGTATGATCTTCTTCATCACTCGGTAACTAGATATTTTCCTCATTTTCTTCAACAGTTATCTCGGTAGGACTTCTCGGTTGCACATAGACAAATTCATCATAGTTTTCTGGTTCTTTGGAATTCCCTTCATTAGTTCTTTATGCAAATTCATCAATTTTCACATTTGCACTTTCTACTATTTTGTTAGATGATTTGATCAGACATTTAAATTCTTTGCTTCTAGAAGAATATCCTAGAAATGTTCCTTCTTCACTTTTTTGATCAAACTTGCCGTTCCTATCATCTTTATGAACATAGCATTTACTTCCAAAGATCTTAAAATAACTTACATTAGGTTTCTTGCCATACCAGATTTCATAAGGTGTCTTCAAAGTACCTTTCTTCAATTGAACTCGGTTCAAGGTGTAAATAGTCGTGCTTATTGCTTCTCTCCAAAATGTTTGTGGAACCTTCTTCTCAATCATCAGTGTTCTAGCACAATCCACAATAGATCTGTTTCTTCTTTCAGCTATTCCATTCTGCTGTGGAGTTCTTGGTGCAGAGACTTGTCTTTTAATACCATGATCATTGCAAAATAGGTTGAACTCATCAGATGTGAACTCTCCTCCTCTATCTGATCTAAGACATTTTAGTTGTCTTCCTATTTCATTTTCAACTCTAGCCTTGTACCACTTAAACATTTGAAAAGCTTCTGATTTTTCTTTTAAAAACATTACTGACATCATCCTTGAATAGTCATCCACAAATAATATGAAATACTTATCACCATAGTAACTTTGAACTTTCATAGGACCACAAAGATCAGTGTGCACAAGATCTAAAATTCCCTTAGAAGTGTAGGACTTACTTGTAAAGCTTGATCTTGTCATTTTACCCATCTGGCATCCTCGACACATAGCATTCTCAGGTTTTTCAAGACTTGGTAGACCTCTTACTCTATGCTTCTTACTTATCTTGATCAAATTATCAAAATTAACATGACAAAACCTTTTATGCCATAACCAGGTATTATCAATCTTTGCATGCAAACATTTATTGTGAGTTGAGTCAAGGTGAAATGTATTACCTTTTGTTTGTGTCCCGGTAGCAGCTAACTTTCCATTTTTGTCATGAACTTTGACAACTCCTTTCTAAAATTCTATTCGGGAACCTGTGTTGTTTAGCTGTGCTACACTCAACAAATTATATTTCAAACCTTCAACCCAATAAACATCATTGCATCTTGCTTTATCAAGAAGTGTTATGGATCCTTTATCTCTTACCAGACATGGTGCATCATTACCAAATCTAACATAGCCTCCATCATAATCTTCTAACATAACAAACTTGTGTTTATCTCTTGTCATATGATGTGAGCATCCACTATCTATAATCCAAGAATCATTAGTGTTTATGTGAGATATTAGGGATTTTTCTTCATACCTTTCTTCATCTGATCCATCCTTGATAGCCACATAAACAACTTCCTCTGTATCAGTCTCATCTGATTTATCATCTTCAGATTCCTCATCAACAATTAAGCATGTCTTTCTATCTCTTCTTTTGAAGTCTCGGTGTCCTCTGTAATGATTATCTTTCTGTCTGTCATCTTAGTAATCACTCTTTTAAGTGAAATATTTGTCAGGACAGTTAGAAGCCATATGTCCAATTTTATCACAATTGAAACATTTCAAAGGTAGTTTTCCTTTATACTTACCTTTGCCTCTCGGTAACCTTTTGGCCAATAGTGCTTCAAACTCTTCTTGCTTTCTAATTTCTTCATACAGTTTGTGTACCTCCTCCATGTTCTTCCGAAATCTTTCACTAGCTCCACTGTGATCTCCTTCAGAGTACTTATACTTTCTTTCATTGTAATCATTAGATTCATTCAGATGAAAAGAACTAAATGCAGATTCAACTTTATTTACCGATGACCCACTGTTATCAAAATTACTTAACTCAAATGCATGTAGCTTACCAATAGTAGCATCCAAGGAAACTGACATATTAGGTACAGACATCAATTCATTGATTGCAAAGACTCGGATTGCATAGGCAGGTAAAAGGGTTCTTAACAACTTACTTGTCACATCCTTTTCTTCAATAGTTCCTCTTGCTCCTTTAATTTGATTTACAATCTCCTTTAGTCTTGTACTATAATGGGTTATGTTCTCACCTTCATTCATCCTCATAGATTGAAGTTGTCCTCTTAGACTATCAACTTTTGCTCTTTGAACATGTTCATCTCCTCCATATACAGATATGAGCTTAGTCCACATTGCCTTTGCATCATTGCAGCCTTCTAGATCATTAAACTCAGAATCGGTTAATGTAGATGTTATTTCAATCATTGCTTGAATATGTTATTGCTTCGCCTTTATCTCTTCCATAGTCAATGGATAGGTGCTTGATGCAACAAAATCATTCTTCAGATAGTATATAGAATATTCTCCAACTCGTGATAGATGTAGCTTCATCCTTTTCTGCCATGTAGAGAAACTTGACTTATTCAGCTTAGGTGCATCCCTCTTATACATCTTTGGATCTTTAACTCAAGTGCCTTTAAACTTTCCTTTCGGAGTCCAAAGCTCTGATACCAATTGATAGTTCTGATACTTAATATAAGTACAGATCCAATAGCCAACAAGATGAGAGGGGGGGGGGGGTGAATCATACAAACTTAATCATCCATAAAAACATCAGATTCAACCTTAGTAACATATATATCAGTCATATAACCAAAAACTGTCAAACATGCAAACTCAAAAGCATATGAACAATATAAACCTCATAACACCAGATTTAACGTGGAAACCCAAATAGGGAAAAACCACTATGGGATTTCGGACCCACTAAGAAATATACTCTTCTAGAGTATGCTCGGTTAAAAGCAAATCCTGTTAAAGATTACAAACACATTGCTAGATGTGACCTGGTTAAGGGATTTCCCTCAGATCTGTTTGGATCTTCACTTTGTTAGAAGTGACCTTGTCAAAGGATTTCAAACACTCAATCAGAATGTCACCTTGTTAGAGGATTTACATATAAGATTGTTAAGTCCACTCGGTTAAGAGATTTCCTGTCACTTTCACAAAATAACAGTAATACAATCTATCTGCAACTTCACATCTAAAATGCTAAAGCAGATTCCTATTTGTTCAATACAATCTAGACATAGAGCTAATCTTGTCTATCTGCTGGGCATCAATACTCTGTTATTCTAACAGGTCTTCAAGCTTCTGTGCTTGGTAATCACTATGTAGCATCCCTGTGCATACACTTGCCCGCATACATTGTTTATCAACAGTTTCCTATTTATAAACAATCTTCTAACCACTTAATCTCCTTGATCACATTTCTCATGATGAATCATAGCCATCAGATCTTCAATCTTGTCCATGTTCATTGTATCTTTCAATCTAAAAACATTTTACCCCACCTTGGAACTTACACATTCACCTTGGAACTTGTGTTAGGGTAATGCGGTTCAATCTGAGCTGTAGATCTTCTTGCTGACTTTCCATTGCCTTAGATTCATTTAACAAACTTCTTTTACGGCTTGCCAATCATTGATCCGCTCCAGCTCATCAGCTTCTTTCATTAAATATCACATGTAAATATTTAATGCATTTTGTTATAGCTCGGTTACAACTCGATGAATACTAAACTTCACTCAGTAGACATTCTGTCTTCATTAACCAACTGCAATAACCTTAGGGTTTACCGACTAGGTTCTTTAGGGTTTACCAACTAGGTTCTTTGCTTGATAACATAGTATACTATTAACTTTTACATTTTACAACATATATATGATCTTAAAACAATCTAAAACATCAAGATCTCATCATTGTCTGACTCAGTAGAGTTGCCCATTGAATAACTTATCCCCTTATTCATCATATTCTTTCCTATGTCTTTACCGACTTCTTTATAATCTTCATATCATATTTCTTAAGATATGGCAACATCATACTGAATTAGAAAATCAATTTCTTGACATCAATGACAAAATAATAATATCAAGATAGTAGAACATCTTTAATCAGTTATGTCCATAATCATCAACAACCTTCTCAATATCCTTATAATGTAATATTGCCAACATCCACATCATGGAGGCCACAGCCTATGGTTCCACGCTGTGGAGACTAGAGTTCGTGGAAGCCAGAGCCCGTGACTCCGCGCTATGGAGACCACAAACCGTGGTTTTCCATGGCTGTAGAGACCACAACCCGTGGAAACCACAGTTGTGGTAACCACAGGTGTGGGGGCCACTATGTGAAAATATTATAGCATGTTAAATTTAAAGTGGGTTTTAAAATGTTTAATTGTTTTATTAAATATTAATTATTAATTAATGTATATTTTAAATATATGTTAATCATGATAATTTATATATATATTGGTGCAGGAGCACCTAGCCTTCATTTCATCACCAGTTTGATAGCAAGTTTGATTTTTGTCTGTTTTGAGTTGGAAAGGTTGTTTAAGTTGTTTTTGAGTTGTTCTAAGTTGTTTGGATGAGTTTTGAACTCATTGTGTGGTCATGTTTCTTGTTTTCATCTTTTTGCTCAAAGTTGCTAGTTTGGAGTTGCCTGGCAAAATGTTGTAAAAAGTGAGTTTTTAATGTGTTTTTGTTTTGAAAATGTTTAGACATGTTTTGTGCTTGGTTTGTAGGTGTGACTAGTGTTCTTAGGTGTTTTGTAGTCTTTGAGATCAACCTTGCATCATCTAGGCATCAAAAGTTGTCATTTAGACATCAAAATGTCAAATTTAAGTGCTCTTGGACATGTACCTATCTGTACAGGAGGATAACTAACTTGTAGAAGTAATAATTCTCCTTCTTTTACCATTGTAAGGGTTGATCATTTGGATATATCAAGCATTTTGCAAGTTTGCACTACTTTTTACCTTGTTTTCCTTATGTTTTGACTCCATGTGAGCAGCAGTCCGTACACCTGCTATACGTGGCCGTACTATTTTTGCATTTTTCAGTTATCTTATGTTTCCTAAAGCTTTTCCCTTTGGTGGCATTGAATTTCACTAAGTTTTGAGTTTTGTGCAAAATTATCTAGTTTTGACAGTTTCACTGCCTTGTCTAGGAAATTGGCAAGGATGCTTGACCAACTTGGCTTCTTGAAGCCCTAAATGTTCATGGCTTCTCAAGAACTAGTTGGTCAACTTGTAAGATATGTATATACATGTTTTTCTTTCCAAAATGCAGGTGCAAGAAGTTTTGTGGCCATGGAGCCCTAGGCAAGTGTGCCATTTGGCTAGGGTCTTTGAGGAAGTTTGATGCTTTTCTCTTCTATAGCAAATGCATTCTTCAGATAACCAGACTTGTTTTGATCCTTAAGGTTGAATGTAAGGGAAAAGAGGCTTTCTAAGCTATAATGAGGATGATTGCATTTTCAGTTTGTGAAAATGATGTAAAAAACAGTGAGTCATTGTTTTGGAGTTGATTTCCATTCACTTGCTTCCTCTCCACCATTTATTGGAGTTGGTAAAGCCTTGAACCTCCTTCTAATTTCTTGCAAACAAGAAAAAGGAGTGGTTTTTGGGTCTTTTCCATGGGTTTGAGGTTGCCAAGATCAATTAATGATCCTTGAGGAAAAATTGTAATGCCCAGCTGGCTGCCACAGTCAACTATGACTGATTTTTGCATTTTTGTTGAAGTTGTATATGAAATTTTCCTCTTCAAAATGGTAGGTATGAAGGTCAACAAGAAACTAAAGACAAATAATTATTAAAGAGCACAAAACAAACCTTTGGGGAAGAGTTTTGATAGTGTAAAGTGTAGGTCCAATGTGAAAAAGCAATGAGAAGGCAAAATGCAGTCATAATTAACTTGACAGTGAACAACTTATTGTTTTGTAATTGCCTAATGCCTTTTTGTGCAGGGCTAATGTGATTCTGTTGTGTCTCTAATGATAGACATGTTCTCATGTTCTAGAATGTAATTGGTTTTCATACGAAAGATGTGTTTGTAGAAAGCAAGAAAGGAAAAAGTTGTCAACGTTGCATATTCCTTATGAGCAATTTTTTTAAACCTTGTTCTCTAACCCTTAGAAGGTGTAAAAAACTGTCTTTTCATGGCCTAATTAGCATGTAACATGGTAGAACTAAGTTTGTATGGTTTCCATTTAAGGTCTCTAACTTGTTAGTCAATGTTTGCCACCAAAACCCTTACAAACCCCTCCTTTTTGCACCCATTTTTGGGATAGTCATGGAGAAGGCCTAATGGACCCCAAAACTTAGATAATCTTCAAGAAATCCCAAAAGGGTATCCATATATGAGATTCTTTTAGTCTATAAGTTCATCGTTGGAGCAAGGTGAGCACAAAACCCCAAAAGGAGGGCTAATTCGTAGTAGCCCATTTTAGGCCTAAAACTTGGGTTTTTGTCAAATCGGGTACACAAATGGAGGATGTAAAGCATAAAACCCATCAAATCTAGTTGAGACAAGTTGTTATTGCATAAATTGAACATATTTGGTGAGGTAGACTCCATAAGTTGGTTTTTTGCACTTGAGAAGGATCACTACACTCCAAAACATAGAAGGCCAAAGACACCCATGGGGGTATAACTTGACACAAACTTGCAATCCAATAAAAGGAGACCTTGTGCAGTCATAGAACAGATAAAGATAGAGGAATGAATGCCAATTGAGTGAGTAAGGTGTTAGATTACCAAGCCAGAGAAACTATGGAGTTGAAGCCCTTGAGCAACCAAGAAGTGTTTAACTTAGGGAGCAGGATCAAAGAGGGTTTCTAGGTTGTCTATAAACCTTTTGCACTCTGATGTAAGTAACAAAACCTTGAAACTAGCAAGGGCCTATTACTTAATGAACATACAAGCCACTTGGGCAACCTTCAGGCATTACCTCCCTATCATAGTGGTATCAGAGCCCAGTTACACTTGGGAAGAAGTAGCAGTTTGGCAACCATGGTGACAAATGCAGAGCTAGCAAAGAAAATGGAAGACCAGGAAGAAGAAAATAGGTTACTCAGAGTGAAGCTAGACCTCCTACAACAGAAATTGGGTGAAGTAGAAGTGAAGGCAGATGAAGTCAGCAATAAGATAGAAGGAATAGAAGACACGGGTAAGCTATTAGCTATAGAGGATGAAATCCCTCTACCAGACCTTGTGATAGAGAATGAACCCTTTTTGAAAGCCTTGAAGGCTATGATTGGGAGAACACTAGAAGGAGTCCCACTATTAAGTGGTAAAATGGACCCAGAAGTGGTCATGGAGTGGATTGAGGGGCTTGAGAACCATTTTGAATGTGATGGTGTGACAAAGACCTAGAAAGTGAAGGTGGCTAAATCCAGGTTGAGAGGAGCTGCCTTAACATGGTGGAAGTTCATTCAGGATGAATGTGAGAAAGAGGGCAAAAAGCCCATAACAACTTGGAAGGGAATGTTGTCCAAGATCAGAGAGACTTACATTCCAGAGGATTATGAAATACAGCTCCATAGGAAAAGGCAAAACCTTAGGCAAAAGGAGTTAGATGTCAGTAGTTACACTGAGGAGTTCCAGAAGCTATGCCTTAGGTCAAAGATCCAAGAGGATGAAAATGTCAAGGTTGCTAGGTATCTCAATGGTTTGAGATGGAACATACAGGAAGAGTTAAGTTTGTTGTGTCCTACAATAGTTCAGAAGTGCTACCAAATTGCACTCAAGGTAGAGGAGAGGAGTAGGAAGAAGAAAGAGCAACATAACAGAGGTAGAGGAAGAGGCAGAGATGGTCAAGGCCATCGAGGCAGTTTTGGGGGAAGACACATAGATCAAAGGTCCCATGGAGAATCTAAGCTTATAGAGCAAAGTGGGGATTCTCAGAGCAAGCCCAACTATAGGGGTAGGGGATCAAGCAGCCCAGGAAGGGGTAGGTCTAGTGGCCCAGGTAGAGGGTCTTACTTCTCCACAATGAAATACTATAACTGTCAGAAATTGGGTCATCCTACTTATAGGTGTCTAGAAAAGCCTAGTTCTTCCCATGGAGGTGAAAAGAGAGTAAACTATGTTCAGGAGGAAGGAAGTAGTACATGAACTCCAGCAATGCACCTAACACCCGAAGATGGTGAGAGTCTAATGATGAGGAGAGTATTGATGCAAGAACCTCACAAATGTGAAGTGTCTCAGAGAAGAGCATTGTTTAGGATCAAGTGCAAAATATTGGGCAAGGTATGTAAGGTGGTTATAGATTCAGGCTCCACAGATAACATTGTCTCAAAGGAGGCAGTTAGCAAATTGAACCTACCTAGAATGAGGCACAGTGAACCCTACAAGGTAACTTGGTTGAATAAGGGGCAACATGTCCTAGTGAATGAACAAGCATGGGTAGACTTCAACATAGGTGAATACAAGGATAGGATACTATGTGACATCCTTCCTATGGATGCTTGTTATCTACTATTGAGTAGACCTTGGCAATTTGACAGAAGGGCACACCATGATGGTGAGAAAAACACATATTCCTTTCAAAAGAATGGCATTGTCTACAAAATTCAGTCCCTTAGTGAAGAGACAAAGAACAACAAACCACATGCACCTAAAGTGTTATTAGTCAATGAAAAAGAGTTCATCAAAACCATTAAAGAGGGAGATGGGATTGGTTATGCACTTGTAGTGAAACCTAAGGGGGAGAAGAAAGAAAAACAAGTAGAGATCCCACAAGAAGTGCAACAAATTCTTGATAACTTTAAGGACATCATCAGTGATGGACAACCAACAACATTACCTCCTCCTAGAGCCATTAGTCATCAGATTGACTTTATACCAGGAGCTTCTTTGCCAAACAAAGCACCTTATAAGATGACTCCTGAACAGAACAAAGAGGTAGTTAGGCAGATTCAAGAGTTGTTAGATCAGGGATTAATAAGAAAGAGTATAAGTCCTTGTGTCGTACCCACTGTGTTAGTACCTAAGAAAGGGGGCACATGGAGGCTATGCACAGAATCCAGGGCCATCAACAAAATCAAAATAAGGTATAGATTCCCTATTCCCAGGATAGAAGATTTGATGGATTGTTTAGGGGGTGCGAGGTATTTCTCAAAAATAGACTTGAAGAGTGGTTACCATCAGATAAGAATAAAAGAGGGTGATGAGTGGAAAACTGCTTTCAAAACAAATGAGGGTCTTTATGAATGGTTGGTTATGCCTTTTGGACTCTCTAATGCTTCCAGTACCTTTATGAGGCTAATGAATGAAGTATTGCAGGATTTTATTGGTAAGTTTGTGGTAGTCTACTTAGATGACATTCTCATTTTTAGTAAGACTAAAGAGGAGCATTTGAAACACTTAGCTATTGTTTTGCAAAGATTATCTGATGAGCAATTAACCATAAATCTTGAGAAATGTGATTTTATGAAACAAGAGCTAGTCTATCTTGGTTTTGTTGTGTCCAGTGGAGATCTTAAGATGGATCAATCAAAAGTTGCAGCCATAACAAGTTGGCCAACCCCACAATCAGCCAATGCAGTTAGAAGTTTTCATGGTCTAGCCCAGTTTTACAAAAAGTTTATCAGAGGGTTCAGTGAAATTTGTGCACCCATGTTAGATACAATAAAGGGTGGTCATAAGGTTAAGTTTCAATGGACAGAAGCAACCAATAAGGGGTTTGAGTTACTCAAAACTAGAGTTGCTACACAGCCAGTGTTAATCCTTCCTAGCTTTGATAAACTCTTTACTATAGAATGTGATGCCAGTCATCTTGCAGTAGGTGCAATCTTGAATCAGGATAATAGACTAGTTGCTTTCTTTAGTGAAAAAATGAATGATGCAAAGAAAAAGTATCCATCTTATGATTTAAAGTTATATGCATTGGTGCAGGCACTCAAGAAGTGGAGACATTACTTGCTTCCTAAAGAGTTTGTTGTGTATACAAACAACCATGTAGTCAGTTTCTTGAATTCTTAGGATAAACTCAACCATAGGCATGTGAAATGGGTAGAATACCTACAAGCATACACCTTTACTCTTAAGCACAAGAAAGGCCAGTGTAACAAAGTAGCTGATGCTTTGGGTAGGAGATTGTTGACTATTCAAGAGATCCAAGTTAAGAGTATTGGTATTGATTTCTTTCAAGATTTGTATCCTAATGATGATGATTTTGCTGCTGCTTATAAAGTTTGTCTTCTTTTGAGAATCATTTCCATAGTGAGTATGTTGACTATACATTGCAGAATGGTTTGTTATTCAGGGGAGGACAACTATGTGTTCCTAAAGGTTCCATGAGAGAAAACCTTATCCAAGAGAAACACAATGGGTGTTTGAGTGGCCATTTTGGTCTCAATAAGACCTTAGAGTTGGTTCAATGCTTCAATTACTGGCCTAGGATGCAGAGAGATGTCTGAAGGTATGTTGAGCAGTGTATGATATGTCAGAAGGCCAAAGGTAATAACACTAATGTTGGTTTATATCAGCCACTTCCCATTCCTTCTAGGCCATGGGAGTGCATCAGTATGGATTTTGTTGTAGGTTTACCAAAGACAAAAGCAAGTTATGATAGTATCTTTGTGGTTGTTGACAGATTTAGCAAAATGGCTCACTTTATACCTTGCAAAACTACTAATGATGCTAGTCATATTGCTTTCCTTTTCTTTAAAGAAGTTGTCAGAATACATGGTTTGCCATCTAGCATTGTGTCAGATAGAGATGTTAAGTTTTTGGGTCATTTTTGGAAGACTTTGTGGAAGAAATTGGGTACTAACTTGTCTTTTGGCTCAGCTTACCATCCACAGACAGATGGCCAAATAGAAGTGGTGAATAAAACATTGGGCAATCTACTTAGATGTCTCACCAAGGAGTATGGACAAAGCTGGGATCAGCTCATTCCACATACAGAATTTGCCTATAATAATAGTGTAAATAGATCCACTGGTAAGAGTCCATTTCAGATTGTTTATGGTATGCATCCAAAATGTGTTTTTGATTTACATGATGTGTCTAACTTGCAACATGTTAGTGGGACAATAGAGGATATGGCACAGTCTCTGAAAGAGATCCATGAACAGGTTAAGCAGTTTTTGCAGGACACCACAACAAGAGTCAAGGCAAGGGTGGATGCGTCAAAGAGGGATGTACAATTATCAGTAGGAGATTTTGTGATGGTGCATCTCAACAAGTATAGATTGCAAAAGGGATTTCCTACCAAGTTACAAATGAGAAGAATAGGGCCTTGCAAGATTTTGGCTAAGTATGGTCCAAATGCTTATAAGGTTGATTTACCTACTGATATTTCCTTGTCTCCTATCTTTAATGTTGCAGATTTGGTACCTTTCAAGGGGTAGCCTCCAAAAGAGACTTAGAGAGCTTCAGACATTTCACATTCCCTTTCTGATCTATCTCTCCCCTCTTCTTCTTCTCCCATTCCTGAACAGGTACTTGATTCCAGAATCCTCAAGAAGACTAGAAAGCATGACTACTTTGAACATTTGATCAAGTGAAAAGATCAACCAGCCTCTGAAGCCACTTGGATACCTAAAAGTGACTTCCACAAGGCTGGTATTCCTCTCTCTTTTCTGCCCAAAGGAGTCACATGACTTCTTTGTCACCGGGGGAGTATGGTGCAGGAGCACCTAGCCTTCATTTCATCACCAATTTGATAGCAGGTTTGATTTTTGTTTGTTTTGAGTTGGAAAGGTTGTTTAAGTTGTTTTTTAGTAGTTCTAAGTTGTTTGGATGAGTTTTGAACTCATTGTGTGGTCATGTTTCCTGTTTTCATCTTTTTGCTCAAAGTTGCCAGTTCGGAGTTGCTTGGCAAAATGTTGTAAAAAGTGAGTTTTTAATGTGTTTTTGTTTTGAAAATGTTTAGACATGTTTTGTGCTTGGTTTGTAGGTGTGAGTAGTTTTCTTAGGTGTTTTGTAGTCTTTGAGATCAACCTTGCATCATCTAGGCATCAAAAGTTGTCATTTAGACATCAAAATGTCAAATTTAAGTGCTCTTGGACATGTACCTATCTGTACAGGAGGATAACTGACTTTTAGAAGTAATAATTCTCCTTCTTTTACCATTGTAAGGGTTGATCATTTGGATATATCAAGCATTTTGCAAGTTTGCACTACTTTTTACCTTGTTTTCCTTATGTTTTGACTCCATGTGAGCAGCAGTCCGTACACCTGCTATACGTGGCTGTACTATTTTTGCATTTTTCAGTTATCTTATGTTTCCTAAAGCTTTTCCCTTTGGTGGCATTTAATTTCACTAAGTTTTGAGTTTTGTGCAAAATTATCTAGTTTTGACAATTTCACTGCCTTGTCTAGGAAATTGGCAAGGATGCTTGACCAACTTGGCTTCTTGAAGCCCTAAATGTTCATGGCTTCTCAAGAACTAGTTGGTCAACTTGTAAGATATGTATATAAATGTTTTTCTTTCCAAAATTCAGGTGCAAGAAGTTTTGTGGCCATGGAGCCCTAGGCAAGTGTGCCATTTGGCTAGGGTCTTTGAGGAAGTTTGATGCTTTTCTCTTCTATAGCAAATGCATTCTTTAGATAATCAGACCTGTTTTGATCCTTAAGGTTGAATGTAAGGGTAAAGAGGATTTCTAAGCTATAATGAGGATGATTGCATTTTCAGTTTGTGTAAATGATGTAAAAAACAGCGAGTCACTGTTTTGGAGTTGATTTCCATTCACTTGCTTCCTCTTCACCATTTATTGGAGTTGGTAAAGCCTTGTATCTCCTTCTAATTTCTTGCAAAAAAGAGCAAGGAGTATTTTTTGGGTCTTTTCCATGGGTTTGAGGTTTCCAAGATCAATTAATGATCCTTGAGGAAAAATTGTAATGCCCAACTGGCTACCACAGTCAACTATGACTAATTTTTGAATTTTTGTTGAAGTTGTATATGAAATTTTCCTCTTCAAAATGGTAGGTATGAAGGTCAACAAGAAACTAAAGATAGATAATTGTTAAAGAGCACAAAACAGACCTTTGGGAAAGAGTTTTGACAGTGTAAAGTGCAGGTCCAAAGTGAAAAAGTAGTGAGAAGGCAAAATGCAGTCATAATTAACTTGACAGTGAACAACTTATTGTTTTGTAATTGCCTAATGCCTTTTTGTGCAGGGCTAATGTGATTCTCTTGTGTCTCTAATGATAGACATGTTCTCATGTTCTAGAATGTAATTGGTTTTCATACTAAAGATGTGTTTGTAGAAAGCAAGAAAGGAAAAAGTTGTCAATGTTGCATATTCCTTATGAGCAATTTTTTTAAACCTTGTTCTCTAACCCTTAGAAGGTGTAAAAAACTGTCTTTTCATGGCCTAATTAGCATGTAACATGGTAGAACTAAGTTTGTATGGTTTCCATTTAAGGGCTCTAACTTGTTAGTCAATGTTTGCCACCAAAACCCTTACAAACCCCTCCTTTTTGCACCCATTTTTGGGACAGTCATGGAGAAGGCCTAATGGACCCCAAAACTTAGATAATCTTCAAGAAATCCCAAAAGGGTATCCGTATATGAGATTCTTTTAGTCTGTAAGTTCATCGTTGGAGCAGGGTGAGCACAAAACCCCAAAAGGAGGGCTAATTCCTAGTAGCCCATTTTAGGCCTAAAACTTGGGTTTTTGTCAAATCGGGTACACAAATGGAGGATGTAAAGCCTAAAACCCATCAAATATAGTTGAGACAAGTTGTTCTTGCATACATTGAACATATTTGGTGAGGTGGACTCCATAAGTTGGTTTGTATTACTTGAGAAGGATCACTACACTCCAAAACGTAGAAGGCCAAAGACACCCATGGGGGTATAACTTAACACAAACTTGCAATCCAATAAAAGGAGACCTTGTGCAGTCAGAGAATAGATCAAGACAGAGGAACGAATTCCAATTGAGTGAGTAAGGTGTTAGATTACCAAGCTAGAGAAACTATGGAGTTGAAGCCCTTGAGCAACCAAGAAGTGTTTGACTTAGGGAGCAAGATCAAAGAGGGTTGCTAGGTTATCTATAAACCTTTTGCACTATGATTTAAGTAACAAAACCTTGAAACTAGCAAGGGCCTATTACTTAGTGAACATACAAGCCACTTGGGCAACCTTCTTGCATTACCTCCCTATCATATATATATATATACTTAATTCATTAATATTGTGTATTATTAAATTATTAATTGTTTATATTTTATTAATTGGGGATAAATAAATATATAATAATTAATATTTAATTTTGGTATTTATTTTATTGAGGAAGTATCTTTTTGGGAAAAAGATAAAATATTATTTTAATTGAAAAATTGTTGAAATAAAATATATTTATTAATTCATAATTTTTAAATAATATTTTATTCAGGAATGTATCATTTGAGTAATTGAAAAAAATAAGAAATATTTTATCATTCGATATTTTGAAAATTTAAATGATATACTATTGGAAATATTGGAAATTTAATAATGCATCATTTGGAATATTGGTGAGTTAATGATATTTTCAATTAGTAAAATAAATGGTTTAGTTGTATTCTTCCTATGTATTATGGTAATATAGCAGTTATAGTATTGTATCCACCTTGTAATGGTGATTTTTCTGTTAATGTATTTTTTGAAAACTTAGATCATTTAGAAAACTTGATCGACTTTTATTGTTTAAACCATTAGGAAAGAAGATTGTTCTTCCCCAGTTATTGCCTATGCAAGTTTAATTTCTGTATTCGCTTTTGTTTAAAGTAATCCCAATGCCTTGATGTTTGTTTGGAACCTGTCGTTTGGTTGATTTGGGGTACCTGTTTATGTCTTCGGTCTCTAGTTTGGTTGTTGCCTTGTGATGGTGTTATAACTGGTATTGTCCTTTATGCAGATGTCGAGTGATGATTTGTGGTTGACAATAGCAGGTCAGGTCTCTAGTTAGAGTGTTGTCGGGAAATGGACCTTGTATTAGCTTTTAATATGTTCAGTTGGATCCATTTCTATGTAGGGATCAATTATGTATTTATTGACTGATGTGGTCGGTTGTTTATTGGAATGATTCACCTGGAGGGCAGGAATGTAAATGATGTGGAATTTATGTACCCTTAACTTATTTAAATGGTCAGAGGGGTCTTGCAGTTGAGCAGACCCGGAGATGTATCCCTTTAGGGGTGAACTCCGATATTAATTTGGTGTTATGTGATGCTTTTGTTCTTATGTTTCATGTTTTTAGTGTTAGCATGTATGGATGGCTTTTTGATAGAATGTATAAGTGGATTAGATGAGATTTATTGTAAATGCATGTATACATTCAGTCTCTTAATGCAGTGTGGATCATGAAAGAGTGTAGTTTGATTTCCAGAATGAATTCTATAATTGTTAATGAAATTAAGTATGCATGAGAATATCTCACTGGTTATGATGAAATTATAGCACGTTTTGGAACTAGATGCATGGCATGTGTTTAATGTAAAATTGAACGAAATGAATGGATAACAATTGTTGGATGAACTCGTCATATTACCTAAATTGTAATTCTAATGGATGAACTTCATTTAGTTATTTACATTTTAACCTTAATAAATGAACTTTATCATATTAGCTATATTTTAACTTAAATAAATGAATTTCATCATATTAGCTATATTTTTAACCTTAACGAATGAATTCATATGTTATCTATGTTTTAACTTTAATGGGTAAATTTCCTCATTTTAGACTCACCTTCAACCATAATGGATGAGCGCGTCCTATTTTCTATAATGATAATATACTGAACAAATTATATCCTTGTTTAAAGTAATATCATGAAATTAAGTTAACCTGTTTTATTGGGTCAGATGTCGTGAGTTGGGATAGATGTTACGTTACATAATCACGTTGGGAAACTCCTTAGGTTTTGTTTAGTCTTCTGTTGTGTTATCTGAACTTTTGATAACTCCTTGTATCATTATGTTGTGTCTTATTTTTAAAAAAAATTATTGCACTCCATTCGTGTGTTTTAGCTTTATCCCTTCGGGGTTTCCTGTCAGGGCATTACAGGTACAAATAATGTACTAAAAATAAAGGGGATCCATCAAATAAATCAACTAATATAACTAATATTTAAATGATTAATTTGTAAAATCTAAATAACTAAAACCATTTCTCTAAAGAATTGAAATTAATCTACACCTCTACGCGTAAAAACAAAACCTAAAAAAATTGAAGATGAAACACACCCAAAATTGTTAAAACTAAAATTAAATGAAACCACAAAATTAATTGATTAATACCCAAATTGTATGAAACTGCTAGATGGAGTAGAATTGGAGGGAGTGAAATTAGTTAGAAATAGTGACAACCAGTATTTTAAACCTAATATTTTATTATTTCTTTATTTTGCACAACCCAAAAATACCTTCAAATATTGTCATGATAAAAAATAAAGTTGTATGCCCTTGTTTGGTGGATATTATAGTAGGAAATGGAGATAAATGTACCATCAAGTAGGCAAGAATATGAGACCATATTTTGGTGCAAAAAAGATTGGCTAGTTATGAAAAAGTATGACCCATCTAAAGTAGTATGACCTACATAGAAGACATATAAGCAATATTTAGAATCAAATAAATGCACTCTTTCTTTCATAGGTATGACCATACAATGAAGACAATCTCACCAAGTAAATATTGATAATCAACGATATTATTATGTCATCAACCATGAAAATAATTGAGAACTACACACCAAAATCTAAAACTGAAAAGTTAGAAATATTTATTAGTTGGAGCATATTGGCAGTCCCTTTGTATCTAATCATATTTAAAGAATAGGAGGATTTTCAACCTTGAAAGCAACAATACTAGAGTGTTTTTGTCTTTAGGTGAAGAAAGAAAAATTCAAAATTCGAATGGATGACCAAAAATCTCCCCCAAGCTAATTGGGTTATTGGAGGAGACTTCAATATGGTAGAACGCCATGTTGATTGCAACTGGCATAATGGGGTTAAGTTGAGTAATGAAGAGTTTGATAAATGGCCTTTTTGTTAGAATTATCTTGGATTGTTGATCCTATCTATAAAAGAGTTGCTTGTCATAATAATAATTGGTTTACATGGTCAAACTACAAATTAGGTGTTGATTGAAAACTTAGTCAATTGGACAGGTTTTATATTTCTCCTAATGTGCAATTATCCCATGTGGCTAATGGGTGTTGGGTTAAAGTAGACTATTTTACTTTATTAACTGATCATTTTCCTATCACTTGACTTCTAAAGAGGGAAAGTAAAGAAGAGCCTTACAACTTGCCTTTCAAGCTCAACAATACTTGTATGAAAACTCCTTCTTGTGTTGTTGCTTTAGTTGGTGTTTGGAATTCTTTTCCCAAACCTGAAGAGGGAGAACCTTGACTTGTTTGGTGACAACATGTCATCACACAATGTGTCACTTTTTTAAGATCTTTGGTGAAAGGGTGTCATGGAAAAGGTCTCATAAAGAGAAGTCTCTTAAAGGGAGTTTGGAAGCCACTAGGAAAAGACTCAATTTGGATCCCAATAACCTCTCCATCCAGACTTTTATTTCTACAATTAAAACTTAGTTGTGTAAACTAGAGTCTTATAAAGGACAAGGGGCCAAAATTAGGGATACATTACATTGGATGAAGGAGGGTAATAAAGGAACAAAGTATCTATTTAACCACCTCAATTATAAGCATAGAAAGGAGTATGTTAGTACTCTTAAGGATGAGAATGGATAGGTTTTTACTAATCAAGAGGAGATTTAGAAATTATTTTATAATTTCTATGAAAATCTTTTTAAAGAAGATTCACATTGGCTTGATGTCCAAGAAACTTTGGAAGATATTATTAAAGACATCATTTCAAGGAAGGTTGACTATGAATATAGTAAATACCTTGATCGGGATTTTTCCTTAGAGGATTTGGAACGGGTTGTTTTCTCAATGGCTCATAATAAAAGTCTAGGCATTGATGGGTTATCTATTGAATTTTTCCAAACTATGTGGTCACATATTAAGGATGAATTTTACTATGTCTATTTAGAAGCTTTAAGGAATGGTTCATTAGGTCCTAAAATTAATAAAGGCTTAATCAAGTTGCTTCCTAAAGGAAAAAATGAGGATTCTCTTAATGGATGGTAAGATCTAAGCAAACTAGGTTTTTGGGTGGACATTTTATTCTTGAAAATTCAATTTTAGCATGGGAAACTTGTGAGTGGGCTCAACAAACTGGACAAGATGATTTGTTGGTGAAACTTGATTTTGACAAAGCCTATGATAGAATGAGGTGGAGGTTTATTATAAAAATAATCTAGTGGCTTGGGTTTGGTCCCAAATTGTGCAAGCATGTTCAAATGTTATTTCAGGAGGCCAATGCTCATCTGGTGATCAGTAATTCCCTCATTGATTCATTTTCTTTACAACAATCTATCAAGCAGGGTTGCCCTTAATCACCATTTCTTTATGTGCTTGTTGTTGATGCCTTGGGCTATATATTGCAAAAAATCAATCAAATGTGTAAGAATTTGTCAAATATAGCTAAGATCTAGAGCACAATGAATAACACAAAAGAGAGACAATAGATTTGAGAATAAATTGTATTCTAATCAAGATGCAAAATAAGATTAATTAGATCATTCCATACAATGTAGATGAGCTTGCTTATAAAGGCAATGCCATATGGATATATGAGCACATAATCATGATATGTGACTCAATTTGAAACAAGGGTAGGTAGGAGAAATAAAAAAATATTCCACAAGAGGTGGATCACCCACCAAAGGTGAAATGTAACAAGATAAGACCACAAAAGGTGGAATTTCTCCTACATGCATCATCCCTGTGTGCACACTTCCCTAAGTGTCTTCTATGCAAACTACTATGAAATGTATTGCCCTAAGTCAACTTAAGTAAAGTGTAATTATGAGACATAATTTACACCAACAAAATGAATCTTATTAAAGGCATTCATATTCTCAACAATTAAGTAGTGATCAACTCTCATTTTGCTAATGATAGTTTACTATTTATTCAAAATTCTGAATCTGAAATTGCTCATGTCATGGAAGTCTTAAATTTGTACTACTATGTCTTGAGGTCTAAGCTGGCTCATCACAAAACTGAGCTCCTTATGATTAGTTTTGATCCAGTTCCATCATGGATTCCTAAGCAATGTAAATTAACCAGGCATGGAGAAATTACTTGGTACTTGGGCATTCCCTTTGGCTTGGGAGTTTCTCTATCAGATATGTGGAGCTAGTTTATCGTCAAGTTGAAAAATAAAATCTTTAACTAGAATAATAAATATTTGCCATTTGCTCGTAAAATTCAAGTGGTTAACAAAATTTTCTTGGCCTCACATGTCTATTACTCTTCATGTTGGATGCCATCTAAAAAAGGCTCCAAAGAGCTTAATAAGATTGTAAGACAATTTTGTGGACTAATTGGGATGACAAATCAGGTTTCAAAACCTCTTCTTGGCTTCATTATATACAACCGAGAAATAAAGGTGGCTTCGGGATTATAGATCCTAAGATACAAGGTTCTTGTTTATTAACAAAATGGATCATTAGAGTGATGAGTGGCAATGAACCTTGGAAAATTTTGGCTCATCATCGGATTTATCTCACTGCTGCTAACAATAAATGGCAAGAGGTGGGCTGGGTTGATAAAATCTGGATGACTTCTTTTTCCGTCTAAAGGCTTCCTTTCCTTTATGGCAATGAGTTTGTGATCTTCTGAAATGGAAGAATTCCTTGCAAAATGGTTTAGCTTCTCCACTTCTTCTATTTGGTGGAACAAATTGGTGCATTATCATGGGCTCTCTCTAGCAATTAGCTTTCCTAAACAATCCCTATACTTTTTTAGGAATGAGATACATCAATTTAATGATATACGGGATTTCAATTCTCTAGATTGGGTTGAATGGTAGAATATTAAAGTTTCATTCAAGCTGAATAACCATTCCAGAGGTTTTTTGATTTGTATTAAATCTTTGATGCCTGTTGATCTACACATGAAAATTTGCTCTCCCCTTCAATGTAATGTTGTTAAAGATTGGTTATGGCTAGGGAAAATCCCTTTCACCTATTTTCCCTTGAAAAAAATTACTTGGCCTTGCTTCCAGGTTTGAAGTTTAATCCTAGGCTGAATGCTAAATAGGGTTGTAAGTTTAAGGGAAAAAAATGGAGGAGTCTTAGTTCTCAAATATGGAAAAACAAGGCTGATTCAAATGCTCAAATTCTAACATGAAAATTTTTACATCGTAAATTACCTATAGGGGACATATTAAGGCATCTAAAGATTTTTCCAGCTCCTTTCCCCTTTTGTAAACATGTTGAAAGTGTTAAACATATTTTTGGGGACTGTGTTTGGGCCAAGAAAAAATGGATTTCAATTTTTGAACATTTCCTTGCTATTTTTAACCATATTTTGGGTTGGAAGGAAGCAATTTTGGGTGTTGGTTTGACAAGGAATATTGTTTTTGATTCAATGAGATAATCTATCTTGCTTCATATTTGGAAAAGTAGAAGTTTGGCTATTTTCTCTAATCAAATTACTTGTTAGGAAATGGAAATGCTACAGTTTTACTATGATGTCATGTTACAATTTGCTTTTTTGTGTTCCCAATTAGAAAAGAAAGCCACCTACAACAAGATATTGGAAGAGATTAAGTTCCAGATCATTCATTTGCATGCTGATGATGTGAAATTTTCCACACAACTTCAAAAATTCTTCAAATTTTATATGTAATGCTTAGTCATTGATGTACTGATTATTCTTAGGTTATCTTTAGCCATATGGTTTCTTGTATATTTAGTTAAAGTTTCTTATGTTGTAGCTTTGTTGGCTGAAGCTTTTAGAGAGTTTTTTAGGGTCCTTTGAACAACTGTTATATTGTCATTTGTATTGATGGTTAATATGGTTCTTTTTCTTTCCATTTCTTGTAGCTCTTTTTGAGTTGCTCATTATTTTTAATATATATTTATACTTTGCTTTGTTCAATAATTTAAAAAAAAACACCATTTTTAAAAATAATGTTTCCTTTTATAACTTAATAAAATAATTCACTCTTGTTTTCTTTTATTTTATTATTCCCTCAAGTCTATAAAATAATAAAATGTCCTTTTTGTCTCTCACTTTTAGGACTTTGGGTCTAGCAATACTTTATAATTCACTTATAATGACCTTTTTAAATAATAAATATAAGTTTTTTAAAAATTATAACTTAAAGTTACTTTTCAACAATTTAATTTTATTATTATTTTTTTTCCCCATCCAATCAGCCTATGGAAAAAGACATAAAATAGGCTAATGGTCTTCATTAATGTGGGGGAGGGGGGCCTGATCGCCTACCACCTTATCCACCGTATAAAAATGTGGAGTAACCTCTCTCCACCAAGACGTTGAACACTTCACCCCAAGCCTAGTGCAAGAATCAACAATATGCCCAATCTTAAAGCATCACCTACATCTAAAAGGAATCCCTTCATAATCTATAGACTAAAGCCAACTCCCTTTGGAGGATGTAATAAAAATTTCAGAAGGGAGGCCCATGGTAACATCCACCACAACCAACAAACAAGAAAAAGTAGTATGCAACGGATTTAAAGAGTCATCATCTGCCATTAAAAACATACCTAAGGAGTTCCCGACAACTTCAAAACAAGAGTCAAACCAATACTACATTGAAAGGTTTGGAAATTTGATCCAAAGAGGAGTCCGATCGAAGGACTCTGATTCGGGGTTGAAAGTCGGATGCCACAATTTCAACATCAACACTTGTTTGTCCTCCCAACTCCAAGACCACCGCTAAGGACTTTGTTTTTGTCTGCCACACTTTGGAAAATCACAACGAAAAAGCCACGAGCATGTGGGTAAATCTAAACATAATCCTCCACCAAGGGTTCCCAATTAACTGAGATCCATTTGTGTAAATCACCAAGACTCGGCCATTTGCCTATGAAGCACCCAATAAGCCCTAATTCTGAAAAAACTACTTCATTATGTTCAACTTCCTTCTGACAAAAAAATAGAAGTAGATTTGGCCGTGGGGACCAAAGTCATAGCAGCAAGGGCCGGATTACCCATTCCATGGGACACACATCCTAGTGGAAGATGGGAATCCCTCTAGATCAATGCCCTCCCATCACTTCCCCCTCCCACCTGTCATTCTTCGAAATGGGCCAAGAGTAGGTTTGAAAACCAAAACCCTAACGAACGCCATCATCCCGAGAATCTAAATAATGTTGGTTTTGTGCCACCGCAGAACCTCCAGTAGCCTCCACATCCAGTCGGGTTCGAGACCTACCTCCCTTTGCTACAGTCACCCAGCTTCAGCCCGCTCGACTAGGGGAAGAAGAAACCCTAGCCCATAGGGTGACATGACACGACATCACACGCAAATTAAATTAAAAGGGTTTATGGTAACCAGTGAGAATCAAACTGGAGTTGATGCGTAGCACTGGGATCATTAGCCTAACACTACGCCTCACGAATCGCCTTCACACCAACTCAGATACTCATGCACCCTTAAAAGGGTTTATGGTAACCAGTGAGAATTGAACTGGAGTTGATGTGTAGCACTGGGATCATTAGCCTAACACTATGCCTCACAACTCACCTTCACAAAAGGGTTTATGGTAACCAGTGAGAATCAAACTGGAGTTGAAGCATAGCACCGGGATCATTAGCCTAACACTACGCCTCATGACTCAGCTTCACACCAACTCGGCTACTCATGCACCCTTAAAGGGTTTATGGTAATCAGTGAGAATCGAACCAGAGTTGATGTGTAGCTCCGGGATCATTAGCCTAACACTACGCCTCACGACTTCGCTTCACACCAATTTGGCTACTCATGCACTCTTAAAAGGGTTTATGGTAACCAATGAGAATCGAATCAGAGTTGATGTGTAGCACCAGGATCATTAGCCTTACACTACACCTCACGACTCTCCTTCACACCAACTCAGCTACTCATGCACCCTTTTCATTAATTTGATGTTAGAGAAGAGTATATCGCACCTATTTCATGGGATCAAGCCCCTTATTTTTAGATTTTGCAAAGTGCATTTTGATTTGATATATGACTAAGGAATTTCTAGTATGGTCAGGGCTTTTATTCCCCCCTCTCTACTATTTGAATAACTTATCATGAATTATTGGTATAGTGGTGGAAAACTTGTGCTCTTTAAAGAGAGGTCACAAGTTCAAATCCCACAAGGGGGTAAGGTATGTATGCCTCATTTGTAGTGAAGTTAGGTACCTCTCACAAGGAGTACGAGGTAGTCCCATATTGCTCAAAACCCATCTGTAGACCCATATACAGATTGCTAGCATTGTGGACTATAAAAGCTCCTTTCCTCCCCTTTCCATAGGGATTAAAATGATAGATTGGATGCACACCCAATTATAATACTATGAGTATATACCTTTCAAATATCTTTCTTGCCATTAATACAAACACTTCACCAAATATTGACCACTTAATCAAGATTTTCATAAAAAGAATCAACCTAAAAATAGTGGATTCTAGAAAACTCAAATCCAAAAATGAATCTAGAGATCAAGAAGCAAGAATTACAAGCCTAGTGTTCGAAAATATATAGAAAAAACCGATAGGTATGATGATTTATCTCTTGTGCAACAAAGAGATAGTTTCTATAAATTTAATCATGAAGAAGTAATTAATTATTAGGCCTCATGTTAGAAAAATTGTCTATTCAACCTATTAGTAGCCCCATTTGATTGTATCTATATTTTCCTAAATGTTTTTTTCCCATGTTCTTGCCCTTGTATGTGTCCATCAATTATAACTAGATTGAGAAACTTTCTAATAGGCTCCCTTAGTAAAAATCACCAAATTATTAATCCTTATTATTCTCCAAGTTCATGCCTTGTGATGAAAATTGCCCAAAAAAATGGAAGAAATCCTAATTCTGGGAGTATTTTGGTTACTTCTTATGCTTTTTTATGAATTTGTAGATTTTTGGGTATGGTATTGTATATTTTCATGCTCATCCAAATATATAGATATAGTGTGCTATTCTAAAGGAAATTTTTGTGTGGCTTATCAAGGCAGTCTTTCCTTCATTTCCTTTCACTTCACCCATTTGTTGTATTTCAAAGTGGATCTAGATATTTTATGTCAAGAAAAGCATATAGGTTGACCAACTCACTTACTAAATAACCTCATGAGAGGAAACCATGAATGCAAGTTTATACAATAACCATTTACAAATTTCATAGATATATCACAAGATAACACAAGATATTCCATAGGAAAACCCTACCTTTCTCTTTATGAGAATAAATTAATTATTGCACTAAAATATCCATATATTGAACTATATTAATTGTAGTTGCTCCTAAATATTTATATTCTATCGTGAACGTTCAATTTTTAATTTAGATTTATAGAGCATATGCTCTAGAATTTTTGAATGATTTCTTTCATTAATAATAATTTATATTTAAAATAAACAAAAGAGCTCATTTTAGAAATCAGTACACTTAATTGTCATGGTTATTCAATGTGAAATTGGTGTGTATTCACTTTATAACTAAATTATTCCTAGAATTAGGTGACACTAAACTTCACCCATGGTTATTTAGTGACATATAAAGTCATTTTAGTGTTTCTTCTAATTGAATCAATTAACATGCAACAATTGTTAGACGCATTCAACTTCTTACATTTCAACATAAATTTTGTATACTCTCATTAGAAGAGTCTTTCTTTTGAAACATAATTAACAAAAACTAATTATGGTCACATATGCTTTTTTTTTTGGTCAACGATTTCTTTTGACGGGAGCTTTGAACTAGTGGAGGTCACATTGGGGGACCCCCTCCCTGTGGTTACAATTTTTCCTAAGGCATTAGCACCTCCTTGATTTGTCTCTTGTTGTACCTCCTCTATATCCTATTTCTACCTCCTTGTTTCTTTAAACCCACTTTGTCTCCTATCTCTGCCTCCTTATTGCTCCACTCCTATTGTGCCTCCTATCTCTACCCTTCTTATGACTCCTTTTCCTCTCACCTCATGACCTCCTTCCACCCATCTTTTTCAAATGCCTTCTCGCATCCACTCCACATGTATCCTCCTTCCTTCATCCAACTATCCCTATTGCTCCACCTGACTCCATGCTTTCTCTAATCACCTACTCCTCTACATCTCCACATCTTCAACCTCTTATCTACTTCCACCTCCCATCTCCCCTTGTCATGATCCCCATGACCTGGCAAGCCCCACACACCTACCCATGTCCCCTATCATGACTATATCGGGTGGGGACCACCTCGTCCATCTAGTTGCGGAGACACCATTTGCACGGGCACACCATCCAAATTTCATCAAGCTAGTCCGAAGATTCAAACCAAAGACCTCTATATTAAAATGGAGTTGTAACTTCCATTGCATTACAGGGTCAACCTCGATGGTTACTTATGCTTTAATTTGAATTCTCATTAGTAATATTTCTTCCCTTTGTTCCTATAGCACCAAATTCATAGAAAACCATTTTTACTAGTATTTATGTATGTGATATGAACTCCTTCAAATATAACTTAAATATGTGAAAAATATTTTAAACCCCTACAACTTTCTTTATTTTATTGTTTAATTTATTTTTGTTACGAACAACCAAATTCTCTTCATTTTCTAGAATATGTTCCAATAAAATTATCTCATCCTCATCACCTAATGGATTCATCAGTAATAAATCCTATCATGCCCTTTTTGGCTTGAGTTCCTTCCTTTTTGCGTATCCATTTTTTCCAGACCCTCATAAATAACTGATTTGAGATACATCGAGTTTACCATGTTGATTATGTGATGTTGGTTACATGTTCTCCTCCTATTTCTTTAGTTAATTCTACAAAACTAAAAAATCCATGAATTCACTAAGTATGGGGTTTGTTTGTGACTTCCATATATGGAAATGATTAAATAGGTATCTATGTTACAAATTTGGGGAAGTTTGGAGTCAAATTGAACAAGTTAAGGTTAATTAAAAGTTTTTCATATTCCGAGAACCTTTGTCGGTGCTAACAAAGGTTATATGAGCCATAACAATAGTTGAGAGGTTCCCAATTTCGTTTCTATTGCCAATTGTCGATTTATTTCATTCCTTAGAATATTTTTCAATGAAGTGCACCTATTGGGAGTTTTCTTAGTTCAAGGATCCATTAGAACCATTGACAATTCTTTTAACTATTCCTGGCTCCTTGTAGTATATCAATTTAGTTCTTTGTAAGGTCAAAATTGTCGACATGGCAATTTCTAAGGGATATACAAAGTTTTTCAGAAGGTTAACTTGTAGAAGAGCCTAATGGGTGCTGCAATTTTGAGTTTGGTTGAATTTTGAGAAAAAAATGATATTATGAGAAGTTAGAGCTTTTGGTGGTTCTAGGAACTATCAAAATTATTGATCAGATCCTGACTCTTGGTGAACTACAATATTATTCTTGCATGGCTATGATATGTCTTCTAATTGATCAATTAGGATAAAATAAACTCATATAGCCCTAATTAGGATTTGGTGAATGAACAACAAACTTTCACATTTACTTTCATGCAAATTGGGCCTTAGAAGAACAACGAATTCTCAATTTGGGGCTTTAAAATTGAACACCGAATCTTTCAATTTTGCTTCAATTATATTGTAATTAGTCTAATCATGGTTTAAAAAGGTTCAATGAACTCATATAGGCTAATTAGGATGGCAATAAACAAAAATTTCTCACATTAGGGTTGTTAGGGTTTCTAGGTGAGCAAAGTTTTGTATTTCACTTGGACAGGCTTACAACTCCTGCATTTCCTAGTTTATAAGTTGCATTTGCTTTTTTCAGACATGGATCTATCATGTGGAACTTGAACTTAAGTGAAACTTTAATGTCATAGGCAAATATTGAGCTCAAATAAGACCTATTTCTCAAAATTAGGGTTTAAATGATCATGCTAGCCCTCAATTGTGAAAAATTGGTCTTTGTCTAATTAAATTTCATTGTTTTGCAGGTAGACTGCAAACTTGCACTTGTGTAGCATCTTTCTGCACCTATGTAGCTTTGTCCTGCGCTCTTTCAGAGGCAGAATCTCAAGTATAATGGTTGAATTCGACTTTGAATTATGTCAATTTTAGTTCATTATCAGAGCATAGGTATTTCATGTTACTAATGACCTATGTAGCAACTTGGCACTCGTTGGGAGAAGAATTACATTGAAACTAATAACGCATTCTGTGCAGGATGTTGTTGAAGACTATATACTTTCAAACAGAGTGTATTCAATTTTTGATAGTTAAACAACATTTCAATTTGGAATTAAAATGAATTAAGTGTCTTTTGTGTTTGGCACGCTTGTGCACATGTAGAGTAAATCTACTGCTAGCACACACTATCCTCTCCCCTAGCTCTCGTGGTCTTAGGTGCAAGATAAAATGTTAGCGACACTCTTTTTTTCTCTTGAGTAGCGAATCATCTCTTGGGGGCCTCATCACCTCAAGTGAATGGTTCAAAATAGAGGCACGTTGGGGATATCATCTCTCCTAGCACATCCTTGAGTGGTGTTTTTCGAGTTGCTATATAAAAAAACCTAGTTAGGTGGTTGAAGTTGTAGGATTTGAGAAATACAAATCCACAGAACCCAAAAGAAACCTGCATGCAAGAAACCTGTCACAGAGAAAGAGAGAGAATGAATACAAGGGTTTTGGCTCTGACAAAGAGAAAAGATGTATTATCAGAGAAAAAATGAATCAAGAATATGAATAATACAAGAGATCAATCCTTATAAAGGAGATCAACACCAAAAGGAAAACCTAACCCTAAGGTGTGAGCATTTAATAATTAAATATTAATTATTAAATGACTAATGTATGCATAAAGAGAAATCTTAAGAGGAGAGCAAAGTTAATTAATTACTTTACTCTAACACCCCCCCTTAAGATGAGCTACAATGCAGCTACAAACAATGCAGAAGAAAGCAAAGGAACTACAATGCAAAAGAGGGTCCCGACAACAAGGCCTGATGAGGTACCCGAATACAAGAAAATCTCTATAAAGTGGAGTAAAGGAGAAAACCCAGTGGGAAAAAACTCCTCTCCAAAAAGAGATAAAGAATCATGCTGAAAAGAAAACATGAAGGAAGGAAGGCCTCACTGAGACCCCCCAAGGACAACTTCCTTCACCCCAAGCATTGAGCGCAACTGAAGATAGCGCGGAGATGCCAAAGGTTTAGTGAAGATGTCAGCAACCTGCTCCTCTGTAGGAATATACTCCAAGATGAGAGAACCATCCTGAATCAACTGTCTGATGAAGTGCATGTGGATTTCAATGTGCTTTGTCCGCTGATGCTCCACTGGGTTGCGTGAAATGTGAATGGCACTCTGGTTGTCACACCAAAGAATAGTGGGACAATCTGGAGGAAACCCAAACTCTATCATCGACTGTCGAAGCCATAAAACCTCCTGACTGGCTAACACTGCTGCTCGGTACTCAGCCTCTGTAGATGATAATGCAATAGTGGATTGCTTCTTGCAAGACCATGTGATAGGACCAGAACCAAGGCAAAAAACGAAGCCAGAAGTAGACTTCCGATCATTGACATCACTAGCCCAATCGGAGTCAGTGAAGCCAATGATATGAGGGGATCCTGAAGAGTAGTGAATGCCATAATGTGTGGTGCCCCGAATATATCTCAAAATACGTTTGGCTGCTTGCCAATGGCTCTCATGAGGATCATGGGAGAACCGAGAGACAAGGCCAACCGCAAAGGAAAGATCAGGACGAGAATGTGTCAAGTACAACAGACTGCCAACCAACTGCCTGTATAAAGTGGGGTCTACTGAAGGAGTAGAGCAAGTGGAAGACAAAACAACACCTGACTGAAATGGAGTGGGGGCAGACTTGCAATCAAGCATGCCAAATCGTTGAAGCATATCAAGAGCATACTTCTCCTGAAAAATGGAAATCCCATCCGAAGACTGAATAACCTGTAGACCCAGAAAGAAGTGCAAGAGACCAAGATCGGTCATCTCAAACTGCTCCATCAAAGCTCTCTGAACACTCTGAATCATGGAGGATGAGCTACCTGTAATGATGAGATCATCTACATACAGCACTAGAATCAAAAGATCACCCTCCTGACGCTGAATATAGACTGTGTGATCGGAATGACAGCGTGTGAAGTGTGAGGAAAGCAAGAAGGAGTCCATCTTCTCATACCAAGCCCTGGGGGCTTGTTTGAGACCATATAATGAACGTCGAAGTCTGCAAACCAAAGAAGTGTCCTGCACAAAACCCTGAGGCTGCTCCATATAGATCTCCTCATGAAGGTCTCCATGCAAGAAGGCACTCTTCACATCCATCTGAAACACTGTCCATCTCTGTGAAGCTGCAAGTGAAAGTACCAGGCGTATAGAATTCATCTTGGCGACAGGAGCAAAGGTCTCAGAGTAGTCAATACCCTCTACCTGAGAAAACCCCTTCGCAACAAGACGGGCCTTATACTTATCAATAGAACCATCTGCAGCATACTTGGTACGATACACCCACTTGCAGCGAACCAACTTTCTTCCCTTAGGAAGAGGACAAAGATCCCAAGTATGATTCTTCATCAAAGAAGAATACTCCTCATCCATGGCCCTATCCCACTCTGGGTGTCCTGTCACCTCTGAAAACTTTTGAGGATCATCTGAAAGGGTATGACTCAAAAGACTAGAACCAGATGTCTGAGCACGAGTGCGACGAGTATCTGAAGGATCACCTGCCAAAGAACCAGCTGCATCAACAGTATCACGGGCCCACTTCGGCAAAAACGGAGCAACTGGTGGTGGTGGAGATGGTGGATCATGATCTACATCATCCTCAAGAGATAAGTAATCCTCAAGAGATGAAGAGGAAGGAGTAGGCAATGAGGGAGAAGCTGGTGATGGAGAATCCATCTGAGGATAGCACTCATCAAACTGGACATCCCGTCGAAACAAGACCTCTCTGGAATCAGGATCAAACAACCTGTATGCCTTAACATCCTCACAGTAGCCAACAAATATGAGTGGTCGGCTCTTCCTCTCCATGGCGTTCCGTTGAGCATCAGGAATAAATGCCCAAGCCTCACTACCAAAAACTCAGAATGTAGAAACATCAGGCTTGACATAGGTCCAAGCCTCCTCAGGAGTCATATGTCGTAATGCCTTATGGGGCATCCGATTCTGAATATAATTGGCACAATTGACTGCCTCAGCCCAAAATGAAGAACTCATAGCTCGAGACTGTATCATACAATTTGCCATCTCCCATAAGGTTCTGTTCTTTCTCTCAGCAACACCATTCTGTTGAGGGGTATAAGGAACTGTAAACTAATGCTGTAAACCATGCTCAATGCAAAAATCTCTGAAAGCCTGATTTACATACTCCCCCCCATTATCTGTGCGTATCCTCCTGATAGAAAGTCCAGATTGCTTCTCCACAAATGTCTTAAACTTCCTGAAAGAGTCAAAGACATCAGACTTGTACTTAAGAAAGTACACCCATGTACGTCTGGAGAAGTCATCAATAAAAGTGAGTACATAACGGGCCCCTGAAAAAGAAGGAGTCGGAAAGGACATAAGATCACTGTGTACCAACTCTAGGGTTGCCTTAGCACGAGAGGCTCGACCCTTAGGAAAAGGATCTCGATGATGTTTGCCAAGGACACAACCACGACATACACCATCTGTACAAGAAATCTGTGGAAGCCCAATCACAAGTGCCTGTGTACTCATCTGCTGTAGATATCTGTAATTGACATGACCAAAACGCTCATGCCAAAGCCTGCTCACTGAATCTGCATGTGCTATAAGAGAGGAACCAACAGTGTCTGAACTCTCAAAGCCATCAAAACTATATAAGTGAGATGCAGAATCCACACTCCCAGTAGCCACAACCAAGTCAGGATCACGAAGATCTCGAATAACCACATCATGTGGAGAGAACTCAACTGTCTTACCAGAGCCAGAGTGGCAAATCTGATAAACGGATAGAAGGTTTGTCGAAATGTCAGGAACCAAAAGCACATCCTGAAGACAACCACCATCCAATGAAACAGTACCTGAACCCTGAATGGAAAGTTGTGCTGAGTCACCAACTGCAATATGTCTAGTGCCTGTAGGAGCAAGAGCGGTGACCAAATCCTGTGTGTGTGTCATATGGTGAGAGGCACCAGAATCTAGAACCCAAGTGGACGCTGAGGACAATGCTCGTGCAGAAAGAGCATGACCTTTCCCTGTGGGCTGTGAAGGAGGCTGTGGTGCACTGATATTATGCTGCTGCATGGCTTCCTCCAAAGCCTCTAAACGTTTCCAACACCTGGAAACGGGATGTCCTTCCTTGCCACAAAAACTGCAAGGATCACCTGATTTCTTCTTAGTCTTGGAGGAAGACTCACCAGACTTTGAAGATTTGCCTTGTTTAGAATTGGACTGTGGTTTTGAATCAAACTTAGGTGGTGGCTTGGAGGGATTCTCACTAGCCTCTGAATCTTTCTTAGGCTTCGGTTTCTGCTTCTGTTTTCCTTTGGAGGACTGGGCTACCAATGCTTGGTTCTGTGAACCTGAAAGTGAATCCAACTGCTTAAGTTTAGCTTGCTCACGAGTCAGACGATCACAAAAGACCTCAAAAGAAGGCATGACATGTCGAGCACCCAAGGCATCCATGGTGGAATAGAAGGTCGAAGAGAAGATCTGAAATGGACCCCGAAACTTGGAGAGAATCAGGAAAATGCACTCTGTATCAGTCTTAGTCTTACCACAACCCTGCAAGATAGATCTTTGTTGTTTGAACTTCATCAGCAAGTCCTCAATAGAAGGAAATGAATCAGGTACCAAGGAAGTTAACTCTGCCTCAAGCTGCAAAGCTTTGAACTTGTTGACAGTACCAAAAAGTCCCTCAAACTTGGTCCAAATGGCTCGAGGAGTGATACAACCTTCAAGATGAAACTGGAGATTGTCGGAAATGTGTAAAGCCATCAATCCCATAGCCTGATCCATATTGTTCCTGTGCTGCATAATCTCAAAAGGACGTGTCAACTGAGGCTGAACCTCATCCAAACAGGACCATAACCCTTTTGACTGGAGAAGAGTCATCATGCGACCCTTCCAAGTGTGATAATTATGCGGTGTGAGAGATTCAATAGGTCTATCTGCCATCCTGTGAACTGTGCCTCAACTGCTCTAAATTTTTAATTATTATTAAGTGGTCTTTCAGAACTAGACAGAAGATGCAGAAGGGGGTTTGATTTTTTTGTATTGGTGTTTGTAAATTCTAGTTTTCTGATGTAAATAACAGAAAGCAAGAGAAAACACCTCCCCACAATGCAAAAAACTAATCCCCAGTACAAACTGAAAGCCAGAAAATGATAGAAAGCAATAACGGGTTGAGACAAAATTTGGAGCACCTAAAGATTTTTTTGATGAAATAGACTATAGATCTGAAAAGAGAATAGAACCACCTTTCCGACGCCTATTCGCTTTCGAAAAACGGAGTCCGTATGCAAAAGATATGGCTCCTGGAGTGCAAAAAACTTGTTCTGACTTCGACTGGCAAAAAAAACTACAAAACGGAAAAATCAGAAAAATAGATCTGCATCTTTTAGATCGGGCTCGGAACCAGCTTTCCAACGCCTATTTTCATTCGAAAATCCGAGCTAAAATGCCCGAGTTATACCCGATTTAGTAAAACTGCTCCAAAAAAGCCCAAATAGGCCCTTTAAGCCCTCAAGGGCTTAAAAAGAATAAGCCCCTGGTCCTCTGGGCGACCAGGGGCGGGCGCAGGGGGCGGTGGCGCGGGGGCGGCACGGTTGGCGGTGGGCGGCGTGCTGGCTGGGCGCGGGCGGGTTGGCGGCGGCGCGCGGGCGGGCTGGCGGCGTCGCGCGGGCTGCTGGCGGCGTCGCGCGGGCTGCGGGTGCTGCACCGGCGGCGCGGCGGAGGATACCGCCGGCGGCGGCGGTGGCCGGGCGGGGGGCCGCCTGGAAGCGCACCGGCTGGGCTGCGCGTTTTTAGATTAAAAAACCTGCGTTTTTTATATATATTTTTTTGATTTTTCCGCCTCGATTTTCGTGCCCTAGGGTCGTACGGCCTTGGGGCCAAATTTTTTTTGCCTCCTGGTGCAACTGTGTCCAAATCGGATGAATTTTATATGGAAATAGGGGTTTTTGGGCGCTACGAGCTCAACGGTGAGGTCCGTTTGGGCTCAAAGTGCACCAAAAAAAATACCCCCTATTCCAAAATAAAAAACAGAAGACAAACACAGATCTGATGCAACCAAAACCTGGATCTCAAAATCTTTCAAAATTCTGAACAAGCTGCAGCAGATCCAGCTCTGATACCATGTAGGATTTGAGAAATACAAATCCACAGAACCCAAAAGAAACCTGCATGCAAGAAACCTGTCACGGAGAAAGAGAGAGAATGAATACAAGGGTTTTGGCTCTAACAAAGAGAAAAGATGTATTATCAGAGAAAAAATGAATCAAGAATATGAATAATACAAGAGATCAATCCTTATAAAGGAGATCAACACCAAAAAGAAAACCTAACCCTAAGGTGTGAGCATTTAATAATTAAATATTAATTATTAAATGACTAATGTATGCATAAAGAGAAATCTTAAGAGGAGAGCAAAGTTAATTAATTACTTTACTCTAACAGAAGTGTTGAGTGAATTCATCGTATGTGGAGGCCTTCTCTACACCGATAAGCTCAACTAAATCCTTAAGTGGATTGATTCAAGAATCCCTCGTTGGATTGGACCCGTCAGAAAATTACTATGAAACATTGTTTTAGTTTCCAAAAACCTTCTACTTGTTGACTTAGGCATTGCGATATGTGCATGCCGAAGAAACCCCTCATGTACCCTTAAAATTGAGATAGTAAATTTCTTGGGATCTTTGAGTCCTTAGAAATTTGAACCTTGGCAAGAAGTGTGTGCCATGGAGTGGAGCTAGTGTTTCCAAGCTTCTATCTATCCAATTAAATGTGGAATTCTAGGCAAGGGGATCCAACAAATATTGTCTTTTGACTAGCCTAAGAAGTGCATGACTATTAAAGCACTTATTATACTTGCACGTTTGTCGTGTTTGGTGTCACAAAATCTTTTGTCAAAATCAATCCAAAGTATGAAACATTTCAGGTCATTGGGTCCTAGTTTGGTCTTCTCCTTCAATGAATTTTACTCTCATTCTAGTGAATTTGCATGGGTTGTCCCATTATTAATGCTGAAATTTTGTTAGCAACATTTTTGTGGTCACCTAAGCTAGATGTTGAATCAATTTATCATGTATCTCATCATCATTGCATTTGATCATTCAAGTCACTAATAAGATCTTGGTCATCATTTCTAGCTTACGTCGTCATTATCATCTATTATAGTCTCAACTTGTATGGTCACTTTTATCATCCTAGTCTTAGTGTCATCACCTTGGTCATCATCTCAATTCTTGCATCGTCACTATCATCCATCATCGCCTCTTGTCTCCCAATTTGCATCATAATTACCTTCTTCCTAAGTCAGAGATTGAACATCAGATATCCAAAATCAAAAATCAACATTCACCATTTTCAACTTCCTCAAAGTCAGTCCCCACCCTAGTTCAAGGTTGTCATTCATCCTATTCTGAGCTTTAGTCTATCGTCCTTTTTCATCTTTCATCCCTCCAACTCATGAACCAATCATCATATCACAATTTTATTATGATGAGTTTGGTCATCCTTCATTTTCTTCCACTTCATCCCATTCTGATGATGATGAGAGTCTTGTTTATCAAGATGAATATGAAATTGAAAACCTTGATGCCCTCATCGTTAGCAAGCTTGCACCAAGTGTCAGATACCAAAATCTGATTGTTCATCCAAGCTACCCTACCATTCCTCTATGCATATCCAGTCATAATCCTTATCATACCTTTGACAAGGGAAATCCATTATGTCTTCCACCCACAACTCCCTCATATCTCACATCCACGTATCCCTCATATGCAACATTCATTCCTCCACGTTTTCATAACAACATTGCCACTTACATCCATAATCCAAATCCACCATCTCATTATCACCAAATCCATTACACAATTCATAATTTGATCCTTCATCCTACCTCAATCCTCCATCCAATCCCAATCCCCCATCCTACCTCACTCCTCCATCTAATCCTAATCCTCCATCCTACCTCAAGCCTCCATCTAATCCTAATCCCCCATCCTACCTTGCTCCTCCATCTAATCCTAAACCTTCATATTACCTCAAGCCTCTACCCAATCCTAGTCCCCCATCCTACTTCAAGCCTCCACCCAATCCTAATCCTTCATCCTATCTCCACCCACCATCCACTTTGTCCTATCTCAACCCACCATCCACTTCATCCTACCTTAATACACTACCATCCACCCCATCTTATCTCAATCCACCACCCTCCATTCCCTCCACTATTTTTGCAACTGCCCTTCCACCTCCCACACCTATCATTCCTCTCACACCTCCTAATACCATCGAAAACCTCCCATCCATTAAGACCGTCCAACCACAATCCCCATCACCTACTCCTACCATTGTTCAAACTGAATCCGATGAACCTCCCATCCTTCCATCTGCTCTGTCTACCCTAATTAATGAACCTCCCATCCTTCCATCCACTCCATCTACCCCAGTCGATGAACCTCCCATTCTTCCATCCACTCCTTCTACACAAGTCAATGAACCTTCCATCCATCCATCCACTCCATCTGAAGAGGATACCCACTCACCCCTTATCACACCATCCACACAAATCCCATCATTCCAAGATCTTGTTCAAGAGCATGTTGAAAATTTTATTTATCCAAATCAAGATCCTAAGTTTCCACAGCCTCCATTCGAAGATACCTTATCATCCCTTCATCCAATTCAAGAACATACCATTCCATCTACTCCATCTCAAGAGCCCCTATCATCCCCTCATTCAAGTCAAGATCCTCCCATCCCATATATTCCACTTATTGATCCTCCATTACCTCCTATCCAAACCATCATATCACTATCACTCTATCCCCTTGGTTCACTTACATTCATCCAAGGCAGTTCACTTGCAGTAGAAGAACATCTCATATACACCACCCACTCTCCTCCACTTAATAATGGACTCACATCTTGTTAACTAGAGAACACATATCAGACTATGTTGAGCTCAAAGTTTAGGAGAGAAAACCACTCTCATAGAGTTTCCTTTAAACCATTACTTACTTTGTTGATAAACTATTTCAACCCATATGACATTGGCCTTGTGGGTGGGAGTTGGTTCTAGGATATGGAGTTTTTTTTTCAGCACCAACAAAATGGCACCATTGTCAAGGAATGGACTTATTGGTATAAGTTACTGAGTTTCTATAGTGTTGTAAATTATATACCTCTACAATTTCATAATCATTTTATACTCACTTTGGTGGTTGTATATCATCCTCCAGATTTATGTTTGATTATGCTCAGTTTTGAGACCGTTTCTGGAAGCTTAGTACAATCCCTTGTTCATAGACCTTTTTCTAGCTCAAAATGCCAGGACTAGGGTGCATATTGCCCCTGTCAAGGCATATGGCCACCCTTGTGAGTAGAAAGAAAATGCTCCTCTACGATTGCCTTAACCAAAAATTAAAACTAAAAATATGTAAGCTGTATATAAATACAACTCCCTCTCTCGTTCGAACATCATATAAAATCTATCAAGCATCCCAAATTGAGCATTTAATCAAGCATATTCAAAGAAAGTAAGGAGAAGTCTGCAATCAAGGATTCAAGATTTCGGTTTAAAAATCATGATAAATTTTTATGTGTTCATCCATGATGAAGGGATGCATTTGGTTGTAGTTGTTTGGGTTGTCAATTTTATTTTATTTCAATACCTATCAAGGGATACCCCTAGGAATATTCTCCTGAGTCTAAGATGAGCTCAAAGTGTAGAAGAGAAAACCCAATCTCGTAAAGTTTCCCTTAAACCCTTCATTATGTTGTTGGTGAATCATTCTCACCTACATGATGAAAACCATGGCCTTGTGAGTGGGATTTGTGATGCGGGGACTTCCAGAGGTCATAACTTTTGACTCGGTTGTTTGTTTGGGTTGAAATTTTAGGTGGAGGTGTATCGTGAGGAGATGTTTGGATTACTGACAATAACCTAGTTTGGTTGGACTTGAAATTGATGCCATTTTCAAGGCCTAATTCCTTCATCTTGGCCCTCAAAACAAGTTTTTTTAGTTTTTTTCAAGTTATTTTTTTAGTTTTTTTTTAAGTCATAATTGTTATTAATTTAGCAAGTTGGCAATTTGTGTCGTAGTTATCTTTTTTATATTCTTAGAAGTTTTGGTTATTTTTCAGATGGATTTGAAAATTACCTAAAATGGCAAATTTTGAATTTTGTAAAAATTTGCCAAATGAGGAAATTTTCAATTTGTAATTAAATAGGTTTATTTACCTTTGTAGTAGCTGATTGGTTGAAGAATAATGAAGAACAATTGATTTCATCCCTAGCATTTTCTGGTTTATTCTTGCTTGTTGTTAATGGTGAAGCTTGGTTCTAACTCGATTACATCAATTTGGTTCTAGAAAATAGAGATGCACTTTTGCACCAATAAGATCATTAACGTTGTAAGCATATTGAGCTGGTGATCACATCCTTTGATGTAATTAATGATGTTATTGAGACTAACTTATCGAAAAGGAATGAAATAGTTTAATTTTAGATGGTTTCAATTTATTTTTCATAGATACAATTATATGTGTCTATTTGAGGAAGGTAAATGATACTTTCTTATTGTAATGATAATTATTTATAATCTATTATAGCCTTGATTTTAATGTGTCCTTTTTGTATTTTTTTCTTAATTATTTCTTTGGGTTCAACTAGAGTCTATAGCTAACTTATATTCTATTTGTATATGGCATATTATAACTTGTAAGAAAAGTAATTTAGTGGAAGAAACTAAGCCTATCTTATACCTCTAACAAATAGTAAAAGAATATATTTAAATTATCTTTATGATAGAGATTGATAGATTTGCCTCGGCACATATCTTGTGAAAGTAAATTTTGTCGTGAATCTTAAGTTTAGATATATAGACTAAATCCCATACCTATACTATTAAAACAGTCAAATGATTCTCCTCCAATCATGGAAGAAATTCCTATATTCATTCCTAAAATGGTGATTATTTTCTAATATATTGTTATGTTTTGAGAATAGGACCACATAAATAACTTGTGGTATTTATAAAATGGACACCTTGAAATCCTTTTTTTTATTTCCTTTTTTCTAATTAGAAGGCTATCTAAGGATTGCCTTTATTAAAACATTAATTTCAAATATGATTTAAAATTATCATTTCTCTTCGTTCCTTTATTTGAGAGCATCGTTATTTTTCCATACATTATAACTATGTGTGTGTGTACACACACACACACATATATATATGTATATATACATACACAGAGATATATATATATACACACACACACACACGTACATATACATATATATATACACATACATATACATACATATATACACACACACACACACATATATATATATTTGTGTGTGTATATATTTATATGTATATATGTATATATAGATATGTACATACACATATGTATGTATATGCACATATATATATGATGTATATATATACATAAATACATACATGCATACATATGTATATCTATATGTGTATATATGTGTGTGTATACATATGTACATGTATATAGATATGCACACACACACACACACACACACACACACACATATATATATTTGTGTGTGTGTGTATATTTATATGTATATATGTATATATAGATATGTACATACACATATGTATGCATGTATGTATATGCACATATATGTGTATATATATATATACACACACACTTATATACACATATACATATACATATGTATGTATATATACACATAAATACATACATGCATACATATGTATATCTATATGTGTGTGTATACACATGTACATGTATATAGATATACATACATACATATACATATATACACACATATGCATGTGTTTATATATATAGATAGATAGATATGTACAAACACATATGTATGCATGTATGTATATGCACACACATATATATGTGTGTGTGTGTGTGTATATATATATATATATATACACACACACTTATATATACATATGCATATACATATGTTTGTATATATACACATAAATACATACATATGCATATGTATATATGTATATCTATATGTGTATATATGTGTGTGTATGTATATACACATGTACACATATATAGATATGCATACATACATATACATATATACATACATATGCGTGTTTATATATATATATATGTATACACATATACATATACTTATGTATGTATTTATATATATAGATGTATATACATTTATATATATAATACATATATATGTATATGTATATCTATATGTGTATATCTATATGTGTATATATGTGTGTGTGTATACACATGTACATATATATAGATATATACGCATACATATACATATATACACACATATGCACGTGTCTATATATATGTATACACATATACATATACTTATGTATGTATTTATATATATATATATATGTATATATATCTATATATAATACATATGTGTGTGTGTGTGTATTTACAATATATTTATACATATACACATACATATACACATACATATACATGTGTGTGTGTATATATATATATGTATGTTGATGTGTATATATACACATACATACATACATACATACACATACATATTTATATACATATACATATATACATGTATATATGTATGTATATATGTATATATATGTATATACATACATATATATACATATATACATACATACATACATATATACATACATATATAGATACATATATATGTACATACATACGCACATGTGTGTGTATGTATATGTGTGTGTGTATTGTAATGTGGAAAAATTTAGGATTTATATATATGTATATGTATGTATGTATGTATATATATACATATACATATACATACATACATATGTATATATATATACATACATTGGTGCAGGAGCACCCTTAGGACCTAATATGCCTACAAGAGGAAAATTTTATATTTTTGCTTTGTTTTGTGTTATTTAATTTTTTTAAGGTCATTTGTGACTATTCATGATCATTTTGGATCATTATGTCAATTTTTGAGTCATTTGGATAAAAATTGTAAAAGTTGCTCCAAAGTTGTCAAAATTGTCATGACAACTTTTGCAACTTGATGATTTTTTAAGAGTTTGTTAAAAGTTTTTTATGGGTAGTTATAGGTTAGTTGGGTAGTTTAATATGATAAAAAATGTATAAAATTTATTCACAAACTTAAATTTGGAGGTTGGAGAGGGCTGGAGAAGGATGGAATAAAGAAAGAACTTATTTTTGTAGCATCCTTACATTGCTCTTGAAGTTTTCAGAATTTGCAGTCTGAAACATGCCATTTTATGGCCTTTTAATGGCCTCATGTTGAGGAATATAATATATGGATGGAAATATATTTATTTCTAGTTTCCAAATATTTTTGTCTCATCAAATTTTATTGAGTTTTGTGTAAGATATGCAATTTTTGGTACAAGCTGTTCTGAATGAATAATTTTTCTGTAATAGTCTAAAAGAAACGTATGGTATGGATTGGTAAGATACAATAATGGTGTGAAACCAATGGGAAAATGTGTAAAATGAGTATATTTTCATTTCCTTTTTATATTATAAAATTTTATTAAGTTTCGAATGAGTTATGACATTTTTGGTGAGAGCAGATTTGTGATAAAACTAGGGTTTCTAGCAAGCATTAAGAAAACTATATCGTTGTAATGCATCATCCCAAAAGGCTAAAAAATTGTGAGATTATTCTTTATATTTCTGCACAAGGCTCCTACAAAGGCATTTGGGTTATTTGATCATTTGGAAAAGATATGGATGTTTTTGTGTGACTTCTCATAGTAAATGTTGTCATGAGGGTTTAATAAAATAATATATTGTTGAGTTGTTTGATGTAATGATGACTTGTGTGCCATAAAAATCCATAGTGAGAGGCCATGATCGGGACAATATTATATCTCCTTGATTAATTTTAGATGACATGTGTGAAATAGACCAAAGAAATAATGTATCCAAGTGGTGTAATTTGAATGCACCTTGAATTCATTTAAGTATAATTTGTATGTTGATTGATGTTACCCCTATATATATATATATATATATATATATATATATATATATATATATATATATATATATATATATATATATATATATATATATATATATATATATATATATATATATATATATTCTTCTAATGGTGGAAATATATGTATATGTATGTATATACACATACACATACATATACATATACATATTGTAATGTGGAAAAATTTAGGATTTCCACCATTAGAGGGATGAAAACTACTAATTTTTCACTTAAGGACCATTACATTCAAAAGAGGAAGGGATTCCACTAGATTCAATCACAAATCAGATAAGGACTGAATACTAAATGGATTGAATTAATTTTTTATTTCCTCTTTTGTGAGTTGAAATGCTGAAATAAGGTAAAGTGCTGAAAAATAAAAGGTAAAACTAAGAAAATAGTGAGCTACAGATGCGAGATTTTCGCATGCACCTGGATCTGAGTAGTATATGCAGATTCGGATATAATCCTCGAAAAATCTCCAAAAATGTCGGGATCATGGTAGTGGGTGCCCTGGTCCTCCTACTTTTTCGCAGGTCAAAATGGGTTGATTAGTCTTTGCAAATAATGCTTATTTTGAAGATCGCAGCTCTATATATGTTTCCTACACACAGAAAGAAGGGGAAAAAGGTTGGGAATAGGGGCTTTCTTTAGGTCAAACCCCTGTTTTGGAATTAACCATGAAATTGAAACAAACGTAGTACGAATGACTGTAATGAAAGACTCTTCTTTTGAGGGAGATGTTGAATTATGATTAAAAATTGAATGATGATACCTCCTTGTGAATTTTTGCTTGCCTCCACATGGAAATAGGGTTTATGAAGTCTTCAATAAAGTAGGATGAATAATGTCATCTTCAATGCTTGAATCTTGACTTTATTGCCCAATTGCTCTTGAATGTTGTTGGTAAACAGATTTGTCACTACGGTCGTTTACCTAAAATTAACCCTGTTTGCCTGATAAGCAGTGACAAATGTTCCAACAGTTGGAGAGATCGTTCTATGAAACACGATCTTCCTCTACGTTTGAGAGGGGCAGCTTCCTCGTATGATAGGGGTGTTTATGATTTTCGTGTACTTTTAACCTGAAAGTACATAAAGGAGAAAACATAGAACTTAAAGAAGATAAATAAGGATAGAAACCCTAACAATAGACATACGACCATCAACTGAGATTTCCCAACATTAGCAACAAATTACAAGGGGAGTTTATAAGGTAATATGCTTAGTCATGAGATATACGGAGAGATAAGACACTTCAACACATTCAAACTGAGATACCAAAGGTTGCTTGTGCATCATCACATCAATTTTACAGATCATATATGCATAAAAAGACTACCAATTTGACATACGAGAAATCAGCAATGATAACACATGAATACATTTAGAACACACGAGCTAAGACGTATTCTTCATTATCCTTTTGGAAATATACAAGTATAAAATCCTTTCTATACATAGTGCAAATCAAAATGTCATTACAAGATTTTCCTGGAATTCCAGCAGAGTTTTCCCTTCTGTAAAAAGTCCCCCCCCATTACATTACAAATAGACTTGTATTTATAGGTTTGTAGGATAACTACCTTATAACCAACTTCAATCCTGGGTTAATAACTAACTCTTTTCTGCGTAAATTTCAATGAGTTAATAACTTACACACTTATGCGCAGATAAAGTCAATTTCCTAACCTTCGGTTACAATAAGTGACATAAGTCACATTTATCAGTGAGAATTTGAAACTCATAACATCAAAAGGACAATAAGATATCGGTTTCATTGGCGTGGCAATGTGTCCTCTTGCAATCATGAAGAGCTTGTTTTTGGAGGAAATCCACTTCAACTCCAACTTGGAAAGTTGCTCCCTTTTGTGGAATCAAATATCACTCTTTCATAGCTTTGCAATTTTGGACTTGCGTCTCCATTCCTTCCTCAAAAGCACCACAAGGTACCTTGACTTTTTAAGACTTTTCAAAACATGACCAATATGTCCCATTTTCATACATAGCTGCAAGAGACATCTTTAAATCTTCATTTTAGGCCATTCTTTAAAATAGGTATCCGATCATTTACATTCAAGGTGTTTTCACTATTTTGACCTTCACATTCCCATCAAATTTATGTTCAGAAACTTTGAATTCCATGTTCCTTGATTTTATGCATTGACACCGTTACTATAACAAATGTATCATCAACATCAGAGCATCCTTGTGAGTTTCACATATGCACTCCTCAATAGGATATTAGAACCTTTACGTTTGACAAGAAGGTTGGCACATATGATATACCAACTCTCCAGTATGTTCTCATTCTTAAAGGATTGTGATTGCATTCATTTTCAATTTTGCACTTCAATCATCAGAAGGTGTTTGAGGGTGCTTCATTAATTCAAATCAAGAACTTCCTTGCAAAATCCATGTCATACACATTCTGTAATTATTTCATGGGATGACACTCTCTTCAGGCATTTTGTCATACAGTTCCTACTCTTGTCTATGCTTTCACATTCACATCATGGAGGGTGTGAAAAAGATAGCAAATTCATCTTTGTGCTCACCTGTACATTTTCAACTATAATATCTGATAATAATTTACTTTACAATATGTCTTGATGGGCATCCATTTGCTATTTCTGGATATGCGATATAACTTGTGCATTGTTATAGTATTGCAATTCTACTTTTCATATTGTTTATAGCTGGAAAAACACATCCATACAACCGCCACTGGTCTAAATTGCATAATAAAATAATCGAATTGCATTTGCTCGAAAGTTTCTAAATGTTCATTCTATGTGTATCCTGAGATCATCGTATTCCATGGATGACATCATTTGAGGTATTCTGCTGAACAAGGAACGTGTGGCATAGATGTTTTAATGGGTGTCAATACCCCATTCAAAGTCCATTTTGTAGATATCCTACAATTATCGCATTTCATGAGACCACATTTCTGCAATGCAAAATTTCATGAAACCACATTTCTATGAGGCATTTTGCCATGAGATGACGTTTCTTTGAAGCATTCTGTCAGACTTTCAGCGTGCCTTGTCCATGCTTCTGCGATGCATGCATATCTACCCAAATAACTATCATAGCCTTCCTTCCATCCGGGTTCATCGGGGTTCATTTTACCATTATCCCGCAACGGCAATTCAACTAATATCCACACAATGCTGCAACGCACAAACCAACATGCCGGTTGCATTTTCTTTGAAACCAATCTCTTTGGAGTTGCCACTTTAATCTACAGATGTATTCAATGTTAAATTCCTAGAGGTCCCCAAGTCCTTTCAACAAATCCTTTTCCTACGGAGCTTGGGATCGTTGCCTTTTATCTTTTTATTGATATCTCTTTGAGGCAATCAATCAAATAGTTCAGGGTGCATTGTTTATGATTTCACATTTGAAAACATGTCTATCAAGCATTTCCAACTGCAATATCTGACAAAACACTTTCACAATAAAACTTGAATAGACATCGAAATTCAATTTCAATGTTTCGCTGATTTGGGCATTAGCAAAGTGATTTGCTGCTATATGGATTGGGTTTTTGTGCCAACCATATGCATTCATTTGAAAGCTTCTAAAGCCTCTTCAACAAATTTTGATTTTTGAATACCGTGCATTCATGAGATTATATTTCCTTGTGAATATTAATCTGAAGGTTAGGATATTTGCTCACATATCTGTCAAAGTATTTCCAACTATAATATCTAACAACAATCCCTCTCCACTATGCTTCGTTGAATTTGCATACTCTATTGCGAACTTTCCATGGTGACACATGTAGGAGGAAGTCAGATTTACAACAAACAATTGCATTTTTTTCTAAGGTTTTGAAAGCCTTTCAAAAGAATCAATCTTCTGCATGTTCTTGCAATCATAGCCCACCATGAGATGGCATCTCCTTGAGATTCACTATCAAACTCTTCACTAACCCTGTGATTCTTCAACATTCTGAATCCATTTTCAGGAAGTTCGTTGCAACTACTACATCTGACAACGTACTGCCAGGTAGGATGATGGCAAAAGCGGTGAATTTGGTTTTGGCACTGTCAATTTCATTTGCTTGAGAGTTTTTGAAGCCTTTTCAACAAATCTATCTTGCACATATCTATCATTACTATAGCGCGTGAACTCATTTCTTTGAGCATTTTGTCAAATAGTTGGCAGCTCTTGTGGATGTTTCCAGCTTGCATGCCCAATATTCTTTGATGAACGTCCACGTGTTGTTTCAGCTACAGGCATTCATTCAGACATTTTGACAAATGGTTCGCAGTTTATCTATGCCTTCCACATTTCGCATCCATATTCACATTTCAGGTATGTCCATGCTCCCTTCAGTGCATTGATGAATGTTCATAATCCTGCTACTTGAAGCTTTCTTTTCCTTTTTTATTCTTTCCTTTTGATGAAATTTATAAGAGGTTAAGAATGCTCAAAAAGTGAGCATTTCTAACCTTCTTGACAAAGTGGGCCCCATGAGGTTAAGAAATGAGGTTAGAAATGCTCAATTTTTTAGCATTCCTAACCTTTTTTTTGTGATAGGTTAGAAAAATGGGTTAGAAATGCTAAAAAATTGAGCATTTCTAACCTCATTGATAGAAGGTTGAAAAATGAGGCTAAGAATGCTCAAAAAGTGAGCATTTTTAACCTCCTACTTCAACGAACAATCGAGTACATCTTGGAAACCATTGGCCACTGAGAGGAAACAAGGGAGAGTGCATCTAACGCTTCTGAACTACTTTTTAAGCACAAACGACTAGACATATTAAAATAATTTAAAATATTAAATTATTATTTGAGAAATAATTTAAATATTTTAAATATATTGCTTTGGCTGGAGAAAAATGGCATAACTTTCAAACGGTAGGGAGTTAGGTCCTGAAATTCAAAACACGCGTTAATGAAAGGGAAAAAGGTCCACGCAATTATTTACACCTCATGACAAAGCCTTAAATGAGAAATTTTAATCATTTGGGAGCAACAGACACCAAAAATTGAAAGTTTAAAATACGACAAAGTATGAACTGGGTTCAAGTGAAAGTTGGCCACACAATATAAAATGACATTTAGATCCTGACTGTCAAGTGATTCCCTCAATTTGTGATAATTTTCAAAAAAAATTCATTTTTCATATTCTGACTAGTAAGGACCTTGGATTGCGTGTTCACTGTTTACGCAAAAATAGCTATTGGATCTTTACTCGACACTGAGACCGATTTAAAGTTCAAATTTTATGTAGGCCAAAAATGGGGGCAACAAATGCTTGATTGTTTGATCTCAAAATGTCCTTGTTGTGAATGTATATCAAAATGAGAGGGGAAATCCTCTTTATACTTGTCCATCGGGAAAATTGACTAATTTTTTGACATGAGCCGACACAAAGAGGGGAATCCTGCTCAATTTTGAAATGCCAAAATGGGTTTAAAGGGGGCCTAATTTTGGGAGGACCATGGCATGGTGCCATGGTCCCAATGAGGACTAGGGTGCCACACCTTGGTCCTACCTATTTTGGGTTAGGATCAAGGTACCCAAGGTGTGGGGGGGAGGGGGGGGGGAATCTAGTTTTATGACATTTATGAGGGATGTGAGAATAATTAGGTCTTCGATCAAGCCAAGGGGTGCAAAAACTAGGGTGAACACCCAAATGCAGTCAAAATTGCAAAGAGGTGCAATTTTAGGATGCTACACACACACACATGTGTGTGTGTGTGTGTTTGTGTGTGCATATATATGTATATATACATATACATATATATGCATATGTATATATACACATCTATATATATGTATATATACATATCTACATATCTACATATATACATAAATATTTACATGTACATATAGATGTATATACATATACGTATATGTACACACACACATATGATCTTCTACTCTTGGGAGATTAGTAGACTACCCTTATGTTTTTGTATTGTATTTATGTTGGTAAGAATAAAAAAATATTGTTACCCTTGTGTTACCCTTTTGAGGCCCTATCAAAATTAATTTTCACCCAACCCCTCTCCGGCTTTGACCATGTCACAACATCCGCTTCAAAAGAACCGCTCATAGGCTTAGCCCTAGGGAACCCATGAACGGGTAACATATTTCCAGTTAATTAAAGCTATTATAGAAATCAAATAAAAAAACATATATCTACATTTAAAATACTATTACATAATTTTAAGTTTGAGAAAAGACAACTTTAACATATCTCCATAATCTATTAAATGTTCAGATTTTTTCTTTACAAGATTGAGAACTTACAAAGCTAAAAGATTTAAATACTTTTACCATAATTTTAAGTTTATGAAAAGACAATTGTAATAAATTTTCATGATCTATTTAATGTTTAGGTTCTTTCTTGATAAGAGAATTTACAATGCTAAATTTAACTCTAACACTAATATTTTAACTATGCATATGTTGATATATTTACAAATAGCTAGTCCAATGTATTTTATTGTCACTTTAATTATATATATATACATATATATGTATATATATGTATATTTATATGTACATGTATGTATATGTATATGTATATATATGTACATGTATGTTGGTAAACGGATTTGTTGCTTTAAGAAACTTTCTTGAAAAACTCTGTTTTGCCCTGTAATTAGCAACAAAGCGTTTACAACAGTTGAAGAATCACAAAGAAATGGTAATTCTTCTCTACGTTTGAGAGGGGCAGCTCCCTCGTATAATGGGGGTATTTGGATTTTTCAAAAATTTAAAGAACGAACAATAAAGAAAAATTGAACGCCATATAAGGTATGAATCTAGATTAAAATAAATTCCATATAATCAAGTTTGAGATACCACAACTTGAAATAAACTTCTTCACATTTAATGTTAAAAGGGAAAGCATTAGGTAATCATCAATCAAACATAAGAACATTGATAATAACCCATGAGAATAAGTTGAACACACATCCAAATTGATCTCTATTGCTTAGTTGCTTGAATAATACTATCCAAGTCTCTTATACAAAGCTTGTGAAAAAGTGGAATCCCCTTTTCATTGAATAATAATGAGGTATATATAGGTGAAGTGGTAACCACTTGAGGTAACTACCCTAACCACCTTTATAACTACTTTATAACTTCCTCAACTACTTGAAATAACTTCCTCAACTTTGGGAGAAATAACTACCCAAAATGAGAACTTAGGATAACTACCTCATATGAAAAGAGCCAAGATTATCCTTTATTAAAATACAGAAATATAGATGAGAGAAAGGAAACTCGATCATGAGAGTTATTTACAAAGAAAGACAAAAACATGATGCGAGTAACACAACAAAAATGAAGACTATACAAAATGCAACTCTGCACTTATTCTAAGCTAACTCCTTGCATTTTTGATGAGGCTGTTGCTTCTGTAGGCACATTAGGTTGTCCAGGTCCTTTGTCTCTGAAGATTCTGAAAAGTCAAATGGCTGAAGTGATGGATTTTCCCTTGGGAATTAGGATGTTAGCTATCCTCATTTTCCATGTCTTCAAGTTTCTATGAATGCCACTTAGTTCTGTCACCATGCTGAGTGTCTGAGGCATAGAAGTTCTCAAGGAATAGTAAATATCAATCAACCTTTCGATGGTATTTTCACTGAAATTTGTCCTGTTAAAAAGCTGCTAATCTACCATGTTCTGGAGGCTATTCTATAACACCTGCAAATCTTCCATCAATGTCACATCTGGGAGAAGAGTAGTGAGTTGTCCTTGGAGTTTAGTACACACTTGATCACATAAAAGCATGAGCTTTTCTAATTCTGATGAAACTTGATCTATGATCACTAGTTTCCAGTTAATGCTTTCTATCCATATTTCTAGATAATCTTTTTCATTACTAGGCAGGATTTTCTCAGTTGCAAGGGTGTCCATTCCAATTTCTATCATTTGTTTAAAATCATTCACAATTTCTTTCCCAGCTGCCTCCTCTTTCTTGACATTCTTCAAGTCTTTCTCAATAGTATTCTTCTTTATTAAGGCCTCATCATGGATAGATTTTGCTTGGACTAGGAATTCACATGCGAGAGTTTTGACCTTTTCAACCCAACCTTCAGTTACCTTTCCATAGGCTTGGTACTTTTGAAGATTATCCATAACATTCCTTTCAATTTCTCCTTCTGGTGTCAATATAGTTGGCTGGCGATCTACACTTAGTGGCATAGTGGAGGTATCAACTACGGATTTCAAGTAAGAAGACAAAGTGTGTACTTTTTGTTTCAATTGATCCTTGGATTGCTTATCCTTTTCACTTCTCTCCACCATTCTGGCTGCCATCACATTAAAGTTCTGTATATCAGACTCATGAGAAGAAGGTCCCATATCAATCTTTGTCATGACAAAGTCCACAGAGGTGGCCTCATTTGTATCTTTCTCAGATATGGGTTGAGCAATCTCTAAGCATATATTCCTTGAATTTGGATCAATCTTTATTATTGAGGATACTTTGAGTTTCTTCGGTTTTTCAGCTTTTCCAAAGAGGTCAGATATGCTACTAAATTCAGGTACCACTAGCTTTTCTACCTTCCTCTTCTTCAATAGACTTTGTTCTAACCATGGAAATGAAGAATTTTCTGTGGACTCTTGGATGTTTTCCTGTCTTGCTATCAGTGTTGTAGTCACCTCTCTGATTTCTTCAAATTGATCGCTTGGATTGCTTGGAAATGATGAATCCATGACTAAAGTATTTTGTTGTGCTTCTTGTCATAGGGATTCAATAGGAACTGAGGGAGATATGGAATGCATTCCATCATCAAATCTTGTGTTATCTAGAATTTCCACTGGAACTTGATCCTTTACTTGACTTGCAATAGAATTTTCTTCTATGTCTTTTGCTCTGGATTTCTTCCTCTTTTGTCGGGTTCATCACCACATGTGTTTTGAAGATTGTTCCTCCTTGGAGGGTCTTCATCTCCATCACTTCCTTGAGTATTCTGGTAAGAAGGAGTATCCCTAGCTGGAGTATGGGAAGAATGCAGTGACGTAGAGCTCTCAAGCTAACTTCCTTTCCTTCTTGGAGTTTCCTTTGTTGGTCTGGTAGCAGTCATTTGAGTAATCTTCTTCTTAATCCAGGCATCAGAATTCTTGATTACAAAACTTGTTCTTTCTCTGACATCTCTCATTTCCGGATCTGCCCAATTCAAACTGGGAAGTGGCTGGGACTAGACTTGCTCAAAATAGATAGGATCAATCAAATCAGATCCATCATCTTCAATGCCTTCTATGGTCCAGTCCATCTTGAAATCTTTCATTTGCTTCAAAGTTAACTTGGTCCAATCTCTTTTTCTAACCTCGAACTCATCTTCGTAATCCTCCCAAAAGTCTTCAAGATTAGGAAAATGAAAATAGCCAAGGCATAACTTTAAGTTGTTCTTGACATAATCCTTACTATCAAAAGGAAATCTCATCTGATATGGATACAAGTTGACCTTGGATAAAGCTTTTTCCTTCTCATCTGCTCTTGAACTTGACTCACATCTATAGTGCCCGAGACAAATGGGAAAGGCTACCCCTTTATTCTTTCTATCTCTACATTTCTTTTGAACTGAAACCAATTGCCGACAAAGCTCAACTAAAATGAGCTTATCATCAACATATCTGGGTAGCTTGTGTGGATAACCTTCAAATCCTCCTACTCAAAGATAGGTAAATCTCGAAAACTGGATGAAGAAACTTCCATATTTATTTATCAATTTAGCGGCTTCCTTTGATATTCTGGTGGCAATGTCTCCTTGTAATAACCTTACTGCCCACATTGTGAAAGCATCATTCACCCGCCTGAAATACACAAAGCTTTCCTCAAGTTGCAATTGCTTGTAATAATGGTAAACTTGAGTTTCTTGATTCAGGACACCATTAGTACTCAACCCTGGCCATGACCTCAAATTAGCAATAGCATATATCAAGTAAGAGGTCATATGGAAGCGTTGACTTGTTTTGAAGTGCACTAACTAGTCATGTATGCAGTTGCTAATGAAATGGCCCTAGTCAATGAATTGCTTACCGGCTGAGATGACTGTTATGAAGAGATACATCCACATTTCAAACTCAGTGGAGTCAGGACTTCCTGTCACTCTATGGAGTAACAAAATCAAGTAACAAATCTCTTTGATGAAAAGAGAACGATGGAGTGTTTTTGGAAGCTGAGACTATCCTCCTCGTGGCGCAACCATCCATTCTTTAGCCAGATTGTTGAGGCATTTGCTTCTATTGTCGCTGAAGTATTTATAAGCTTTTTGCTTATCGATGTGAGTGAACTTTTTCTTATATGGCAAACGAAGAATAATAGCTATTGAAATTCCGTCAAGTTTGGCCATTAAGGATCCGTCTGCAGCTCTTATCTCTCTTGCATCTGGATTATATCTTTTTGAGCATTCTAGTACCAAATCTGTACATTGAATTGATATGGGAAAACATGTTGCTTCAATCAAGCCACTTCCTGCCACTCTACAAGACAATTTTGATCTGTCACCTTCCATGAAGAACCTTTTGATCTCCTGCAAATTTATGTGCCCAATCTTGGTATCATGAACCTCTGGAATCATGGTGGTGATCATCGAAGCGTACTCATACTCCTGAGCCTTGTACTTCATGATAGTATTTTCGCAGACCCTTTGTATTGAAGTCCTCTATGTCAATGTTACTGAAACTTTGAGGTTTCGGTGATGTGTTCAATAAATTATCTCAACCCCATATATTGTCTGGTTTGTATACAGGCAGGCTGACATGACTATAATCAAAACTTTAATCTGTGTGCTTTCATAAATGTCTATAGCCACTTCCAACACTCGAATTTTGCACCGGTGGAGAGAATATTGGCCTTTCATGCCCAGAACCTAGCTTAATAATGATTATATTTCTTTGAAATATTTGAACAAATCTCTCAACGCACTTTCATAAAGCTTTCATATCTACATGCAGGAGTGAGGATGCTAAGGAAGGTGGCATAGTGCTATTCACAGCTATCCATGAGATAGTATCCTTTCTGGGAAACTTGGAACATTTGATGACTCTATTCATTGCTGTGTAGTTCTTGTGCATCATCGATACATTCTGCAAAACTTTCGTTTCTCCACATCCACGAGGAGGAATAGCAGACTTTAACTTTGGGTTTTATGTCTTCCACCGAGTCAGAGGATTCATGCAATGTTCACGCAATTATCTTAGCTACAAATAATCTATAAATAGTCACGCACAGCATACATTCTCCTGTCTTGCATATCATCGATAACCTGCAGAAAACACCTCGAAATGCAATATTTCATCTTTAAAATTTGCAAGTGCGAGTAGCATTAAGGGGCACGATAGCATGCAGGTCGACCAAAGCATTTGTAACTGTAATATCTGATATAAATCTTCCTCCCATCGATGGTTTGGTGGATGTTTACAACCTACTCCAAAACTCCCATATTCGGTGTAGACACAAAGGAATCGCAAAGCTTGGCGCCATTCACTTGAAAATGAAAACCTCTACACCGCCAAGTGCATCTGCATGAAAGGAGCCATCCGGGTATCTACAGAAATAAGGCGTTTAAACATTTCTTATTCAATACTTGCGAGTGGTCTTCAACTTGCGAGTGGAGTTTAGAGAGCACGATAGCATGCATATCTATCGGCATGCGAAACAAATGTGGAGGTAGTTATAAAACCGGTTTTCACCTTCCTTCCTGGCCACGCGGTAGGTTCCTTCTGCCAAATGGATGTTCAAACGAGCTTGGTGGAGCAATTTTCCAGTTGAAGAAGGATCGGCATGTTAGTCAACTTAGCCAAGCTGCCGATAGCAACCAAAACATAACTTAAAACAGTTAGTTGGCTATCGATATTTATATTCGGCTTGTTTATCCTTTTGGTCAACTTGCTGATATCTTTCATGCATAAGTGAGTTCGATGCAAAATGCTTGGTAACTTGTTAAAGTTGGCCAACTCACCGATGAAGAAGATGTCAATGTTTAAACCTTGCGTGAAGAAACATATTGGTCACTTATGTTATTCCCTAACTTAGCGGTAACAATCACCTCACTTTTTGAACTTGGTGGATATGGGCACTTCGATTATTCTACTAACCTGCCGCTAATACTTGGTCAACTATCAGCTTAGACCGTTGATGATCATGTTTTACTTTAAACTCTTTGAAAATGCCAATAACAATCCTAGACAATACAATATTATCATTCATTTATTGGCAATTCGAGGGATCATTTAACTTGAGGTTTAGAAGTAACATGTTACTTTGAATCATATCCTTTACTTTGAAAATGTTCATAGGATTGCAAATAATAATACAAAGAGTTTCTCGATTTTCTCAAAAACATGATTTGCGACCCTTCACCATTATAATGTGAAGTACAATTATAACTTTTAAAGCTTGGGTGAACTTTGGGAATTCACATATATTCCTTTTTTTTTTTTATGAATACATCCAAATATATGACAAACCATTCACACTAAAACGACCTGTTATTACATGGAAACGAAGAAGAATTATAGTTGTCAAATTTACAATTAGGATCAACAATGTACATATATATACATATACATATATATATGTATGTACATGTATGTATATGTATATGTATATATATGTACATGTACATATATATACATACATGTACATATATATATATACATATATACATATACATTTATATACATGTATATGTATATGTATATATATATATACATGTATATATGTGTATATGTATATGTATATATATGTATATATGTGTGTGTGTACATGTATATATATATATATGTGTGTGTGTGTGTACATGCATGCATGTATATATATATATGTATATATATACATACATGTATATATACATGTATATGTATATGTACATGTATATATACATGTATATGTATATGTACATGTATATATATAAATATACATGTATATATATGTATATATATACATGTATATGTACATGTATATATATACATATACATGTATATGTACATGTATATATATATGTACATGTATATATATATGTACATATATATAAATATGAATTTTTCAAATAATAAAATAAAATAATAGTGTATGTTTTTTTTAATCTTTCTAAATTGATTATTGTTTGGAAAATTATAAATAAGTGAAAGTCAATAAGTGGTAATAATATACAAATTATTTGAGCCAATTAGATTGAAGAAAAACAATTGCTGTAATTTGAAAACTTTAAAATCATGCATCTTAACTATTGAAAAATTAAAAAAAAATCGAAAGAAAAAATTCATAAATATAACTGGTGGAAAACCAATTGAATAATAACGCATTAATGAAAATTCATCCAATCGATACTAATAAAGTGATTCTAAATTTATTGAATATTTTAAACTTATAATCAAGATAAAATGAGTATTTACTAAATGTGGAGTACTTATTTCTTTTGATCTAAATTGATTAATTAATTAGCATCAAAATATTTTGAATTGTAATCTAAAATTCACCATAAAATAGTTTTCTTTCAGTTATAATTTTTTTATGTTTATTGAGTTGATTCACTATGTTAGTTTGTTCTTGTTCTTACCATTCTATAAGAACCAAATAAATGAACATATTAATTAAATGTTTTAAAATCATAATCAAGATGAAATAGGCGTATAGTAAAGTAACTCATACAATATCAAATGTAGAGCACTTTTTTCTTTTAAATATAAATTGAGCAAATAAAATTTAATTTTCATTATCTCATTGATGAAATATTTATGACAAATTTAAAATGCATCAAAAACTATATATTGAATTTATGAACATATATATTGTTATTGAACCAAATGAATGAACAAATGTGAATATTAGGTGAAATATATTCTAAATTTATTAAATTTTTTGAATTTATAATCAAGATGAAAGAAGTGTTTATTAAATGTGGAGGAGATGCAAATTATTTGAGCCAATTAAACTGAAGAAAAACAATTTCACTAAATTGAAAACCTAAAAATCATGCATCTTAGCTATTAAAAAATTAAAAAAACACATAGAAATAAATGATTCATAAATATAATCGATGGAAAAGCAATTCAATAATAACGAGTTAATGAAAATTGGGTGCAATCGATTGCAATAGTACTAGCCTAACGACAAGTACTAATAAGATTTGAACTACTTTTAATACCACGTAGAACACCCCAACCACACTTTTATAAAATTAACCACAAAATCATCCATTCTAGAATTTTCTAAAAAGCTAATTTAAAGGCTTGGACTTATACATCGTGCATAAATTTCAAAAAATTTAAAATTGATTTTTGTGGTAAATAATTTTGTTTTTTTGTGAGGCCCTACCCCGACTCAGTCTAGCATTTCAGTGATTTTTATGTTGAGACTATTATGGATGCTTTATTTTTATGCATTATGGATTTAGAACTTATATAATTCCATGATTTGGATAACATTGCTATATGTTGATGCTTTATTTATATGCTTTATGATATAGAACTCTACATGATTCTAGAATAGGACAAATTTGAGATGATATATGTCATTATTGGATTTGCAGGACTTTACTATGATGATAGAAATAGGATGCATGTTTTATGTGTGGATCAAAATTATGAGAATTATAATAATTGCTTATGTGGAGTTGTTTGGATGTAAGATGTATTGATTTGTTTAAATGTATATTGTATGCAGAGTGTTTGATGTGTATTCTAATTCATGTGTTTTATATTAAATGAGGTTATTTGGAATTACTAATGTGTAATTGAGATGCGCAGGGAAATTATCCATGTGACCATGGAAATATTATGGAGAACCAAACCTAGACCTATGTACGTTCGTAAAACCAGAGTTTGTCTATTTGGAGAGACAACACCCCGTTTGTATAGTATTTTATTTGTGAAAGTGGATGTTGCATGTGTGTTAGATTGAATTTATGTATTTGTATAAAACCAACAAGAGACAAAGTTTCATGTATAATTTTGTAAAAGTATTTTTATTGTGTCACTTGACACGTGTTGATTTATGTTTTGATTTTTGAATTGTCTCTTGAAGGGAGTTGTTTAACCATAGCTTTTTCAAATAAAATTAATGTGGTTCTATATTTTTTCTAGGGTAGAAAATCTTTTGGGTGGTCAACTTAGTTTTGACCTGAAAATTAACTTTAGATGGGTTTCAAAAGGGTTAAATGGACTCCTAGGGTTAGTTTAAAAGTGTTTCCTAAAGCCCATAAGGTATACCTAAGGGTTAGGAGTAATTTTAGGCATGTACCAAATCCCATGTGACCATTTAGACACCCTAAAAAGTGGGTTTCCTGAGTTGAGCGAAAATTGAAAATTAGAAGGCATCATCTAGGTTAGTTAACTTTCCTTTTTGACGAGAGATCTCTTTTGAGCTTTTTGGGACTTTTTCCTTTTTTCAATTTTAGAAACCTGTAAGAACTCTCACTAAGGTCTTCTTAGGCAAGAGTGTGAGATTTTGCGGGTAATCACCCACTCTCCATTTTTGGAGACAAGGCAATTTTGAAAGAAAAGATAGATTTGGTTTTAGGAAATTGGCTAAGTGTAGAGAAGCAAGGAATTTGTGGAATTGGGCTGCTCATCCTCAACTAGACTAGCATACCTTTAGGCAGTTGAAGGTTGGTTAAATTTCTCTTTGCGTTGTTTTTATATTGCATGTTATGTTGAAAAGATTTGCTTGTGTGAAAAGGCTAGTTCTTGTATTTTTTCCCTATGAAAATTTATTTTGTGTTCTACATTTTACTCTTGTGTACATTCTATGTTTTGGGAGTAACCAAGACCTCCTACTCTTGGGAGAGAGGAGATTCTTGTGGGTGGTAGAAGTATGACAGCCCTCGAGTGAGAGGCTCTTGTTCTGAGAGTGAACTCAAGGGATATTTATGTGACCCTTGTTGCATGGCTTGTTTATGCATTTGAGGGCCATAAGGAGGGAAATAAGGCATGAATGCCTTAGGGAGCATAAGGATGCGGGGATTATTATACTTAAGATATATCTTGTTTGCCATGAGGTGGCTATGTGTTTTACCAGACTTGCAATCTCTTCAAGGTATTTGGTCCACTACCACCCGTGTAAAGACATCACATTGTATGGTGCAGTGTAGCCTTGGTTGGGAATATGTTTGTGATTGCTTTTCCTTGTTTGTTGTGTTTGCATGTGTGTTACCTGTCTAGGGCTTGGTTCTCCAAGCTCGAGGGTGGCTACTAGTTAGCATAGGCTGGGAGGTGAGCACTCCATGGTCATAGCTTTTGATTTTTTGCAGGTTGTTGGAAGAAAAGATTAGGACAAGTAGATGTGGCTGGAGTTATTTGTTGCAGAAAAATATTTGGAAATGTATTTATTATTTTCCTCATTTATTAGAAATGAGAGACCTATTTGTAAAGTGACGATAATGTCTTGGAAATATGTTTTAAAAAAATGTAATATTTATTTATGCTATACTGCAGAAAAGAAATGAGCATTTCTGGTTTTAGTTTTCTATATTTCTGAAAAATAACATTTGTTGTGTATAGGATATTTTGAAAAGTAAAAAAATTACTCATTCTCTTTATGCATTTAAAACATAATATTAGAAAAGAAATGAAATAGCTTTGCATGCATGTAGTAGGCTGGAAATAAAATCTAAAATTTAGATCTGTACATGCAGGTGCAAATTTAGTTATTTAAATTTGTCATTTATATAATTGCAGAAAATAAAATCTAAAAGAATATTATAGTCATCTCTAAGGATTTATTTAATAAAGCATAGATTTAATTAGTTGTTGTTTTAAGTTCGCTTGATTTTGTTATTTACACTTTTTGTAGAAATTAAATTTTAAAGTTAAATGGTCTACCTATTGTAAATAATAGCCTATTTAAATAGTTGTTGTTTAAACTTTTATACTTCTGTCAATTTTAATTACTTGCAGAAAATAAATCTAAGGATTAACTAAGTAACTGATTTTAATTTTAGCTGCAAGGCATTTAAAATAGAAAGAAATATGTCCATATATTTTAAATCTGATGACTTTAACTTGTCTGTTAAAATGTTTCAAAATAAAAGAATATCAACATTTATTTACAAAGAAAATGTCCTAGACCTAATATACAATTAAAATAGATTTACATCATATGACAAGTGATAAACACAAGTTTGTTAAATTAGAAGACTATCATGGAGGCTATGTAAGATTTGGTAATGATGCACCATGTCTGGTGAAAGGTAAAGGATCTATAACACTTCTTGATAATGCTAAATGTGATGATGTATACTGGGTTGAAGGATTAAAATACAATTTGTTGAGTGTAGCATAGCTAAACAATACAGGATACCGAATAGAATTTCAAAAAGGAATTGTCAAAGTTCATGACAAGCATGGAAAGTTAGCTACTACTGGGACACAAACAAAAGGTAATACATTTCATCTTGACTCAACTCGGAACAAGTGTCTTTATGCAAAGATATATGATGTCTGGTTATGGCATAAAAGGTTTTGTCATGTAAATTTTGATAATCTAATCAAAATAAGTAAGAAGCACCAAGTAAGAGGTCTACCGAGTCTTGAAAAACCTGAGAATGCTATGTGTCGAGGATGCCAGATGGGTAAGATGACAAGATCAAGCTTTACAAGTAAGTCCTACACTTCTAAATGAATTTTAGATCTAGTACATATTGATCTTTGTGGTCCTATGAAAGTTCAAAGTTATTATGGTGATAAATATTTCATATTATTTGTCGATGATTACTCAAGGATGATGTCAGTCATGTTTTTAAAAGAAAAATCATAAGCTTTTCAAATGTTTAAATGGTACAAGGCAAGGGTTGAAAATGAAACAGGAAGATAGTTGAAATGTCTTAGATCTGATAGAGGAGGAGAATTCACTTCTGATGAATTCAACTTATTTTGCAATGATCATGGTATAAAGAGGCAAGTATTTGCACTGAGAACACCTCAGCAAAATGGGATAGCCGAGAGAAGAAATAGATCAATTGTGGATTGTGCCAGAATCCTAATGATAGAAAAGAGGGTACCTCAAACATTTTGGAGAGAAGCAATCAGCACTGCAGTTTACACCCTGAACCAAGTTCAACTGAAGAAAGGAACTATGAAGACACATATGAGATCTGGTATGACAAGAAACCTAATGTAATTTATTTTAAAATCTTTGGAAGTAGATGCTATGTTCACAAAGAAGACAAAAATGGAAAGTTTGATCAGAAAAGTGAAGAAGGAACATTTCTTGGTTATTCTTCTAGAAGTAAAGCATTTAAATGTCTGATCAAATCATCTAACAAAATAGTGGAAAGTGCAAATGTGAAAATTGATGAAATTGCAGAAAAAAATGATGAAGGAAATTCCAAAGAACCAGAATATTATGAAGAATTTGTTTATGTTCAACCGAGAAGTCCTACCGAGAAAGTTGCTGAAGAAAATGAAGATAATGTCCAGTTACCAAGTGATGAAGAAGATCATATAGAACCTACCGAGCCTAAATTAGCCAAATATGTTAGAAGACATCATGCATCAAGTCAGATTATAGGAGATAAGGATGATCCAGTGATGACAAGGAACAAACTGAGACAGAACACATGTCTGATTTCTAAATTTGAACCAAGAATAGTAAAAGAGGCATTTAACAGTGAAGATTGGGTAAATGCTATGACAAAAGAGATTGATCAAATCAAGAAGAATGACACATGGACACTGATCCCAAGACCAAAGGACAAAAATGTAATTGGTACAAAGTGGATTTTCAGAAACAAGCTAAATGAAAAAGGTGAGGTCATTCACAATGAAGCAAGACTAGTTTGCAAAGGTTATGCTCAAGAAGAAGGAATAGATTATGGTGAGACTTTTGCACCTGTGGCTAGACTTGAGGGAGTAAGAACATTGTTGGCATATGCCTCTTTCAAAAATTTCAAGGTATATCAAATGGATGTTAAATCTGCATTTTTTAATGGTATACTAGAAGAAGAAGTTTACATTGAACAACCTGAATGATTTGTTGAAGACGTGAGTAAAGATCAGGTATGCAAACTAAACAAAGCTTTATATGGTCTGAAGCAAGCACCTAGAGCATGGTATGAGAGACTACACTCTTACTTAATCAAGATTGGTTTTATAAGGACAAGTGAAAACAACAATATGTACATGAAGAAAGATGAGGACAATGGAATACTGATCTCGACCATATTTGTTGATGACATTATATTTTGTGGAAATGACTCCTTATGCAAAAAGTTTGGAAATGAAATGAGCAAAGAATTTGAGATGTCACTAATCGATGAGATAAAGTATTTTATAGGTTTACAGATACTGCAAATGAAAGATGAGATTTTCATTACTCAATCCAAGTACATAAAGGAAATCTTGAAGAAATTTGGAATGGAGGATTCTAAACCAGTAAGTACTCCTATGACTACTAACTGTAAATTATCAAAGAATGATGAATCTGCATCTGTTGATGAGACACTTTACCGATCTATGATTGGAAAGTTGCAATATGTTGTGCATAGTAGACCAGATATAGCACATGCAGTAGGTATTGTAGCAAGATTCTCTGCAGATCCCAAGGAACCCCATATGACAACAATCAAGAGAATTTTCAGATACTTGAGAGGCACTGAAGATTATGGCTTAGTATATGAAAAGAGGAATAATTTTGATTTAAAAGTTTATACTGATGCTGATTGGGCAGGCAACATAGATGATAGGAAAAGCACAAGTGGTGGAGCTTTCTTTTTGGGAGAAAGACTAGTAAGTTGGCTTAGCAAGAAACAAGGATGTATTTCACAGTCAACAGCAGAAGCTAAATATGTTGCTGCAGCATTGAATTGTACCAATATAGCATGGATCAAACAACTGTTGGAAGGTATAAATGAGAAAGTTACCGAGCCAGTAACTATATTCTGTGATAATACTAGTGCCATTAACATTTCAAAGAATCCAGTAATGCACTCTAAGACAAAGCATATATCTATAAAGTATCACTATCTCAGAGAAGAAGTTAAAGAGAAGAAAGTTGTGCTGGAATATATCAGTTCAAAGGAGCAATTAGCAGACATCTTCACAAAGCCATTGCCAAGGGACACTTTTGAGTATCTCAGAAGCAAGTTAGGGGTCCTACCCCTATCTTCTACTCACTAACCAAGTTTGGTGAAAGCATCAATTCGATGAATCTATAGAATATTATGTGTGGATTGATGCTGATTTACGCACTTTAGAAGGTTTTCTAAAGGTGTGCAAGAAAAAATGAATAGAGACAAGTTGATCTGACCGAGACTGAGATGTTACACAACAAGGCAAATCACTTCACAAAGGAAGAACCCATGATTTAGTTCTTTTTACTTTTTGGCATTGTTGTCAAAGGGGGAGAAGACTAAATGGTTGGAAGGCTAAATGGTTGACTGAATGGTAAAGCCCTAAATGATGAAAATAATAGAAGACTAATGACAGGGGGAGATTACTGCAACAGGGAGAAGACTAAATGCAAGACAACGGATCAAGGATAATAGGAGAATTCTAACAACAATTTGAAGCCAAATCAATTTTAATATCTTGTTGGTATTACCATTTAATTGTTGGTTTTGCCATCAATGCCAAAGGGGGAGATTGTTGTAATTTCAGTAGAAAGAAAGATTGTTGATATTCAATAAGGATATTGAGAAGGTTGTTGAAGATTATTGATATAACTGAAGAAGGATGATAACTATCTTTATAACATTATTTTGTCATTGATGTCAAGAGATTGATTATCTAATTCAATATGATGTTGCCATATCTTGAGAAGATTGATTAGAAGAGAATTAAGATGTCAGTAAAAGACACAAAAAGAATATGATGAATAAGAGGAGAAATAAGTTATTCAATGGGCAACTATTACCGAGTTAGACAATGATGAGATCATGATGTTTAGATTGTTTTGATATCCTACATATGTTGTTGATTGTAAGGTTAATACTATACTATGTCACCAAGTAAAGAACCTAGTCGGTAAACCCTAAGGAACCTAGTCGGTAAACCCTAAGGTTATCGATATCGGTTAATGAAGGCGGAATGTCTACCGAGTAAAGTTTAGTATTTACCAAGTTGCAACCGAGTTATGACAGTGCGCATTGGATGAATACAAGCATTATTTAATGAAGGACAATGATTAGCTGGAGATGTAAATGATTGGTATGTCGTGCATGAAGTTTGTTAAGGATCCATGGCAAAGGAAAATCGGCAAGAAGATCTACAGTGCAGATTGAATCACAATAACCTTGTGCAAGTTCCAAGATAGGAATGCAAGTCCCAAGGCAAGGTAAAACATTTTCAAATCGGAAGGATACATTGAACCTAGTCAAGTTTGAAGATCGGATGGCTAAGATTGATCATGAGAAATGTGATCAAGGAGATTAAGTAGTTAGCAATTGTTTATAAATAAGGAATTGTTAATAAACAATGTATGCGGGCAAGTGTAAGCACAGGAATGCTACATAGCGATTACTAAGCACAGAAGCTTGAAGACCTGTTTGAATAACAGAGTAGAGAGCCCAGCAAAGGGACAAGATAAGTCCTATGACTAGATTGTTCTGAGCAAATAAGAATCTGCTTTAGCATTTTAGATGTGAAGTTGCAGATAGATTTTTATTATTGTTATTTTGTAAGTGACAGAAAATCTCTTAACCGAGTGGACTTAACAGTCTTATTTGTAAACCCTCTAGCAATGTAACATTCTAAATGAGTGTTTGAAATCCTTTGACAAGGTCACTTCTAACAAAGTGAAGATCCTAACAGATATGAGGAAAATCCCTTAATCGGGTCACATCTAGCAATGTGTTTGTAATCTTTAACAGGATTTGCTTTTAACCAAGCATACTCTAGAAGAGTATATTTTTTAGTGGGTCTGAAATCCCATAGTGGTTTTTCCCTATTTGGGTTTCCACGTTAAATCTGGTGTTATGAGTGTTATGATGATTATGTGTTTATGAGTTTGCATGTTTAGCAGTTTTTGGTTAAGTTGCTGAAGTATAAGTTACCGAGGTTGAATCTGTTGATTTTATGGAAGTTTAAGTTTGTATGATTCACCCCCCCCCCCCCCTCTCATCTTGTTAGCTATTGGCATCTGTACTTTACAATTAGTATCAGAACTATCAAATCACATCTTAGATAATTGTTTTAAACATGAATAATAGTAATGGTTTTAAATATCAATCGTATTAAATTTAAAATAATAGCTTATTGCATCTAATTTTTGTTAGTGATTTGGTGAATGTTGTTATAATTGGAGATGATAATAGTGTCAATTTGATTATGTAAATTCTAATTTATCATTCTTACAAATATTCAATTGATTTATTTTAACATGTCTATATCTTTTGAGTTTTTGGATACTTTACTTTTTTTTGGTGTAGGCTTGGTTCCATTATGAGTTTGGTAGAATTCTAGATTATTTCATGAACAAAATTCTTGTTTTTTCTAAATCGTCATTTTAAATCTTACTTCTAAAATCATAATTGCTTTTGAATTGGGCGACTACAACAACAATAAAGGTTGTATTCTCTTCATTTGAGGGTATCCTCAATCCTACATCAAGAATGTATGAATCAAATCTTTGGACACCAAAATCACTATCCTCTTCATCAGATAACACTTGCTAATAAATTTATTATTTTGGACACATACTATTATTGATTTCAATTTATGTACCTTGTTCTTTCGATGAAGAATAATCATCATTCATTACACCCAGTCTAGTAGACATCATATTGATTTCATCATCTTCATTATAGCGAGGTTCATTGCATTCATCATAAGTATCAACATCATTTTGAAAAGACTGAGCTACCATACATTATAGCGGTGGATGTGACAATTGACATACCATGCATCAAGGAGTATCATCCATCATGTTAACATTATTGTTTTCAAAGGATCTTGAGTATCTTTGTTTGATGGACCCTTTTGATTATTATGAACATGTTTCCCAGTAAGCCATGTTGTGCTATATGGTTGATCAGATGATCTACCTACATTCTTTCCCATTTAGGGTAATTATGCCTTTCAAGGGGTAAACGTTTTTCTATTCTAGCTACTTTATAACTCAAATCCTTTAAAGCACTCATCACTTTATCCAACTTATCTTTTGATGCAAATGCTTTATCCTGTTGTACTTTGGATTAGGGTTTTGTAAAATCTCGACATCATCTCTCTTGTTTAGTTTACCAAATGTTTTTCTATTATTTTCAATATACATTATTTTGAATGCATCCCGTAAATATTGTAGATTCTTGTCTTTGCATCATATCCCATCTTTGCATAATATGCATTACAATACAATACCATACCATACATATTAACTCATTTGGCCTCATATGTCAAGGAATTTTATTGAAAACCCTTGTAAACCTTCTATTGAAATCAATTACTGATCCATTTAATCCTTTAACAATACTATTGAATTCATTGATAAGAAATCTATAATCAAATTTAACATGACACTATTCTCTAAACATTCTTTTGAATTCATCCTATTGACGTGCATTTTGACACACCCACCAACAGTCAGGTAGTTTATGCAAACACTCACCACCTCTCCTAAAAAGTAACGGGTTCGGAAGAACTCACTACCCCAAGGTCTCTGTAATCGGGTCTCGACGGTGATGGATAACTTAATGGTTGATGTAGTTATACCTCTAAAGGGGCCTGCTGGTTAGAACTAAATCTCGTTGGTTTTCGAACAATTGCACTTCCTCTTTTTTTTGTATTTTATGATTTAAGACTCTCTGGGGAAATAAAATGCGAAGCGTAAGGGAAACAAGAAAATAACAATAAAGATCAATACAATGACAACTTAATAAACTATTCAATTAGTTCCCTGCAATTTCAACAATTATCAGATATTATCCAAGTTAGCATTCAACAACGGACTTCCATAAAACCTACAAAATCATCAATTTCACAAATCTATGGACAAAGAATCATCAACAATATGGCTATCACAGTAATTCCCATACACCACTGACATGCACAATATGGTTCATATCATAATAGACAAAAAGATTACCACGTTGCTAACTCAAAAATAATAGACGTTACCGATTACACAGAACAAATTGGTAGAATATAGATGTAAATCAGGCAATCTACAAGTTGCTTTTCATATTAATCTCCATGAATGTATAGCAAAAATAACTCAAACTTCTTAACAATCTGCAAAAATCTCTAAAAAATCCTCTAAGTGGGCCACAAAACATCAATTTGGGGACCCCTACAAATGAATTCAACTTCTCAATTTAAAGTAGTGTTTCACCCTATTATTTAGGAAATAACTCTATCCTAAATTAAGAACTAAAATTAGGAGTCACAGTTAACTTGCAAGTGTCTACCTAGACACTCCACTTAACAACTACGAAACAGACGCTGCATGAGCATTACGAAGGCCATGCTGGGTGAGCCATGTTTTCGTAACCATGCAAGATTTCTTTCAAAATTGGGACTTGAGTAGGAGGAGCAATTTTAAAAGCTTTGCTCTCTTTAGCAATTGTGTGCCTAGCTTTTTTTTTATTTCTTGGTAAATGCCTTATAATTTTCAATTATACATGCAACTACTTGGACTGGTGGATTGGCTACATGCTTAATTCTAAATTTATACATCTTCAAAGTCTCCTCTGCATGTACTCCTTGTTCCTCTAACTCCTTTACCGTATTTTCCACCTCCTGACATTAAGTGATCAGTTGTGTGTATCTATCCATAAGGGCGGTATCCAACTGGGCGGCAGGTCCTAAGTTTTGTGCCACATATGCATCCCATTGATTCAAAACTTGTTGCTGGTCTATTATTCCAGTATCAGCTATTTTGAGGCAAAAAGGCCCTAATATATTCATTACAAAATTCTCATATGACAAAATCTGTCTGAGAAGAGGGTCCCAAATATTAGTCATCTCGACATACTACTGATACATCTCTACCTTCAGCTCCAAAATGTATATGTAGGACTGTAAATTCTCACAACTATCTCCTCCTAAGAGGTCTTCTTTTATTATCAACTCTTCTCCTAACCGTAGTATCCTTTTCAAAATTCGAAGCCGTTTATTAAAGGTGTTCTCCTTCCGCTCCCATTGTGTAGAACGGATTGCCAAAGCTCCACCTTCCTGTACCGCTTTACGATATATTTCCATCATGTCCTTTAGAAACAACCTAATTTTGGCTGCATTCATTTGAGTCCAAGACTTAGCGGTCGCAACTACTCATCTCACCTCCAATAGTGCCTTTACATCTCCTTCTGGCAAGGATGAGGTTGAAGGTAGGTCATTTGTCCTACAAGAGTCCAAAGGTTTACACATTTCTACCAAGAGGTATTTATATTGCCCAAGTTGTGCTTTAAGTTCTACATTTGAGCTATGCTCCTTTTCCACACGCCCTCTGACAATGCTTGTGGCTAGTTCCAAGGTATCTAACTCTCCCCACTTGGTCTACTTACCTAGGTTTATCTGTGATACTTGGTATTTGGGAGAAGCTTGTCCCTCGGCCTGCGATGGAACCGCCACATCTGCAATCACTTCACCTGGACTAGTTTTCGACAGGTGGTGAACCGTCTTCAACTTCTTAATCTTTGGTGGTTCCTCGGTGATTGCTTGTTGTAGAGTAACCTTGGCAAGCTCTGCTTTTCTCTTTTTCTTTCCAAAGGAAAACTCTAACCATTCTGGTATATCTTCAGCTTTATCACCTTGATGTGATACAATCTCAATATTTATAACATGCACCTCTGCTTGCTCCTCTACCTGCTCCTCTGCTTCAGATCCCGTTTGGCCAGGAACCTGGAATGATGAAATTTGGCGGGCTAAGTTAGCTTGGAGAGCTTGTTGTTTGTGTAACTCTCCTAGCTTACCACTAACTTCCTCATTAAATGTCATTTCTTCATTCCCTAGCTCCATCTCTGTTTGCCCGACTTCTATATCCTTAAGCAAGTCTTCTTGGTCTTGAGGAGTTAGAATCAACCTTTCATTCAGGATATCCTTCGCTTCACCTCCTTCTTGCTCACTACCTAGAGGTTGTTGTTGGTCAAGATCCTCTTCCTCCTGGTTAGAGTCAAACTTGACATTTCTAATTTTTAGTTTATCAGTAGTGGATGTAAAACCTTGCACTCTGAGCTGCCCTGTGGATACATTAACAAATGGAGGTGTGGGAGCAGCGGTGCCCGAAGCACTTGTTGTACCTATGGAAGGTGGTTGAGCAGGTACCTCCTTGGTGGCTTCTAGATTCTCTTCCTATTCTTGAGTATCTTCTCCTTCAATGTGGCCTATAGCAGTCCTTGGTGGGAGAACTCTAGCAAGTGGGACAACGCCTAGCCTATCGGTCACCCCTAGGTCTGCAGCCTTCTTCAGTAGTTCAGACTCCTTCATCTTTTCTTGGAGTTTCTTCAACAAGTCCTCCTTGCTTTATTGAGGCTTTTCTTCCTCACCTGGGTCAGTGGAGGTATTCTGTCTTGAAGCTGACCTTGTTTTTCAGGCATACTCTTTATGGCCTCTTGACTGTGGTACCCCTGAGGTGGATTCCTTTTGCTTTGTTTTTGATGCACTAGGTCTGACCCTCTGGCTTAACCATTGTTTATTCCTATTGATCACTACCTGGGAGACCTTCTCCATATCTGTATCTTCACTTGCAGACCATTTTATTGGGGAGAGGGGCCTCTTGTCTATCCCTGATTCTTTATAAATCGGATCGAGTAACTCTCCATCATCCCTCAGGTCTTTAGGGAGGTTAGTCTTGATACCAAAGTCTCTAACCTATGGCACAAACAACCTATTATAATTCTTCTCCCTGACTTCAAAACTATCCTGCAAGTTGGCCCAAAAGTCTTCCAAGCTGGGCCTATGCCCCTCATATGCCTTAGGCATAGCTTGCTTAAGTTTCCCATAGGGATCATAAAATTCCCTAGTATGATTATATGCTTTCAGGTTCAAATCCTAAAGCTCTTGCTCGGCCAATTTTGCCACTTGTATTTTAGAATAGGCGAAGTACCCAATGGACACCGAGAAGTCAATACCTGTTTTGTGTTTAGAAGATAGCAGTGATTGGAGACCAAGAAGTTGTCTCACATAGTCCAGCAGGATTACCCTATCGTTGCAATAACGAGGCAACAACATTGGATTCTGTGTGAATCCACTAACTCTGATGTAGGTGGAACGTGGGATTTGGATGAACCAACATGCCCACTCCCATATCCCGCATCTTTAGTCAACTTAATGTTTATAGGGAAGATGAAAGCATCATTAACCCTCTTGAAATGTGTCTTTGCATTTGTTAGAGTGAGTTGGGAATAATATTCCCATATCTTCTTTTGTCCCTCCTCTCCTGACTACCCTTCTGCCTGTAGGCCTGGAAACTTTCTGGCTCTAGCAGCTACCCAAATGACATAGGACATGAAAAAGAACTTTTGGGTGTTTGGCACCTCCTTCATCTGCTTACAAATGTTATCAGAAATGATTTGCGGCCAATCAAAGTATTGCTTTCCTACCAATATGGTACTCATAAATTGGAACATCCAAGGGTGGAAATGCTTGCAGTCAGGCTTTTTGAAGGCCCTACTGAGCATAATAATCAAGTCCCTTTGAGGCTCTTTGAAGTCTGCCCTCAGGACCTCTATAGCTTTGAGCCATGTTTTCCTCTCCTCTTAAAACTAGTTAGTATTCATGTGTCTTTTGCTAGCTGACACCTTCTCGTTCCATGTTTTCAAGGCCTCTTCTTCCATGAGTAAGAATGCCTCTTCCCTAGTTGGGATTCCGAAGACGAACCCTAGCATATCCGGTGACAAGTCAACAACAGTCTTTCCATGTGCATCCATACACTTTCTTGTCCCTAGATTGTAGAATGGAGCGATGGTCATTATAAACTCTAGTGCTTGAAGTGACTGTGGGAATACAGTAGCTTCCACAAGACCCGACCTCTTGATCCTTCGATGGAGAGCATCTAGATTAGGTTTATCCAATTGGGTTCCAATATCCCCAATCTCTGTGTGTCCTACTTTGGTGTCTGTGACCCATTTAATTTGATCATCCAGCTTTGAAACATGAACCTGTCCCTGATATTGGTACTTCATGGTGGCTGGAAGTCTGTCAATTTCTTTACGTCTCTTGTTGGCAGATGAGTCCATCTAACCACTGTAACCTACAGGCAAAACACAAATTTTAGTCCTCAATATTAAACATAAATCTTGATCCATTTTGGGACTTCAGGGTCCTGGGGTAAGCACAAAGGAAAAAGGTTCAGAACTCCAAGGATCCGAGGTTCCGGGGTGGAAGGCTAGGCAAAACCCGGAACTCTGGGGATCCAGGGTTCTGAGGTGGAAGGGAAAATGAAACCCGGAACTCTGGGGATCTGGGGTTTCGGGGTGGGAAGCTAAAAACCCAAAACTCCAGGGATCCAGGGTTCAGAGGTGGAAGGGAAAATGAAACCCGGAACTCCGAGGATCCGGGGTTCTGGTGTGGAAGGGAAAATGAAACCCGGAACTCTGGGGATCGAGGGTTTCGGGGTGGAAAGCTAAATGAAACCTGGAACTCCAGGGATCCAGGGTTCCGGGGTGGAAAGAAAGGGTACACCCAATTACAACAAACACAAAAGAACAAAAAAGGAACAAAAACACGAAAAGACATCTAATCTAGAAAAACACAAGGAGAGAAAACTAATTCACCAACCTCGTGAATTGAAATTTGAACGGACGCTAAGAGAGAGAGCTTGGGAGTCCGGAGGTTCGCAACTTGGAGCTAGGGAGGAGAAACTCTTAATGCACAAATGAACTCAAAAAGGTCATTATCTCCTATATATATCCTCCCAAAACCCTTCCATACGAAAACCATAAACACGACCCCGGGACTCCGGGGTTCCGAGGTTGATAGAGAGGAAAACCAAAACCACCTCGGGACTTCGCGACTCCAGAGTTCCGAGATCAAAAGACCCAAGACCTCAGGACTCTAGGACTCCGAAGTTTTGAGGTCAAAACAACAAGGAACCTCGAGACTCTGGGACTCCGAATTTCTGAGGTCGGAACAACAAGGAACCTCGAGACTCTGGGACTCCGAAGTTCCGAGGTAAAACCAACAAGAACCTCGAGACTCTGGGATTCTGGAGTTCTGAGGTAAAACCAAAAAGAACCTCGGTACTCCGAGGCTCCGTAGTTCTGAGGTAAAACCAAAAAGAAACCTCGGGACTCTAGGACTTCGGAGTTCCGAGGTAAAACCAAGAAGAACCTCGGGACTCCGAGACTCCAGAGTTCCGAGGTAAAACCAAAAAGAGACTTCGGGACTCCGGGTTTCCGAAATTCTGAGGTAAAACCAAAAAGAGACCTCGGGACTCTAGAGTTCCGAGGTCGACACCAAAAAGGGAAGAAAGAAAGAAAAAGGGGGTCCACATTTTGACTCATGGAAACCAAATGGGGAAACAGATATGCTAGGCTTAACAAATGGCAACTGTCTGGGAAAAATGACTATAGGCAATTTAGAATTTCAGAATCTCTGGTTAACCAGATACGTAAGGCTATTATCACTCAAAATGATGTATAAGAATTTTAAGATGAATAAGTGATTTGAACAAACAATCAAGGTGAGAAATACAGATGATCAACTCTTAAGTGTGTGCATATGATTTATTACTCCATCATTTCAATAATGTAGATAGGCAGAATAAACTAGGCGCAAGTTACATAGGTGAAGTCTTTAATAGTGTTTCATGCAAGGTTATCCTGGGCATAGCTTTGCTGCCAACCAGGCATCTATAGCCCTAACAAAGATACCTCTGGCCTCTATCAAGCAGTGCTCCACTACTAGCCAGGCATCCATAGCCCCGGTAGAGATTACTTGAAACACCCATTTGAGTTGCTTAAGAAGATCATTTATCTCATTTTTTTTATTTTATTTTTTTTCCATAGAAATTTATAGGATATAGAAAATGACTTCTTTCTTCAATAATCTCTCAAGCAACTTCCAAACATTGAAGTTTGATAACTGGGTTGGAAGCCACGGTGGATAACATGAAACGCCTTGACTTCAGATTTTTCACTTGATACCCAGTTTACCTATTTATCTCACAAAACCTTTCTGATGTATCTTAATGTGACGTTAGTGCTGAGTTTATCAAGCTAGCCTTTACCAAATTGAAATTCAAAAACTCATATCATATTTAAACGATTATATACCACTTTGATCGAGTATAGACAAAGGTTTCAAACTCAACCAAATGAAAATGAAAATATAAATAGCAAAGAGTCGAAGTCTCTCAGAATTTGGCAAGATGTTATACAAAGGATACCTACTTCCCTTCAGAATCTTCAAGAACAATACATATACCCCGACTCAACAAACAAAAGAACAAACAAGCAAGGAAAACAAAAACAAAAGGGAAAACACACAACAAGGCCTAACGAAGGACAACCAAAAAGAAAGACAACGAACTACTATATACAATAGGTCAAGCTTTATTAAGGATTTAATCAAAGTAGTGCTTGAGGAACTGACCATTGATGAGTAATGGTACCAGTTCTCCAGTCAATGAGATCAACCTAAAAGTGTTCTCACCTAGAATTTTGGCTATTTGTTAAGCACCTAGCCACAACCTTTCAAACTTGTGATGATCACCTTTCTTTTCCTTGGCCTTGTCCCATAACAAGACTAGGTCAGAGATCCGAAAAGCTTTCACCTTGGCTCTTTTATCAAATCATCGCTTAACAACGGCTTGATGCTTGGCAAAGTGTTGTAGCATATTAATTCTTTTTCCATCAAGTCTTAACAAGTTTAAGAGGCGAACCTCTACCTAATCCTCAATGTCAAGTTCTTTCATTAATTGGAGGACCGGTATTTGCAAGTTAATTGGGAAAATAGGGGTCTGGCCATAGACAAGGTAGTATGGAGAAGTTCCCAGGGTGGCTTTTATTCTAGTTCAATTAGCCCACAAGGCATATCTCAGTTGATTATGCCAATCCCTAGGGTTTTTCTCGAGTAGCTTCTTGATGACATCTAGGATGTTCTTGTTTGTGGATTCTGCTACCCCATTACCTTGTGGGTAATAGTTCGATGAAAATTTCAATATCACTTTATATTGGTATGACCATTGCATCAACTGTGCGGAAGTAAAAGCAGGACCATTATCACATACCAGAGCGAATGACATACCAAACCTAGTGACGATATGCTCTTCAATAAATTTGAGGACTACCTCAACAGTAGCATTGCAGCAGGCTATGGCTTCCATCCACCGAGTACAATAATCTGTTGCTGTAAGAATAAACTTATGTCTTGCAGATGAATTAGGGTTAATAACTCCTACAAAATCTAGGGCCCATTGAGCAAAACGTCTTACCTCAAACACTGGTTGGAGAGGCATAGCAGGATGTCTTTCTTTGGAGGCTGCAGTTTGACACGTATGGCAATGTCAGACATGTTCATGAGTATCCTTAAATATGCTAGGCCAATAGTACCCAGCCTTCAAAATTTGATGTGCAGTGGCATCAGCTGACCCATGACCAGTACCATATTTCCCATGAAATTCCTCAATCATATTATGAGCTTCTTGATGATCAAGGCACTGAAGGTAAATACCCTCATAATTTTTTTTGTAGAGTGTTGAATCCTTGATCATTTAATTAGCACTCTTAAGCCTTAATGCTCGTCTTTGCGTAGCTGTCAATTCCTCAGGACACCTATTATTCAATAATACAAATACCAAATCTGTGTACCAAGGGTCCTGAGTAAATGACTTCAATGTATATTGTTGGCACTAGATTTGAGGGATGTCGGTCACCATGGCTTGAGATAATCCTTGGCCTCAGACTAAATTCATTGGATGCATCTCTAATTTAAATTCTTGTAATATTGCCATCCATTTCTCTCTTCATTCTCCAAGTTCAGGCTGCATGAGTAGTGACTTTACTACTTGGTCAGGAACGATCGCATAGATTTTACTCCTTAGGATGTAATGTCTAAACTTCTTGACTACTCTTACTAATGCAAAGGCTTGTTTTTCAAGAGCAGAATATCTAACCTCGGTGCTTTTGAAAGGAGAACTCATAAATGAAATAGGTTTCTCATCTCCTGCTTGCCTCTACGTCAAAACAGCTACCCCAGAGTGTAGTGAAGCAAAAGAATATATGTAAAACGACAGTGTGTAATCTGGGCTAGTTAGTACATGAGCTTCAGCGATGGATTTCTTGATCTGGGTGAAAGCCTCTTTTGCTTCAGTTGTCCACTCGACCTTAGCATCCTTCTTTATCATTTCATTCAAAGGCTTGACAATTTCTGCAAACCTAGTAATGAATTTTGTCAAAAAATTGATCTTTCCGAAGAAAGATCTCATCTCTTTTTTACTACCGGGCATTTGTATTTTTAATAATGCTTCTACCCGATCTGGGTCTATGGAGATCCCCCTCTCATAAATTATGTGGCCAAGTAGCTTTCCTTCAACCACTCCAAACACACATTTCTTGGGATTAAGGGAAATCCTATATCTCCTACACCTCTCTAACACCTTTATGAGGTGGTCTAGGTGATCTTCTCCAATCTTAGAAAATATCATCAAATCATCCATATAAATAATAATGCATTTTCCAATCAGTTCTTTGAATGTTGTATCCATCGCTCGCTAGAAGGTTGCCCTAGCATTAATCAATCCAAATGTCATTCTTTTATACGCATATGTTCCCCACTTCATTGTAAATGTCGTCTTCATGTGATCTTCAAAATTTACCAACACCTGGTTATATCCTGAATAACCATCTAAAAATGACATCATTTGTGAACCATTCACAATTTGTAATACTTCATCCAAAGAAGGGAGTGGGTAATTATCTTTCTCAGAGGCTTTGTTGAGATTGTGAAAATCCACGCAAAGCCGTATTTCTCCAGTCTTTTTCCGCACTTTTACCAAATTAGCGACCCAAGTAGAATGTCGTACTGGAAAAATTATCTTAGCAGAAAGTAACTTTTGCACTTCCTTGAAGATCAAGGGTTCTATTAGTGCATTGACCGGACGTTGGTTTTGCCTGAAAGGTTTTATGTTAGGTTTTAGGGGAATCACATGGGTGATAATCGTTGTATCGAATGTCTTTAAATCTTCATACCCCCATGCTATTACATTGATGAATTCTTTCAAGATCTGTATCAGCTTTTCTCTTTTGCCTTGAGTGCAAATCTTCCCAATATAAACAATTTTCTCTTGTCCATCAGGACCAATATTATGAGGCTCGTATTTTCCAGCATCCGAGTCGGTTGTTAATCTCTCTTTTACTCTTGGGTCTGAATCAAAAAGTCTCTCCAAGGTGACCATCCCTTTAGGAATAACATTGGTTGGTAAATCCAAAATATCCACATTACCTTCATTATTGAAATCATCCGATTTATCTTCCTCATCAATAATTTGATCTTCAAAAGCCCCCGAATTGGTGAGAAAAGCTAAGATATGGGCATCATCCAGGAAAACTTGGAAATGTTTGATATTATCAGGCACTACAAGTGCAGAGATTAATTCCACTGAAAACTTCTTTAAAGGGGATCGACTTACTGGTTCTAATGTACTGGCAGCTACAGCCAACGCATCGGGTATTCCGTTTACTTTCCTAGGTACCAGTTGAATGTCAAAAGTCTCGAAATCTTCAATCAGGTCCCACACTCTATTCCGATATGCTGCTAACCTCTTGTCATGGCATGCATATTGGCTTCACACTTGTTTAACCGCCAACTCCGAATCTCCTTGCACCTTTAAACACTTTGCTCCTTTCTTATGAGCGAAAAGTAATCCTCTAATTAAAGCTTTGTACTATGTTACGTTATTAGTACAAGGGAATTGGAGTCGGTAAGAAGCTAAAAGGGTTTTCCCTTTTGGGTTGGTTAACTCTACGCCTACTTTGCTGCCTTGTTTGGATCTTGACCCATCAAATTTTAAAAACCATATTTCATCTTTTGGTTTCTTCGTATTTTTCACCTTTGGGTCAATGTTGAGGTTAGATCTCAGAGAGAATTGTTGCTTCTCAAGCTCAAGACTTTGTGACAATTGAGTTTGTTAAATCCCTGGTTGTATACGCACTTCAATTGTATTTGAAACAACCTCTTGTTCAGATTGAGGTTGAAATTTGGATTGTGTTTCTTCCTTCTTAAGCTCCAGAGGAACATCTCCCTCTTCATTTTTAACAACCTTAACCACAAGAACTTTGTGGTTGTATTCTTTAGGTAAGGTAATCTTGTCTACAGGCTAAATTGTCTGGGACTCTAATTTGACACCTTGAACTTCCCCCATATTGTTGGTATGATCATCTTCTTCGAACGGAACCAGATTCAATAACTTTGTGATCTCATTTTAACATGGGATACATGAAACTTCTAAGTGTTCCTCATGGTGTATCTAGCACCACTTCGGTAGCAGCAACTCTTGTATCTTCATAGTATTTCCTAATAAGCACATTCCTTGTTGTATTGTTGTAACAAACTCTTTCACCCGCCCTCTATATGTGGTCTTGTCGGTTTGAGATGGTTGAAGCAGGGTTGGTGCAAAGAAAGTAAGAATCTCATTAACTCTGTAAACCCCTGGGCTTACCTCAGCAAATGCCACTTCATTAAGAGCACCATAATCTGTGACCAATTTCTTCAATTTAGGCTCACTATCAATTCAGATCTGGTTGCTCACCCCTTTCCAAGGAAGCCATAAATATGTAAAACAAGTTGAGAAATATCCTCCCAATGTCTTGGACCAATCTCTATTGAGAAGCATCACATATACTTCTGGAATATCCACCACTTGAATGTCAATATAGTGAGATATTTGAGGATCACCGCCTAACTAGATATATACATCTTTCAATTCTCCAATGACATTAACCTTTATTTTGTCTAATTGTACTACCTTACTATTCGCACGTACTGGTTGAAGTCCAAGTTGTTGGCATATAGAGTAAGGCATTATATTTCTTGAAGCTCCTGAGTCCACCAAACAGTTATGTAAATTCTTCCCACATATCTTCAAACTTAGTAAAAATGGTGGATTTTCTATTGCATCATTACTAACGTTAGCATTACCTTCATTAAAATCTACCATCTTAACCTCATTACTCTATGATTCTAACATCTCCAACTTTCTAAGGAGAGCCTTCTTCTATTCGGGGCAATATCTCAATACTTCCATTAAGGACATAGTAGTGGCAGTCCTTTCCATCTCTTTAGTAACATCAAATGATCCTTTTAGAACATAATCTTACCCCTAAACTTATCTAGGGCGTGTTCCTTGGAAAGCTTGAGGTGGATGAGGATTCTTGCTCGCATTAGCGTCCAGAGGTACAAACCTGCCTGTCGGGGGAGGTGGCTCTGTTAACGGAGCCTTGCCTTGACTTCTAAGATTATAGTTGTTCCTGGTCTGAAAGGCCTGAGCGTCATATATGTATGGTTCACCATCAGCTTCAGCCTGAAACTCTTTACATAGGAAAGTATCAACTAGCATGGCAGTATTAACCTTATCTGGTTCATCATTGGAACAGTCTTTGGGCTAAGAGTCAGCTTGAGCAATTCTTATGATTTTCTCGAATTGTGCACAATTAACCTCAGAATGGGAAGTCGTGTCATGCAACCTGCACCAATTTGTCAGTAGATTCATATCAGCAAGGTTAACACTTTGTGTGTGGTTTGGGTTATCCCATGCATCCGGGTGGTCATGGTTCACCCCACCATTATTCGGACCCGTATTCCACTACCTATTATAAGGTTTATTATTGTACCTTTGATTTTGGTTCTGGTTATTGTAGTTTCGTTGATTATTATATGATTGAGATTGATTATACCCTCCTGGTGGATTCATCTTTAGCTGGCTCAAGTCTGAAGTAACCTGTGAGATCATTTTCTTCAAGGCCTCTACTTCAGCAGATATATGGGATCCTTGATTCTTAGGTGTCGTAGTTGGAAGTTGGTTTGTCGAATTCATATTGTCAAATTATTGATTTTTGGCTTGCAGCTGACCAGCGTACTGTGTTTGAGTGGGAATGTTATTGGTACCATTTTTCCAAGTCGATGCTTGGGTTGCGAACTATTGACTTGCCTGTGGTTTGGGTGCATAAATTGGCACGGGGTTCATTGTTGGGGCACCAACAGGTAGAGATGAGGGTATACCTAGGAGTTGATTGTAATTTCCTTGATTCACCCCTGTGGGTAAATTATATTCAATCCCTCCTAGGGTTTGATTCAACTCTTGGTTCATGCTAATTGCTAATGTGAAGACTTTTGCTAAGGTATCCCTTTGATCTTGAGGAACAATCTTTTTAATGAACATAGCAGTCCAAGGGTCAATAGCTCTCAGATATGAGTCGATGGCTATGTTAGGTGCTACTTGGTAAGGGGCTTGCAGTCTCTTGAATGCCCTTTGGAAGTTAGTATTAAAAGTCGTTAATGGCTCATTTGGCAATTTCTTAAGAGAAGCAAACTGATGGTATAATGACCCGGGGTCTACGTACACTCGAGATTGATCAATAAAGGCCTTCTCCAAAAGATCCCAACCTGTGATGGAGTTTGCAGGTAGGGATAAGTACCAATTGTATTCATTCTCCTTGAGTGAATATGGGAAGAGTCTACATACTACATCTTGGTGTTCAATATGATTATGAACAACTGCATCTTTGAATGCTTCAATATGTTCATCAGCCGTTCGTCTGCCTAGATAGTAAAATTTGCTGCAAAATTTGTCAGGGTTTCTAGGTAGGTCATGTATACCCCCTAGTATGGTTCCTAGCAATGTGGTGTCTTGGTTGAAGTAAGCCATCGAAGGTAATAATAGTGAACGTTGAGTTACGAAAGGTGCAGCGATAGGCTGAGGACTAGGGATCAGTTGATCTCTTACGTTGGGTATGGATGAGTGTGTTGGTGAGGATGTTGAGGGTTGTTTCTTAGCTTTGTTCTTCTTCCTCCTAGTGGCAGGTCCTAATTCAACTAAGTCAGATGGTGAAGAACCACTCCTCAAGACTCGATGGAATCTCTCAGGAGAAAAAGATGATATATGATCCAACTTAGTACCTCAATTATCTGGTTGAGGAGGTGGTTGTAGATTTTCTCGTATTGTCCCAACAAAAGTCGTATAGTTGAGTAATAATGTCGTCTTGCTGGTTGTTGAGGTCAGGTTAGGTAAAGGGCATCAATCCATCTCCTGGAAATACCAAATGTGGTTCACCTACGAGGGGTTTAGTCTATGACCCTCCTTCTAGCGTCAGTTTCTGTTGACATGTGTTTTGACACACCCACCAACAGTCAGGTAGTTTATGCAAACACTCACCACCTGTCCTAAAAAGTAACGGGTTCTGAAGAACTCACTACCCCAAGGTCTTTGTAGTTGGGTCTCGACGGTGATGGATAACTCAATGGTTGATGTGGTTATACCTGTAAAGGGGCCTACTGGTTAGAACTAAATCTCGTTGGTTTACGAACAAATGCACTTCCTCTTTTTTTTGTATTTTATGATTTAAGACTCTCTGGGGAAATAAAATGCGAAGTGTAAGGGAAACAAGAAAATAACAATAAAGATCAATACAATGACAACTTAATAAACTATTCGAATAGTTCCCTACAATTTGAGTAATTATCAGATATTATCCAAGTTAGCATTCAACAACAGACTTCCATAAAACTTGCAAAATCATCAATTTCACAAATCTATGGACATAGAATCGTCAACAATATGGCCTATCACAGTAATTTCCATACACCACTGACATGCGCAGTATGGTTCATATCATAATAGACAAAAATATTACCACATTGATAACTCACAAATAATAGATGTTACCGATTACATAGAACAATTTGGTAGAATATAGATGTAAATCAGGCAATCTACAAGTTTCTTTTCATATTAATCTCCATGAATGTATAGCAAAAATAACTCAAAATTCTTAACAATCTGCAAAAATCTATAAAAAAAACCTCTAACTAGGCCACAAATCATCAATTTGGGGACCCCTACAAATGAATTCAACTTCTCAATTTATAGAAGTTTTGCACCCTATTATTTAGGAAATAACTCTATCCTAAATTAAGAACTAAAATTAGGAGTCACAGTTAACTTGCAAGTTTCTGCCTGGACACTCCACTTAACAACTATGAAACGGACGGTGCATGAGCATTACGAAGGCCATGCTGGGTGAGCCACATTTTCATAACCATGCAGGATTTCTTTCAAAATTGGGACTTGAGTAGGAGGAGAATTTTTAAAAGCTTTGCTATCTTTAGCAATTATGTGCCTAGATTTTTTTTATTTCTTGGTAAATGCCTTATAATTTTCAATTATACATGCAACTGCTTGGACTGGTAGATTGGCTACATGCTTAATTCTAAATTTATATTTCTTCAAAGTCTCCTCCGCATGTACTCCTTGTTCCTCTAACTCCTTTACCGTATCCACCACCTCCTGACACTGAGTGATCAGCTGTGTGTATCTATCCATAAGGGCGGTATCGAACTCGGCAGCAGGCCCTAAGTTTTGTGCCACATATGCATCCCATTGATTCAAAACTTGTTGTTGGTCCATTATTCCAGTATCAGCTATTCTGAGGCCAAAAGGCCCTAGTATATTCGTTAAAAAATTCTCATATGACAAAATCTCTCTGAGAAGAGGGTCCCAAATATTAGTCATCTCCTTGACATACTGCTGATACATCTCTACCTTCAGCTCCAAAATGTATATGTAGGATTGTAAATTCTCACAACTATCTCCTCCTAAGAGGTCTTCTTTTATTATCATCTCTTCTCCTAACTGTAGTATCCTTTTCAAAATTCGGAGCTATTTATTAAAGGTGTTCTCCTTCCGCTCCCATTGTGTGGAACGGGTTGCCAAAGCTCCACCTGCTTGTATCGCTTTACGGTATATTTCCATCGTGTCCTTTAGAAACAACCTAATTTTGGCTGCATTCATTTGAGTCCAAGACTTAGCGGCCACAGCTGCTCGTCTCACCTCCAATAGTGCCTTTACATCTCCTTTTTGCAAGGATGAGGTTGAAGGTAGGTCATCTGTCCTACAGGAGTCCAAAGGTTTACACATTTCTACCAAGAGGTATTTATATTGCCCAAGTTGTGCTTTAAGTTCTATATTTGAGCTATTCTCCTTTTCCACGCACCCTTTGACAACGCTTGTGGCTAGTTCCAAGGTATCTAACTCTCCCCACTTGGTCTTCTTACCTAGGTTTATCTGTGATACTTGGTATTTGGGAGAAGCTTGGCCCTCAGCCTGCGATGGAACCGCCACATCCGCAATCACTTCACCTGAACTAGTTTTCGACAGGTGGTGAACTGTCTTCAACTTCTTAATCTTTGGTGGTTCCTCGGTGATTGCTTGTTGTAGAGTAACCTTGGGAAGCTCTGCTTTTCTCTTTTTCTTTCCAAAGGTAAACTCTAACCATTCTGGTATATCTTCAGAATTATCACCTTGATGTGATACAATCTTAACAGTTATAACATGCACCTCTGCTTGCTCCTCTACCTGCTCCTCTGCTTCAGCTCTAGTTTGGCCAGGAACCTGGAATGATGAAATTTGGCAGGCTAAGTTAGCTTGGAGAGCTTGTTATTTGTGTAACTCTCCTAGCTTACCACTAACTTCCTCATTGAATGTCATTTCTTCATTCCCTAGCTCCATCTCTGCTTGCCCGACTTCTATATCCTTAAGCAAGTCTTCTTGGTCTTGAGGAGTTAGAATCAACCTTTCATTTGGGATATCCTCCGCTTCACCTCCTTCTTTCTCACTACCTAGAGGCTATTGTTGGTCGAGATCCTCTTCCTCCTAGTTAGAGTCAAACTCAACGTTTCTAATTTTCACTTTCTCAGTAGTGGATGTAAAACCCACCACTTTGGCCTGCCCTGTGGATACATTAACGAATGGTGGTGCGGGAGCAATGGTGCCCAAAGCACTTGTTGTACCTATGGAAGGTGGTTGAGAAGGTACCTCCTTGGTGGCTTCTAGGTTCTCTTCCTATTCTTGAGTATCTTCTCCTTCAATGTGGCCTATAGTAGTCCTTGGTGGGAGAACTCTGGCAAGTGGGACGACGCCTAGCCCATCGGTCACCCCTAGGTCCACAGCCTTCTTGAGTAGTTCAGACTCCTTCATCTTTTCTTGGAGTTTCTACAGCAAGTTCTCAGTGCTTTCTTGAGGCTTGTCTTCCTCACTTGGGTCAGTGGAGGTATTATCTCTTGAAGCCGACCTTGTTTTTCGGCCATACTCTTTATGGCCTCTTGACTGTGGTACCCCTGAGGTGGATTCCTTTTGCTTTGTTTTTGATGCACTGGGTCTGACCCTCTGGCTTAACCATTGTTTAGTCCTATTGATGACTAACTGGGAGACCTTCTCCATATCTGTATCTTCTCTTGCAGACCATTTTACTGGGGAGAGGGGTCTCTTGTCTACCCATGATTCTTTATAAATTGGATCGAGTAACTCTCCATCATCCCTCAGGTCTTTAGGGTGGTTAGTCTCGATACCAAAGTCTCTAACCTGCGGCATAGACAACCTATTATAATTCTTCTCCCTGGCTTCAAAACTATCCTGCAAGTTGGCCCAAAAGTCTTCCAAGCTGGGCCTATGCCCCTCATATGCCTTAGGCATAGCTTGCTTAAGTTTCCCATAGGGATCATAAAATTCCCTAGTATGATTATATTCTTTTAGGTTCAAATCCTAAAGCTCTTTTTTGGCCAATTTTGCCACTTGTATTTTAGAATAGGCGAAGTACCCAATGGACACCGAGAAGTCAATACCTGTTTTGTGTTTAGAAGATAGCAGTGACTAGAGACCAAGAAATTGTCTCACATACTCCAGTAGGATTACCCTATCGTTGCAATAATGAGGTAGCAACATTGGATTCCCTGTGAATCCACTAGCTCTAGTGTAGGTGGAACGTGGGTTTTGGATGAACCAACATGCCCACTCCCGAATAATAGCCATGGCTTTTGGGCATATCCGATATCCTACGTCTCCAGTCAACTTAATGATTATAGGGAAGATGAAGACATCATTAACCCTCTTGAAATGTGTATTTGCATTTGTTAGAGTGAGCTGGGAATAATATTCCCATATCTTCTTTTGTCCCTCCTTCTCTCCTAACTACCCTTCTACCTATAGGCTTGGAAACATTTTGGCTCTGGCAGCTACCCAAATGACATAGGATGTGAAAAAGAACTTTTGGGTGTGTTGCACCTCCTTCATCTGCTTACAAATGTTATCAGAAATGATTTGCGGCCAATCAAAGTATTGCTTTCCTACCAATATGGTACTCATAAATTGGAACATCCAAGGGTGGAAATGCTTGCAGTCAAGCTTGTTGAAGGCCCTGCTGAGCATAATAATCAAGTCCCTTTGAGGCTCTTTGAAGTCTTCCCTCAGGACCTTTGTAGCTTTGAGCCCTGTTTTCCTCTCCTCTTCCAACCATTTGGTATTCATGTGTCTTTTGCTAGCTGACACCTTCTCATTCCATGTTTTCAAGGCCTCTTATTCCATGAGTAAGAATGCCTCTTCCGTAGTTGGGATTCCAAAGACGAACCCTAGCATATTCGGTGACAAGTCAATAACAGTCTTTCCATGTGCATCCATACACTTTCTTGTCCCTAGATTGTAGAATGGAGCGATGGTCATTATAAACTCTGGTGCTTGAAGCGACTGTGGGAATATAGTAGCTTCCACAAGACCCAACCTCTTGATCCTTCGGTGGAGAGCATCTAGATTAGGTTTATCCAATTGGGTTCCAATATCCCCAATCTCTGTGTGTCCTACTTTGGTGTCTATGACCCATTTAATTTGATCGTCCAGCTTCGAAACATGGATCTATCCCTGATATTGGTACTTCATGGTGGCTAGAAGTCTGTCAATTTCTTTACCTCTCTTGTTAGCGAATGAGTCCATCTAACCACTGTAACCTGCAGGCAAAACACAAATTTTAGTCCTCAATGTTAAACATAAATCTTGATCCATTTCGGGACTTCGGGGTCCTGAGGTAAGCACAAAGGAAAAAGGCTCAGAACTCCGAGGATCCAGGGTTCTGGGGTGGAAGGTTAGGCGAAACCCGGAACTCCGAGGATCCAAGATTCTGGGGTGGAAGGGAAAATGAACCCGGAACTCCAGGGATCTAGGGTTCCGGGGTGGAAGGGAAAATGAAACCTAGAACTTCCGGGATCCGAGGTGGAAAGCTAAATGAAAACCGGAACTCCAGGGATCTGGGGTTCTGGGGTAGAAAGCTAGGGCATGCCCAAAAACAATAAACACAAAAGAACAAAAAAGGAACAAAAACATGAAAAGACATCTAATCTAGAAAAACACAAGGAGAGAAAACTAATTCACCAACCTGGTGAATCAAAAATCGAACGGACGCCAAGAGAGAGAGCTCGGGAGTCTGGAGGTTCGCAACTTGGAACTAGGGAGGAGAAACTTTGAATGCACAAATGAACTCAAAAAGTTCATTATCTCCTATATATAGCCTCCCAAAACCCTTCCGTACGAAAACCATAAACACAACCCCGGGACTCTGGGGTTCCGGGGTTCCGGGGTCAATAGAGAGGAAAACCAAAACCACCTCAGGACTCTGGGACTACAGAGTTCCAAGGTCAAAAGACCCAAGACCTCGGGACTCCAGGACTCTAGAGTTCTGAGGTCAAAACAACAAGGAACCTTGGGACTCTGGGACTCCGGAGTTCCGAGGTAAAACCAAAAAGAACCTCGAGACTCCAAGATTCCGGAGTTTCGAGGTAAAACCAAAATGAACCTCGAGACTCTGTGTTTCCAGAGTTCCGAGGTAAAACCAAAAAGAGACCTCAAGACTTCGAGTTTTTGGAGTTCCAAGGTAAAACCAAAAAGAGACCGCGGGACTTCGGAGTTCCGAGGTCGACACCAAAAAGGAAGAAAGAAAGAAAAAGGGGGTCCACATTTTGATTCAAGGAAACCAAATGGGGAAACATATATGCTAGGCATAACACATCCCAAGAATTTATACTTGCATCGAGCAAGTTTCTATACCAATCCCTAGCCCGATTAGTTAGAAATTGCATGAACAATTTCACATTACATCTTCGTCTTATACCTCAAAGTCATTCATAAGATTAGAAAATGCCTTCAAACAATCTTCACTAGATAATGCATTATTTCCTAAAAAAATTGTTACTACAACTTTAATATCATTTCATACTAAATTAAGATACCCAGGATCCCAGTGAAATCCAACTATATATATCTATCAAGATGTAAGGGGTTCCCTATCCAAGACATTTCTCATTCCTTGACTACCTTGCATATTCTGATTTGCATTTCCTTTACCATTGGACTATGTATTTCCTTGCAAGTTCGGATTTACAATAGGGTTAGCACCTCCTTGTAGATTGTGCACACTACCAATAACTTGTCCCTCTAAACCTTGAATATTTAGATTCTAATCTGGCAATGGGTTAGGTTGTGGGAGCAGGAGTAGAAAATGGAATTCAGGTAGTACATACAACTCTTAAAGATTCAAGCTTTAATTTCATGTCATCTCTGATCTGTATGGCTTCCAAATATTCTAATTCATCTTTTAGGTTTTTTACCTCATGTAATAACTCATATTTTTTTGGAAATGGTAACGTAGCTGTCAAAGGCTTGTTAGATCCTTAAACATTTTCCACATTACTGGATCGATTAGCTATGGTATTTACTGATTCCACATATATTGGATTTGAAAATGGATATTCATGTGGGTTATTCTGATGAAAATCAAACTGAACCTTTTGTCTTTTTGCTTCTTTTCTTTCAAAGGCTTCTTGAATATTAGCCTCTGAAGAAGTGAAAGGCTAATTATTGAATCTATTCTTTGAGAATGGGGTAGTTCCACAACTTTCACTATATGATGAAAGTGGATAATTTTGGGCAAAATGGGTTTTCCCTATTCTCTCTGCTTTTGATTTGGTTGATTTTGAATATTAGGAGTTATGGCCCCATTTAAATATCTTCTTGCATGTATATTTTTGGGCAAATGACAACAAATTGGTTAGGATATATTTCAAAGTCACCACCCAATAAGTTAAGATTTTTATTTTATAACCAATATGACCATATTAGGGTTCGTTAATGGAGAACTACCCAAGCAAAGTCACCAATTTGTTGTGTTTCCAATTGATTGCCTAATTATATCTTTAAGTAGCCATCTTTAGTCCTTGAGACTCTCATATCAGTGGCCAACGACCAAGAGACAATACCTTTTTCCTCCTTTGCACTTTAGGTTCTGCTAGACCTAGGGGGTAACCCTTATTACAATATATGAAATGATGACCCTTATATTCCAAGATATTGATTAAATCAAAGATGTTAGATCACAAATTTTATTAAGGTCTGGATGATTCTTTAACATATTAGCTAACTCTTTAATAACATCTTCATTTTAGCACCCTTGGAACATGGAACAACTTGAACGTATTGAAAGAAAATAAAAAGTTATTTTATACTTTTAGGGTTGTAGAACCTAGGTTTTGGATCAAGAACACTCTTAGATATGTGCTTACCTAAGGCTACAAAGTCGAACTATTACATGCAATTATCTTTTTCTGACGTCAAAACTTCATACTCAAAGTATTGTACTTATAACTACTTGAGAATGATATATATAAGAAAGAGTTTAATCTACAACTCTACTCAACAATCCTTCGATACAACACATATCCCTCTATATCTTATTTAAAGCATGTTTAGTGCATTATTTGAATAGAAGGAACAACCAAGATACACCATCTATCAAATGTATCTATAAGCTTATAAACCATTGATTTTTTTACTTAAAGGAACATGCATGTGTTTTTTTACTCTAGCATTTTTTTAGCTATGGCTTTGATAAACCATAGAATCTAAGAATATTGTAGGGGTTCCACCAATATCCATCAAAATTCATTACAAGAAATATTTAAGGGAAGGTTCTTAAAAAGTAATTAAATGCCTAATATTTATTGAGAACCTCTTTTACAAGAGATCAAAAAGAGATTTAGAATAAATGATATTTTTAAGATTACATTTATGTAAATAATTATGATAAAAATGGAAGGCTTCACTATAATTTACCTAGGGAAAATAAAAGAACACTAGAAAATCTTATGAATATAAGTTAGGATTAATATTTTTTACAAATAAATAATGATTGAGGGGACTACTCCCTTTATAGTATAAAATACTCTAAATTGCAAATATCATAAATATTCCCTTTATAATATAAAATATTCTACTAAAGTATAAATGCCATAAATATTTTTTTGTAGGGGATTACAAGAAAAAAAAAATCCCTTATTCATTTTGATTGTTTACATGAGCTTAGAACTAGCTATTATTCATTGATTGGAATTTTTATTCTAAATACCCAATGAAAAGATAAACCCTTATCAAGAATAAACTTACTTGTCCTCAAAGCTTTAAATCAAAAGTGGGTTGAGTTGTGTTATTCCTTGTCACTTTAAACCCTAAAGCCTACTTTAGAATATCAAAACCTTTTTATTGCTTCATTCCTTTATTGGTTTTATTCTTTGGTTGCTCAGTTGACATGAAAAGCCTCCATTATTCCCAAACCACTTCATTACTAGATATTAGAGTCTTATCTAGAGGTGGTAAACTTTTCATAAATTGCTTCCATAGTAACATCCTCAAGAGAATGTAAAAGTTGGATTCATTTGCGATCTTTACTTGGGATGCGACAAGTATCTACTTCAGGAGGGGCTTCTTAGTCCTTCATTATTTCTCTCTCTATTTAAGGTGGGGCTATTCCTCTTATGGGGGGCTTCTTCTTTTGGGAGGGATGTCTATGTACATGGGTACCTAACAATGCCTCATTTGTTGGGACCCATCTTTTCACCCACCTAAGCTATGCTTAAGGGGGGGTGTTAGTGTAGGTTTTTATTTTTCCTTATGTTAGGAGGTATTTATTTTTCCTACACATATTATTTAAGCTTGCTTAGGTTTTTCGGATGGGTTAATATGAGGACACGTGGTGAAATACTTCGGCTACATGTGTAACTCTCCCCCTCACATGGGTAGTTGAGTTAGACCCTCTTTTGGCTTGTTGTGTCGCCTCTCATTATCACTATTTTCTCATTTCATAAGTGGGTTATGGGGTAGTTGGGTTTCTCACCCTCTTTTGCCCTTATGTGCCAACTTTCTCAACTCCTTTCTTATCTTCATGTAAGGAGGTTATGCCACATGTTTTGGCATTTACCAAGAAGGTAAAACCTCCCACTTTTTATGAGGAATAGGAGTTAATGCACCCCTTGGATGTATATGCTATTATTTCTCTATATGATAAGCATTATATTATCACCTTCACTACTTGAGTGATAACTCAGTGAAAGTATTCTCCAAAATCTCTTTTGTCTCTATTTTTTCTCTCATATCAAATTTTTCTTCATTCAGCTATTTGATATTCGATCATCTATTGTTTGGAGTTGCATGTGATCTACGACCGACATCAGATCTTGGCTCGGTTCTCGCTTCTTGCAGAATCTAACACGATACATCACATATTCCTTGATATCTTATTTAAAGCATGTTTAGTGAATTATTTGAATAGAAGGAACAAACAAGATACTGTTGGCCATTTGGTGGAATTGATTATGTCTTGCATTGATGTTTTGTCATTGATGTCAACACTAGTTGTTTGGATGCTTTACTGGCACCCTTCTGGTTCTGGTAGGTTGAGTGGTTTCTGGTTAACTTGGATCCGGTATGATCTGGTAGACTCTGGTATAATCTGGTGATGGAATGGGCTTGTTCATGATACTCATGCTCATATTTTGTCAATTGGTTTTGGTCTGGTGATTGGATGCTATCCTTCTTACTTAGAAGATTGGTTTCTGGTTTCGGTGAGGGTTTCACCATTAGAGCTTTTGGTGGAGATCTTTGATGCATTGCATAATTAGTGTTGGTGCAGCTTCTGATGGAGTTTCAAGATGTTGTTGGTGATCATGTTCGAGACTTGCCATTTGGAAATCATTGTTGAAGCATGTGGACCTATACTTGGTCCTGATTGATCTAGGTTATGGATTGGCATTAATGTAATGTGTGGATATGACTTATTGTTGTATTTTTGGGATGTCTTATGTGTGGATATTATTTATTTGGTCTTAGGCCGACCTGGTTTGTAATTATGTAATTGGTTTATTGTCTAGTGGCCGACTTGATTATTTATGGTCGAGGGTTTGTATAAATAAAATGTAAGATCTCATTGTAGATCATAATGGTTATTGTAAGAGGTCATGGTCAAGGAATGTAATGTGCGAATAATGTAATATCATTCAGGCAGAGGAGTTGGTCGATCATTGGAGATTGAATTGGGTTTGTGTAAGAGGATTTATTCCTCGGGCATTGAGCTTAACCGAAATTGTACTCAGGCATAGGAGATGCTATCTTTTGCAGTTCAACACTTCTCTGAATTGTAGTCTATATTTATATGTATTCAGTGAGGCTCCTTTTGTGATGAGCAGTGTGTTCTAGGTTGTTGGCCTTCCTGCAAGTGCAAGCCCCTTCATTGTAATTCACATACTTACTGCAAAAGTATTATCTAACCGTGGGTAGGCTTCCCACCATGGTTTTCTCCTTTACTGGGTTTTCCACATACAAATCTTGGTGTTGTGTGCATGACTTTTATTTTGTGATTATTGTTTATGCTTAATTGGATTAACTGCTATTTTGGTATTATTATTTTGGGTTCCAATATTAAAGTTTAAATTGCTAATGCTTCCAGTAATTCGAGACAATTGATTCACCCCCCCTCTTTGTTGTCTTTCAGTTATCAGAACTGTCTAACAGATACACCATGTAGCAAATGTATCTATAAGCTTATAAACCCTTGATTTTTTTACTTAAAAGGAAGATGCATGTGTTCAAGAAGACAATTATAGAGAACACACACATTAAATTTTTTTCATATTAGCTTCAATCTGAATAGAAACGATGTCATACAAAGTGTTCCACTTACATGCAAAATTTGTTCTACAACATTGAACAATAATCTTTCTTATTGAATATCTCCAAAAATCATAAAACTTTCAACTAGATTTGATCAAAAAATTAAGACCAATTTAGAATTAATTGATTTGTTTGCAATATTACAAGTTCCTCTTTACAGAAAAGGAAAAACATGCTGGCCTAGGACCTAATAACAACCTTTTACATATTTGAATTTTCAAGTATAAAATATACTTGAGAACTTGTTACTAATGAAAATCTCTAATCTTGATGTTTGAACTACTTGTGTGGACCAAAAATGTTGAATCATTCTAAAATTGCCAAAATTAGGTAACTAGCTTAGTTGAACTTATTTGTTTGAAATATGATGACTAGATGAAATAAAAATATGGTCAATCTCCATATTTATCTTCCCATGACACATACATATTCTTGGGTGGCCATTGAAATTCTTGAATCTTCGTAATTTTCTCATTATGTGCAACATAGTTTGCATCCAAAATTACTCTAGTTTATTTGTTGAAACCATCAAAATTTACCTCTAGGACGCATATTTCATCCAATGTAGTGTTAAGAATACTCATCTTCAATTTACCATTCACACATACAAAGGATACAATATTAGGGCCTATGTTTCCAAAGTCTCCCTTCCACTATTCCAAGGTTTTTGCTTGACCTTGTTCATCTTTGATTCCCGAGATTACCTTCTTCTCAACTAAATAAATTAATGTACTTTTTTCCTTCATTTGTTTGTCAAGATTCATCATGTAATCTACCACTTCCTCTAGAATCTCCATTATCTCACTGGTTGCATTTTTTTGTGGGTTTGTTAGGATCAAACCTAAATACCTTAGTAATTTTCCTATTAATTGGGGTCCTTGGCATCCACCTATCTCTTATTGCCTTGGTATTCTTGTAATTTATGTTTGGCCAAGCCATACTTCAAATCCACACATGATTTATAAGTATCGTCTACCTTGCCAATTATTTTGGATAACCTATACTTAACCAAATATACCACCACTTTACCTATGATTTGCATTTTGTTTATTTGAATTCTTTTTTTTAAATAAAGGAGGGGTTAAAATTTATTCAAAGAAGAAGAATAACAAAGAAAGGGCATCAAACAACCCTGTCAAGATCCACTACATGATCCAACTGGTGAGAAAAATCCAAGGGCAATTGACCCTTATCCATGATATACCAATTATGCATGTTCTTAGAGGCCCATTTCACTAGGAAATAGACAACACCATTCCACTCCCTAGGGATATGTGTGAAAGAAATATAAATCAAAGAATCACACAAATGGAGAATCTGGTTAACAACTGAACTCAGCTACCAACTAACATCTGCAGATTGTTGTCGAGTCAAAAAATTCACCACCACCTGAGAATCTGATTCGCAAATGAGCCTGCTCCATCCAAGAGCACAAGCACGCTCCAAAACAAATAAAATGGCAAGAGCCTCCATCAAATTGTTAGTATAACAACCATTATAAATAGAAAAGAGAAATTGAACAGTCCCTGAGCTATCTCTACCAATGCCACCAATACCAGCAGGACCAAGGTTACCTCGAGAAGACTCGTATGTGTTGATTTTCAAAATACTCTATGGAGGAGGACACCACCTCCCCACCCAATTTATCTTTCGAAAAGGGTGTCTACATCTATTTCTCATGAGTTGGAATGGTGGAGGAGGAAAATGGAGCCAATTTTAGAACGTAACATCACCCGAATCCATAGCCTCAAACAAGTCACATTTTACTGAAATAGTTTCTCTCAAAGAGTGGAGAATTTTCCGCCACAAGGGGTGGGTTCCCAGCACCACATCTTGAAAGATCCGATGGTTCCTCTCCAACCATATATGCCAAAGAATAAAAGAACAACCAAGAGTCCAAGAAACTTGAAGAAAAGAGGTTTTGGCAGGGGCCTTGCTTCATCTAACAAAAAAATCAGCCAAAGAAGAGACATGCCAACAAGATTGGCTCCATAACTCCCACCATAAATGCCAAATATTCCTAGTGAAGGAACATTGAAAGAAGAGATGAGAAAGACTCTCTTCACTATTACAACACAACACACACATCGAGGGGCCCTAAAAACCATGCTTACATAAATTTTCCCAAGTAAGACACCGGTTATGAACAACCAACCACATGAAAAAGTTGCACTTTGGCCAAGAGAACTTATACTAAACCTACTTCCACCAAGGGACCTAAATGTCCCCAAAAGTCTGTCGCAACAACTCAACATAGCCAGCAAAAAAAAAAATTCCAGATAGATCACTACTAGCCCAAGCCAAAACATCATTCCTAGGCAAGGTAGTGCACTCACGAGACTCAAGAATTTGAGCTAGCTCTTTTCTATCTTCCATAGAACTTCCAAGCGGCCACTCAGAATAATTTTTCCAGTAAAAATGAGCTACCAACCCACCATTATGAGTAGTCTTATAATGATCAACAGTATTCCAACCAGCAGCAGTAAAAATATCAGAAAGGGATTGAAGTGGAGGATGAGTAGAAAGAATGGGAGGATGACCATCCCAGGAATCTAGCCAAAAATGAGCTTGAGAATCAGAATGACATATCCAAAAGAGCCCATTATTAACTAACTAAGCCCCTAGTTTCAGAGTATTCCAAATCATAGAACCCCATCCCTCCACAGGATAGTGAGGAACATCAAACATAGTAAGATCTAGGAGATACTTATGGGTGAGAATACGAGCCCAAAGCTGATTTTGATAAGTGCACCAATGCCAATATAACTTAGCAGCTAGAACTTTCCCATTCAAAATAGCAGAACGTAAACCAAGACCAACCTCATTCTTAGGTCTACACACAGTTTCCCACTTAACAAGGCTCCATTTAGCAGTCGACAAATTACAACTCCAAATAAATTGTCAAGAGAGGGCATCAAATTCTCTAAGAAAATACATTGGAGCAGCTTGAACAAAACATCTGTAGATAGGCAAAGCTTGAATAATAGATTTTAAAAGTGTCAATCTGGGAATAGTAGATAACCAACGATGAGTCCAATGATTAACCTTTTGACGCAACTTATCAAGAAGAAGTTGCCAAGAAGACCTAGAATGTCGACCAACAATAAGAGAAATACCCAAATAAATAAAGGGAAGAGACCCAACCTGAAATCGGAGAATAGCAGCAATCCACCTTTGAATGGCCTAAGGAGTATTAAAGAAGAAGATGGAAGATTTATGCTCATTGACTATCTAACCACAAGCAGCAAGGTAAATATCAAGGCTTGGCAAAAAGATTCAGCTTCCCTAATACAAGCCAAACCCACAAGAGTAGTATCATCTACAAACTAAAGATGTGAAATGTGAGGCACCCCATTGCCCCATTGCCAACCATGAATCAGGCCTTGAGAAGCACGAAACCTAAGAAAACGGCCTAGACCTTCAGCCATAATAATAAATAGGTAAGGTGAAAGAGGATCCCCTTGGCAAAGGCCACAGGATGCACCAAAGGGCACTGAAGGTTCACCATTCACAATCACCGAAAAAGACGAAGAGGTAACACAACTCATAGTCCAACTCACCCACTTTGTACTAAATCCAAAGGCTAAAAGAATGTTCTGAAGAAAACTCCATTTAACTCTGTCATAAGCCTTGGCCATATCCAATTTGATGAACATAGATCGCTCCTTAGAATTCACCATAGAGTGAATAACCTCATAAGCCACCACCACCACATCCAGAATCTGTTTGTCAGCCACAAAACCCCCTTGTTCCTCAGAAATCAGAAGAGGAAGATAAGTTTTGAGCCTCTTTGCAATCAACTTAGTAATAATCTTATAGACCACATTACAAAGAGTAATAGGGTGATAAAATTCAAGCTTATCAACACCTTCCTTTTTGGGAATGAGAATCAAGAAAGTAGAATTCAGAGCACGGAGCATCTGCTTATGATGAAGAGATTCCCAAAAAACCTCCAATAAATCCAAATTAATAATATCCCAAAACTCCTGAAAAAATTCAACAGGAAACCCATCCAGCCCTGGAGCTTTACCTTTGTTCATACCAAATACAACATCCTCTAACTCAGGCATTGAAATCGGACGAATGAGAGAAGCGTTCATTGCATTGGTCACCAGAGATAGAATACAAGAAAGAATCAAATTCTCTTCCTCCATAGTAGGGGGGAATCTTTAGAAAAAATATCAGAGTAGAACTAACGAGCCTCACGAGATATAGCTGACAGAGACGAAATCTGAAACCCTTTTGAGGAAACTAGAGAGGAAATATACCCCTTATTACACCGAACCTGAACAAAGTGGTAGAAAAAAGTAGTATTCCTATCCCCTTCCTGAAGCCAATCAACCTAAGCCTTCTGTTTCCAAAACATCTCCTTACGAAGCTCCCATTGCTCCACATTGCACAAAGCATGGGATTATGATATTCCAAGAGCATCCAAGAAACCATTATCCCAGATCTGGTGAGTAATCACAACAAGATGTTCCAAGGCAATCTTCTTCTTGGACTTAAGATTACCAAAGCATGAAACATTCCATCTCTTAAGGTGATACTTGACATACTGAAGCTTCTTAACAAAGAAATACACAGTTGTGCCAAAAGCTTGACCCCACTCTCTCCACCACTTAGCCACTAGGTCATGCAGTGAAGAGTCTTGAAGCCACATAAGCTAAAACTTAAAAGGAGGATTCTTTGGGGCCGCAAAAGAAGAAGAAGAAAATTTAATAAGCTAGTGATCAAAGCCATTCCAATCAATAATTTTAGAAGAAGTAACCAAGCCACCACCAACCCAAAAATAGGAGACAAGAAACCTATCAAACTGTTCAAAAATCACTCCCTCTCAACTTTGTCTATTATTACAAGTAAAAATCCCATTAGAGGGATCAACATCCACTAAAGCAAGAAAATCCACCTGAGCACAAAAAAAATCAAAAGTTGGACCTAATCGAGGCAACCCTCCTCTTTTCTCCTCCAGACTCAACACAGAATTAAAATCACCTCCTAAGATCCAAGGAAGATAAGGAGCACGAGAGTGAACAAACCTAAGATGTGCCCAAAGCTAGGTTTTACCTGGGATATAAAGTGGAGCATAAACATTAGAAATTAGAATCGTCTCACTAGAATCCAAAGTAGAAGCTACCATGGAAATAGAAGAATGACCATAAATCCACCACCAAGGAATAATCTTACGAGGATCTCAAAAAATAGCCAAGCCTCCAGAATTACCATGACACCCAATGCACTGACACTGACCAAAATACCATATATGAGAAGCATACTGAAGCATGACATCAACAAAAAACTTAATCTCCTGAACATAGAAGATGTCCAGAGAATGAACTGCAACCAAGTCATGAATAGCCTTTTGACCAGAGGTGTTATTCAAACCCCTTACATTCCAAGAGAAACAGTCACAGAGGAGGAGGAGAAAAGTGAGCATCAATGGTCTTAACAGACCCAGACTCCACTAATAAATCTCCAGTAAGTTTAATCTTTTCAAGATCCTTCTTACGCCCAACAGTAGAAGAAGGTACAAAGGGACCTTTCTTGAGAGGGTGTTGTTGCACACCGAAGCTCTGAGAAGAACCCTTACCCCTGCTAGAAACCACCTTAGCCAAATCTGCAAGAACCATGTCATCTTGTAAAGGCTCATGCACAGATACATTTTTATCTTGCACAACAAGAGGGTCATTCATCACAACAATATACTATGAAATGTGGGCCTCATAGCCTAAATCCTTATTTGTAACAACATCCACCGGAGTTTCATCCTCTAAGGCCAGTGAATTCAATACCTCAAACCAATTGAGGCCCTCATCAATTTGCTTGTCTCTGAGAGTTCTTTTCTACTCATGATTCCTTGCCTGAGATTTAACAAAAACAAAACCTTCCTTATCCATACCCAAATAAGTATCACTCATTAAAGCTTTCCTAGTGTCCACTTCAGCCTCCATTTGTGGTGAAGAAGGAGAAAAACCGTTAGAAAAGGAATTTTTATTAGCCTTATGACAATATCACTGAAGATGTCCATATTCATGATAGACCCGACAATGAAAAGGCAGGGACTCATAATCAAGCGACTGAACCCATGAAGAAGTGCCAAGACAGATTTCAAGAGAATCTGGCAAGGGGTTATTCAAATCCATTTCCACACAAATACGAGCATAAGAAGTTACCTTATGTTCTAGGGTTTGTTGAGAAACCGCAAAAAGCTTCCCAAGCAGAGCAACAATCCACTGCAGAATATCATTCCTCCAAAACTCCAGCGGAAGACGCGACATGCGAATCCAAATAGGAACCCTATAAGGCAATTCCTCATCCGAATTAAAACCCATATGCCAAGGTTTGATAAATAACACAGCATGATTATAGAATTAGGGTCCTCCCTCAAAAACCTGATTTTGATCAGCTAAATTGGAAAGAGAGACCACAAAATAGCTACTCGCAATGAGCATAATATCCATATCATCGTCAACCTGCCATGTTCGTCTGATCTAGGCTTCCAGAGTTGATAGAGGAATACATATGTCAATAAATTTATAGATGAGAGCATGATGACTCCAATACAACGCATCTTCTACAACTAAATCAGGAGAGATAACCAAAACTAGGCGATCTTGGCTTCTAGGGAAGCAACCATTAACTTTCTTCATTTTTGAGCCCTCACCCACATAAAAAGATTGGATTTTGTGCATGCAAACCTTGATAAGAGCCATACAAACTCAAGGAAGAATCATGATGAGGAACCTCACCACCAGCCACCACCAAACTGGTAGATACCACCTGTGTCGCCATGAACAAAAGCAGGACCAAACACCCACAAATAGATCTTCCCGCACACTGAATTCAAGACACCCACACCCACAACACTACATATACCCACAATGGCCAAACAACCAAACCCTCGATCACCAACGCTCTCTACAACATATGTGAAAGGCAACGCAGCTAGGAAACCCCTCGCGCATGCAGGAGAAGCTCCGCCTCAGACATCCTTCGCATCCAACAATCATCGTTTCTTTGAATTGTTTGATATAGTCCATTAACTCCATTATTTTAGAGAGAAATTCTTTTATGCCTTATAAGAATTCTTATATTAAGCTTGAAGGACTTGAGATGATAGGCATAAGTACACTTGTTGATGCCAACTCCCTATACTTCAATTGACTATTTTCAACCATCACCACCATGTACCTCTACTTCAACTCATCATGCATTGTTTGCAATTTCTTGATAGTAGTCTCACTAAATAGAGTAGTGTTCACGACTACTGATGTAACTTGTGGAGTAGGAGTATTAGACATCCTCTTCATTGCTACATCTTCTCTTAGCCACTCAACACTACTAACAACATTTGGCTTGTCAGTATTTAGTGCCAAATCCCAACTGCCAATGTTTTAAAATTAGGGCTCAACCCTGGCCCTAAGAAGGCTCGGTCTGCTTGCTCCTTAGTATTATATCTTTTTTATTTTTCTTCCTAATAGTATTAAAGGATAGAGAGGTAGTTATAGCCCAATTGTGAAGCAATAATAAACCAATTTCTTATACCATTCTCCTACCTTGCTCAAGGCTTATATTGTCATCTCTAAAAATTTGTGGCAATATTTGGTTTTCCACTAATTCTCCCTCAGAAGGATCAATTTTATTTATTTCATGAACTCTTCTTTTATACTCATCTCTTCTAACTCTCATCACGAAGTCCTTGAAGTCATAGGTTTTCACAAAATTGTCATCTACAAAGAATTGAGTACATGCCAAGGCTCTGATGTCATTATTATTATTTATTAAAATCTTGAGATTTTCATCTCTCATACTTGCATGCAAAATTGGTGCAATTGCCCTTTAAGGTGAAAGCTCTAGCTCCAAATCCTCTTATCCTACAAGTCCTTCTGCTACATCTTCCACATCAATGATCACAAAAAAATTCCCTTTCTCCTCAGATCATTGACGTTTTTTATTTAATAAGTAGCTCCTCAGAGGCAATAGTTAGCTCAAAATTGCCCCTCTAGCCCCCCACCTTAAGGGCTTGATTGGAGCACCAAGATCCCTAAAGAGTACCAGTCTCTTCTATTTAAGGGTTGTCAATTGGTCAGCATGAGCCAACATCCTTTAAAATTTTATTATTGGATTATTTTCTTTTATGAAGGTGTCTAATAACTTAGGGTTCTATAATTTTCTCAACTCATCACTCTTAATAACTCTAATTCATTTCCTTATCTTCCCCATCACCTCCTCAATGGTAGGGCAATTCCTAGTCACATCCTCATCAAATAATATCTCATGCAGGAATGTTGGCCTCCTGGTACTTACCCTAACTTGGTTGGTAAAACCCTTAAGATCAAAAATGAGTCTTGGATATTCAAAAGGCATACTATAAGATTGCAAAATAGGATAGATTTAATCCAAATACTCCTTGTTGGTAGCCAAAAATTCTGAAAAATTTAGAAGAGTGGGTAAGAAAGACCTTTTCTTTTTGTCCCCTTAAGCGATTCTTATCTAACTCATTCAACTACTAGATAACCTCTTGACAAGCAATTCTCTTTGGTGCATATCTTGGCAAAATATGTATGCAAATGCCAATCACCCTAGTTGTGTGAACTCCCAAGATGTGGGATCCTCTTGCAAGTCTTAAGAAGTCCAAGATAGAGAATGGTTTGTCTTAAAAAAATAATCTTCAAAGGTGTCCAAGTTAAAGGGATCCTTCTCAAACCACTTAATCTTTATAAGCTTTTGTCTGAACCCATTATTCAATGCCTTGGAATATATATAGACCTGTACACACCTTTATTTGTTTGATGTTATTCTTTGAAAACATAAACATTACAACTTTACTAGCTACTATATTTAGACCGAAGACATTCGAGATGAAATCCTTTGTGAAACAAATCATTTGAGAATTGTTTATTGCCAACACTCTCATTTTTCTCACATCATATCTCTTTGCAACTACCTAGCAATCAATATCAATAAATACAACCAGTACCACCAAATTATGCATGTCCAACACATAGGCATTTAAAAGAGGAAAGTGTGCCAACCTTTTTGTGTACCAATGCTGAAATAATGATCATCTCATCATCAAAAAAATTGCATCTCTATAACCTCCTAGAGAATCAGACACTTTGTCACTTGGACCTCCTAAGCCATATACAATTTTGTGTCTCTTTGATGACCCAATACATTGCATTCAAAGATCTTCATCATGTCCTCTCTTTGTTGTTGGAGACTATCTAACATATTTACTCATTTTTTATAGGATAGGCAAATACTTTAGCTTTTTGGTCCCAATTAGGGTGTAACAATTCTTTATAATTCAATTCAATTCAATTATCTATCAAAACCAAATTGTAGCGATAATTAGAAGTTCATGAACATTAAATTTATCAATATTATGAAAATAAGTTTGGCATGACAACTTATAGATCAATTCAAAGGAAACCCTAGTTTTACCACAAGAAGAGAGATTACTCCACCAAAAAAAATCAATTACAAATGAAAGCGTTCGTTGAAATTATCTAAATGATGTATTTATTTCTTCAAATGACCAAAAATCTGACAAGAACTAGTCATTTTTTATTATTGCTTGCATGCTCAAATAATGAAGTCAGGAACTAGTCATTCTCAACTTTGAATGTGGATCCTTCATTTGATTAGATCATGACAAGATCAACACTTGAGATTAAATATAACTAGATTTTAAAAATCCTTACATGTTTCGAGATATTCAAACCAATCAAAATAATATAAAGAGCACAACCTTTACTTTGTGGCATACAATAAACACCAAATATCACAATTCCATACTCAGTCAAATGTGGGACCCAATATCCTAACACCATGAGACTGCTCTATGCTTTCCTTCGCCCAATGGACCATAGGGGCCTACCCCACATGGACTAATCACACGTCCAAATACACTCTCAAACTTTTTACATTTCAAGGTTGTATAACCAATCAAGTGATGTTGAGTCATACATAATGCTTACACCTTCCCATAAGAAGATGGGACCCACCAGACAGATGGAAACATCACGTGGTAATAGGGTTTTGATAGAGCACATATATTTGGAGCCTACGAGAAATCGCTAGCCATCAATTTTATATCTTAATAAAAGGATTTCAACACTTAGGAAAAATTAAAAAACAAAACCTAACTGTCTGATTACTAGGGGAGAGGAGCTAGAACATGCGTGGGGACCAATATGTGCGATAGTATTGGGGCGATTAGGGGCCCACATGTGTGCTCTTGATCACCCAGTACATGTCAACACGTGTCCTAAAAGGAATACATTTCTCAATCAATCAACCACTCCATATAAATTTTACATGTTTTAGTAATAAAGTGTTTCGGATATATTCAAAATAGAAAACATAAAGTTCAAAAATAAGCATTCATTATAGTGCTAGTACTTCAAAATAAACTTGTCATGTTCAGGTCCACAATCTAACATGCCCAAGATTGGGCCGACAGTTCAAACATTAAGTGTTTTCATAAACCATTAAAATTTAAAACATTTAACTTCTTATATAACCCGCCACCATCTATATAAAATGACAAAACAATACCACCACGCCATGTGTGCACCCATGGACTCAGATCTGGCACAACAAAGGTCATGTAAGGATACTTTTGTGTCCACTTGTGCCTCATATCACGTGACCTCCTGAACACGTTTCCGCACCCATCGTCCCATCTTTCCAGCTCGAACAAGCATGAACTAGTCACTTCATCGCACATACTGATCATGTCACCAGCATTCCCACCTGCATCCATCGCAATAATTGTGTAAGGCCACCAATTTCCATTCAAAGTCAATCAGCTCAGTCTTAAATGGTGAAAATAAATTGGGTCTGCAAATTGAATGGGGATTCAAAATTCAAATTCAACACACATTAAAGGAGGCACAACAAAATATTCATGTATATATACAAATGAACATGAAATCATCCCTAATTGTAGTCACCAAGAGGACACGACAAGAATCGAAGAGGAGCAAGAAGACAGAGCACATTGAAGACGAGCAAGAAGACACTAAGTAGACAAATTGTTTTTTCTAGGTATTAATCTTCTTCATAGTCCACATTTGTTTTCATTTACCTATGGTAATGAGGATATACATGTTTCAATTGTTTATTTCAGTTTCATACAATCGTTTCTATATACATTTACTTTTATGTTTAAAAAACAACTATTACGTACCTTACCAAAAACCTTCAAAAAACAATCACCAAACAATAACACTTTTTATTCTTTGTGGACCCCCATGGGTCCATTTACCTAGAAGTTTGCCGATTCTCATTTTGGTTGTGGTGGCCATTTCTCATCACCTTCTTCCCCAGCCGTACCTCTCTCTGCCTCTGTGCCACCTTCTTTCTCACGAACATACTATTCCAACAATTTCCACCCCACTGCTGCTTCCCACCTCCTCATATCATGATCCTTCCCAATTCTCCATCTAATAAGGGGGAAGAGGGTAGTAACTCCTCCTCATCGACTCCATTTTGAAGATCAAATCCAATAATTGGGATGGCCCTATCAAGCAAAGATTGCAAGCCACACAACCATTCCTCCCCTACGCATGCCTTCAACATCCACTATACTTTGTTTGCATTCTTCCCAATCTCCAACCCCCATGTCGTCGCCATGCTAACAATATTTACATTAGTGTGATACCTGTGTGGTGTTTGCATGAAGCATTCCCCAAGAAACACCTCCAATGCAATTAGAAATTCATCGTAATGGTGATTGAAAATAGATTTCAACCTCTTGTTTGAAATTTTGCCAACAAAATCCAGTTGTTGCCTCATTGTGTAAAGGATGAAAATGGCTTCCATAGTTTCCTACAACTCCCCACTGCTTCTGGTCCCCTACAGAGTATTTGAAATAGACTACATTCTCCACACAGAACCTACTTCACCCCTATAAATACTACCAACCTCTTAATTTATGTTCTCCACTTAAATGCTTTGGACAAATGGTGGTGAACCAAATCTATCAACGATCTTCCCACAATTAATGCACCCTTCCCATTTGAACAATACAATTGCCACCTTATACCACTAACTATATGTCATTTATTACGAAATGCATGAGAAATTACAAAAGCACTATTAATTGTTCGAAGCAATTGAAAGACATTTAATTCCCATGCATTTTATAATTAATGTTCATTAATTCATATATATATATATGGGTGAACTCACAATACTGGTTCCCACATTTTGACCAACTTTGACACTTAGATGAACATTTTGAAAAAAACCTTCACTTTCCAACACCTATAACTTTTAAACCATTAAGAATTTGAAGATGATGTATATTAGTGATTTTTAAAATCTTGTTTGAAGATTCTAAATATATTTTTTTCAATTTTATTTGAATAAAATTTTATTAATTTTTCCATCTCCCTCAAAAAGTAGTTTTTTACAGCAAACAACTTTTTTTAAGAGTGGTGTGCATCCCAAAATGCGTAACTTTTTTTCTCTGAATGATAAAAACTTAATTCTTTTGAATTTTGGTTTGTAACATCAATAATCAAGGCATGCAGTTGGTTTGATAGTGATATGTTGAATATTTTTCATTTTATTAAGTTTTGAAGTCCAACTAATTATAATTTAGATATAGGTGTACGTTTGAACACATAACTTGTTCTATATATATCAAAATTGAATTTTATCTTTTTTGTTAGAAAGAAGACATCAATACCTAGTGCGTAGATTTTTTTCAGATTTTTTTGGATTAGTTTACTATTTTTTCCAATGCATTGAACAAAGAAGTTCATGTTCGGTGAAATACCTACATTCATAAGAAATAAAATAAAAATATATTAATGAAATTAAATATATCAAAAATTATAGTATTTGAAAAGCTTATAATAAGGATTAAATACTTAAAAAAATAAAACTTGTATACATGCCTTGGTTATTGATGTTACATGTATACTATTTGGAAAACTTCTGTGTGTGTGTGTGTGTGTCTGTTGTAGACACCTAAAATTGTCTTGTCTAATTTAATTATTTTAGCCTAATTTTTTTATTAATTAAATCAATCTTTATTTATTTAATTAATTCATTAGTCCTTTCTATCCATGACACATGTCATTCATCTCTTAATTCCTACACTACCTACCCTCTCATTATTTTCTTATTTCTTTTACCTACCCTCTAATCCTAGCCGACCATTTATCTTTTACACCTCTTAATCTTATCCCTCCATTTCTCAAAGTGTCTTCTATATAAGACGATGCTTCCTTCATTATCAATGCTAATCGGCTATTCAATCATCTCAAGCATTCTAACATTCGAACTTTCATATGCGATCAAGCTATCAACCACATTTTCGTTCTTTGTTGAGCTCTTGTGCACACATAAAATCTGAGAGCAAATATATCAAGCAAGATCAATGGAGATAGGAAGAACGGATATCCAAACCCTATTGGACATGTGATAGTATAATCTTTGTGTTTTCATTGATTTGCATTGTCTTGGGTAATCTTCATATGTTATGGTGGATCTTTGTTGTTGTTGGGCTAGGGTTTTGTGGTTGAATCTATTCAGTCTTTCAAAATTGTTGTTTTCATTTTCACCATAAATATTTTGGCACATCCAGTGGGACAAAGATTTTTGTTAGATCTATGTTTTTTTTGCTAGATTTTATAACCCTATATTGTTGTTTTGTAGAACAATTTGGAGAATAACCTTGTGCAGCTAGGGTTTTGGACACAAGATCAAGATCTTAGAGAGATCTAATCCGATTTCACAAACAGCTTGGATTTTTTACACCAAATTTGGTTGGAAGGTTTAAGACAGTATAAAGATCTCTCAATCCAAAATTCAAAATTTTTGGAGCACATTTGCATTTTCTATGAATTTTTTTATGAATTTTCATTAAAAATTAATTTTGAGAGTAAATGCGAGAATTTTTAAGATTTTCTTATATTTTTGGAAATTTATCAGATTTATACAGAAGATCTGTTCTTTGTGATTTTAATTTTGATGCAAAATATTCCCTAAAAAATCGGATCTTTAAAAATTAGGGTTTTTCATTATTTTGCTTAGATCTCACAAATGGCTTTGAATTTTGGCATAAATTTTTTTCTGTAGGTCAAGAACAATATCAAGAGCTTTCAATCCAAAATCCAGAATTGTTGGAGCATATTTACAATTTCTATGAATTTTTAATGAATTTTCATAAATAATTCATTTTGAGAGCAAATGAGCGAATTTTTTGGATTTGTTTACAGTTTTGGAAAGCTCTTAGAATTTTACATAGGATCTGTTCTTTGTGATTTAAATTTTGATGCAAAATATTTCTTCAAAAATCAGATTTTTAAAATTAGGGTTTTGCATTATTTTGATCATATCTCACAAACTGCTTGTAATTTTTGCAGGAATTTTTTTATGCAGGTTTGGAAGGATATCAATAGTTTCTAGTAAAAATTCAGATTGGATCAATTTTGCATTTTATATGAATTGTTTATGATTTTTCATAAAAAATTAATTTTTGGAGCAAATTAGCAATTTTTTTCGATTTTCTTACATTTCTGGAAATGTCTTGAAATTTTACATGTGTTATTTTTTTATGATGCAAAAGAACTCATAAAAAAATAATATTTTTGAATGTATCAAAAAATGCATTGTTGAAGGCCCCTATTTCACAAAGTCTTTTGGATCTAAAATTTACCTAACTTGTGTGCTTGCAGGAGGGGTATTATTACAAAACTACTAACAAATCTTTGTTGCAGAATTTTTTGGCAAGGGTTTTGATCTTTATTGTGTGCCTTGTTTTCATAGATTACCAAACACTTCAATTGGTGCACTAAAATTGAACCAGTGTCTTTTGTGTCTTGAGCAATAGGCTCTTTTTGTTTAATCTCTAGAGGGCATGTCTCCCCATGTGGTCATTAGGACTACTAGTGAGGAGAGAACGACCCAAGTGGTAGCGAGGAAAATCCACCTCTTCTGAACCACTATAAATAATTGTATCCATGGTGAAAGCCATGGGTAATGTGTGTTGATTAGTTCATACCGACACTATGTCTCCCCATAAACCCGTTTGATCAAATTTATTTGATAGTAAGGCGTAAACCCTACCGGCTAGGAGCCTTCTGTATTTACAGAGCTGAAAGTGTCGCATGTATGGCCAGATGCCCTTACTAGCACCTCTTTGTTTTAGAAAGCCAAAATCCTTCTAGTTGTTGGGGCAAGAGGTCGGACTTCTAGAGCGGCCCACACACATACAGTTCTTAGTAGAGATACAAAGTTTGCCACGAGGAGTTTTCATGGGGACTGGTGCTTGGCTGCCGAAGAGAAGTGAGTGTCGAGGGTGGAGCCAGTGGTGTCAAGCATCTAAGTATCCACTTTAAATAGTGTAACTTCGGGGAAAACCCCATGTGGGATCAACAACTATTGTCCTGGCCAACCATAAGAATTGTGTTTGTCTTCTTTTAAACATTCAACCATTCAAGTTCAAACATCAAAACATTATGTCTTTTGTGTCTCAAGTGTATGCAAAATATTTTCACATCAAACAAAACACTTTCTTTTGAGTCATTTTGAGTCCAAACACTTGCAAACATTGAGTCCTCATCAACATTATGTCCTCTTGTCACGGAAAAATAGTCAAAAAAATTCAGATGTGGTCACAACAAACAACTTTACAAATTGGAAAAATTGCACTCGGTTTCTCAGAAACCACGTCGTTGTCTGACAGAAACACATCTATGTCATTTAACCGCGTCTGTGTAGGAAAGAAATGCATTTGTGTTATCATAAGCAAAACTGCATTCACAAAATCTCAAAAACGCGTATGTGTAGTGTTCAAACACGTCTGTGTCATTTAACGTCGTCTGTGAAGTATACAAGCACGTCTATGTTCAACATTGAAAAACACTTACACTCCAACAAACAAGAGCAATCAGTTTCGGAATTCTTGAGCTTCCTAAGTTATTTCTCTAGATTTTTATCTAGCATTCAACCTATCTTTGGGTCTCACAAAGTTCATCATTGCTTTACACCTTGCATGACATTCACATTTATCTAAACTTGGGTCAAAAGGTCACTTTACAAGGTGCTCCAGCTAAAACCATTGCTTCCTCATCAACCAAACCTAAGTATGATCTAGTAGAACAGATGGGGAGGACGCCCACACTTATCTCCATCCTTGAGATTTTATGCATATCCCCCGCACATAAAGCCATCCTTGACAAAACTTTGAGAGACATTTTTGTCCCCATTGATATGAACATGGACCATTTTCAAGCCATGGTGGGATACCTTTCCGTTCCACATTCTTTTACATTCACTGAAGCTGACGACGCATCTGTAAGACAACCACATAATGCACCTTTACACATTGAAGCCTTCCTACACAAACATCAAATAAAACGAGTCCTGGTAGATGGAGGAGTTGGTCTCAATATATGTACTTTCAACACAATAATACAATTGGGATATTCTGGTAAAGTTGCAAATGCTACAAACAAAATTACCATCAAGGCATATGATGACGAAGAGTGTTCATCCAAGGGCACAAGCACATTACCTCTTAGAGTTGGGCCAGTTACGAAGGATGTGGTTTGTCAAGTCCTTGATCTAGATCTCACATATAACATACTCTTGGGACGCCCATGGATTCATGAAATGAGATTTATTCCCTCTACATATCATCGATGTATCAAGTTCCCACACAATGGAGTTGAAGTGACCGTCAAAGCTAACCCAAACCCATTCATATATTGCAACAATGTGCAACCTAGATCAGAAATAACAATCCCAATCAATCGAGAAGTTGTTCCATCTTCAGTGTATATCTTTCATGTTGATCAACTCCCACTATCTCCTAAGGCATTTAGTTGAAAGGAACAATTTATAAACAATTTGCAAGGAATCGGGGGTGAACCACCTAGTGTTGTGGCTACTAAGTCTGAATGCAAATCTCCTCTAGTGGTGCAAGCAACTCTTGATGTCAATAGTCCTAAGAGTGGTTCCAACAAAGAATCTATTGAGGGTATTGCCATCCCTCATAAGAACTCACATAGCCTTACCATATCATCCACTCATTCCATTTATTGTCCTCTCCCAAACTTGGATCAACAAGAATCACAAAAGCCCTTACTTATTGGGGATGAAAAATCAAGCCTTGAAAAGAAAAAACTTAAAGTCAAAACTAAAGAAAAGTCCTTCAATCAAAATCAAAATCTATTGGACTCTGAAAAAATCAAAGTCAAAGATAAAAATCCTATGAAGAAAAAAGAGCAAGAGATGATCTCCCCTAATACCAAAATAACTGGGGGCAAAAGTTATACAATTTTAAGTAAAAAATCATCCTTGTTGATCCTAAGTCTCCATCATGCTATCCTACTTTCACTTATTTTCGCAATCATAAGCCTTCATTCCTCATCCACTTGTTCCACACATCCATTCCCTTTTGGCAATACATCACATCAATGGACCTTTAATGGAACTTCCTTGAAAAGACTTTATTATCAGGGATGCCCAAACTTCTTTAGGTGACATGCATATGGGACTGTGTAGTCCACACACTAGTAATTCTATCTTTGTTCCTTTATCAAAGAAGACAGACACTTGACCTACACATAATTCAGTCAAGGAACAACACATCTACAATCATAAGGTAAAACCTCACACATTTGAGGTGGGTGACTTAGTTCCTAGAGAAAATCCTAAGAATCAGCAAGACAGAGAGAAGGGCAAGTTTGAACCGAATTGGCTTGGTCCTTACATCATTACAATAGTCTATGGATCCGGTGCATATCATCTCTCAACACCAGATGGCGAACCTTTGGAGGATCCTATCAACAACATGCACCTTCGTAGGTTTTACACATAGCTCTTCGGAATGTCCTATTTCAAAAATTAAAAAAAATTAAAAAATGCAAAAAAATCATAAAAATAAAAAATCGTTACTTGGTGAAAACCTGGCAAACAAGCGCCTTGTGACACAAATTTTTTTTAAAAAAAATAAAAAAAAGTAAAGAGAAATAAATCCGTTCAAAGGTGAAAACCACTTCAGTGGCACCCTGGGCAAGTACCACGGTGAAAATCGGGTCACCGACACCATGTGTAGAGACATTGCTCCTCCCTCCTTCAAGATTCAATTTCATCCTTTCACTTTGCACACACTCACAACCTATCCATCCATAATAAACTTACCCAATCCAATCATGGCTTGTTATTGATCTACCTAAGATTGGTTAGCCATTCATAATAATCCCTCCCTTTTCACCCTTTCCATCCATAATCAATTAGCTCTTCTCTATGGCTAAAACAAATCCTAAGTCTACTGATGGGTTTGGAACTAAGAGCATCACACGTTCCAAGGAGTACAGTTTTCTTTAGTCTATCCGTGCACAATCTACAATAAAGCAACACTTGCATCACCAATCCGCAATAAAGTTTCGTCTTCTTCACAATAAAGTATCAGTTTCATGGACTCGGTCAATTTCAGATGAGACACAGCAGCAACAATGGGCTTCAACAAACCAAATCTTTCAATACACTCAGACAACATTATGGTTCAGTGCTATCTATCCTTTTGTGAACATGAACATTATCACCACAATCAAATAGACTATTACAAGTGACAAGAGACACTAAACTTGAGGACTACAGTGGATGTTAGTGTCGAGTTTTGGTTTTCTTTTGATTTTATCTTTTGGTGACATGTCTTTTCACTTTTTTGGGATGTCTCTGACTAGAGATTTTATCTCCAGGATGTCTTTAACTAGAAAGGCAAGGATGGGGTATCGTCACCTATTTTTCTTTGTTGTCTGTGGATTGTCTCTTAGTAATGCTATGACTTGTCCAAGGATATGAGGACATTGTGAGTCTAGTGTGAATTGGGACATTCTTTGTTTGTGAATGTCTGATCTCCATGCAAACAGGTACAATGCCTTTTCGGGTCGAGCATATACCTCGATTGTCATAACCTATTTACCATAATAAAGCTCAATGGTGATAATAGCACAAGAAGCTCTTTCACTTTCATATCTTATATCCTTCATCCCCCTTTCGTGATTGACCTCCATCGTCCTTCTTGAGTCTATGTAGCTTGCTATCACATGACTGAGTATAATGACATGCCAAAAATATGTGCATTTCATGTAGTTTTTCACCTAAATTACCACATATTAGCATTTCATACATATAGATATCACAGTTGCACCATATCCTGCACACAACACATGTTAGCACATTTTACATTCTCATCATGTAAATAGTTATAGACACCTAAAATTGTCCAGTCTAATTAAATAAATATTTTATTTATTTAATTATCTTAAGTCAAATTCTTCTATTAATTGAATAAATCTTTATTTATTTAATTAATTCATTTATCCTCTTCTAGCCTTATTTCTCATTTAAATAAATACATTTATTTATTTAAATTATCCTTTTCCTAAATTAAATAAATATCTTATTTATTTAATTGATCCCACTTCTTCTATTAATTAAATAAATCTTTATTTATTTAATTAATTCATTAACTTTTTCTACTCATGACACATGTCATTCATCTCTTAATTCATACACTACCTACCCTTTCATTATTTTATTATTTTCTTTACCTACCCTCTAATCATAGCCGACCTCTTTTTACACCTCTCAATCTTATCCCTCAATTTCTTATGGTGTCTTCTATATAAGGAGATTCTTCCTTCATTATCAAACCCTAGCTAATCAATTTATGCACTTGACTACACTACGCTTTTCATATGCGATCCTACTTGCAACCACATTCCGTTCTTTGTTAAGCTCTTGTGCACATAAAATTTGAGAGCAAATATATCAAGCAAGATCAATGGAGATAGGAAGAATGGAGATCCAAACCCTATTGGACATGTGATGGTATAATCTTTGTGATTTCATTTGATTTGCATTGTCTTAGGTAATCTTCATATGTTATGGTGGATCTTTGTTGTTGTTAGGCTAGGGTTTTGTGGTTGAATTCATTTAGTCTTTCAATATTATAATTGTTATCCATTTTCACCATATACAATAGTTATTTGCATTATCATCTTCATTTGCATTTCATACATTCACATTTACATATGCATAACATATAAAAACATAAAAGAACAAAAATATATTGCATTTCATCACGTACATATTTGCATCCATATCAATTGCATCACATAGAATCATGCATCGCATCACATAGGTACACATGCATATAGCTTCCGCAAGAATCATCTCAAATATATATATATATATCAAAATCATAAGCGTCATGATGCAACGATGTCAAAATACATATGGCTACACAATCACCTGAAGGTGTCTACATCATCATACAAACATGGTACGATAGTGATACATAGGGAGCCCTCTAAGGCTATGATGAACTCCCTCCCTTGGAGCCAGCTGGCCTCGATGGAGTCTGAGCCTCGGAAGGACCCACCCCAGGATAATCTCTCATTCCCCCTCTATCTAGTGGTGGTGGAGGACCTATGACCCCACCACTAGATGCCTGTCTCCTGTCTCTCCCTCCAGTGGTCGGCATAGTCTGCGATGGTCTCCGGAAGCTCCTAGCCTGTTGATATGGTGGCACCACTCCATAGTAGAGGTCTCTCCAATAGGCTATCTCCTCCCCTGCCCACAGAACATAGGCGTATTCGACCCTTGTGTCCTCTGTTTCTTGCCTCCTTGCCCTCAGTGTTGTCTCACCCTTCATATAGCGTTGAATAGCATGATCCCTCTCCCGCTCAGTGTCCCTCAGTTGTCTCTTAAACCTAGCTGCATCCCTCTCTAGATCTTGAATCTCATCTTCCTATCCCTGGCAGATGTCCCTCAAGGATAGTCGCTCATCCTCCTCTCTCCCCTCACCCTATCCCTATGGCTGCTCCTATCCCTGTACCTGTCTGGGAACCCGTGTCATTGGCACCTGTAATGGAAATCCACCTCTACCCCTCACTACATGCATCTGTCTCTCCTCTCCTTCCTCTCTCCTCTGAGCCACTCTCCTCTTTACCACTACGCCCCACCTTCGCTATCGGCCTCTGGCTCCACCATCCTCACTATCATCTCCATCACCTCTACCATCACCCTCTATTGGCTCCCCTGGATTCGTCATCCGTAGAAACGGATGCTCTGCCCAATATGTAATGTACTCTACATACATCCTTGCATCCTCTACATCTTCCCATATGTCCCAAGGCATGGGAACCATCTCTAGAAGTTGTGTCACAACCCGATCATAATAAAGCAACATACCTAAATGCACCTGATCCCTCACTATCTGTGCATACATCCCCGACCCCCGTGGCATCTGTTGTACCAAACTGCCTGCATACCTTGTCAATCAACTACCACTCAATGACATACGATGTCCTCCCTATCAGATACATGCTCTTGAATACATATGGTAGCTCCACTGCATCATCCTCCCACTCCTCACAATCTCGATAAGGCCTCCATACTACACTGTCTACCTCATCAATAACTCGACGTTGATACTCTAGCCTCCCAATCCGTGGTTGTGAAGTAATCATATCATACAGTTGTACAAAAGTGCATCCATGTCCCATGTCTCTAAAGTGTATCGATCATGTGTGTGTATATATATACATGTGTATATGTATATATGTACATATATACATTTATATATGTACATACATGTATATATGTACACACACACACATATACATACATACATATATATACATATATGTATACACATATATGTACATATATGTATATATATATAATATAGATGTATATATATACATATATGTGTACATATATATGTGTACACACACACACACACACATATACATATATATATGTACATATACATATGTGTGTGTGTGTGACACACACACACATATACATATATATATGTATTTACATATATGTGTGTGTGTGTGTGTGTGTGTGTGTGTGTACATATATGTATATGTCTCTGTGTGTGTATATACATACATGCATGCATTGTCAAAGAGTGTTATTGAAACCTTCAGCAAAGAAATCGACAACTTTCGGGCCAATTCAAATAGACATTAAAATGAATATATGTCAATTCAAACAGACATTCAAACTTTATTTTGCACATATAAATATTTAAATGAATATATATGTTAATTCGAAATACATGTGTGTATCTACATACATGTACATATACATATATGTACTTATTTGTATATACACATATGTACATACATATATGTACATATCTATACATACGTATATGTATGTAAATACATAATTTCATATAATATATATAACATTTTGTTTCAGAGTTTATACCCTTACGGTTTCACTTCCTCCATATAAATTCTCATTATCATTTCATCGTCATCCTCATGCTTACTGTCATGTCCCTATTTGTAAATCGCCACTTATTGTTGTACTATAAAGTAATGTTTTCTTTGCTACATTCCATAGTTCAAATTTTAGGTCACGTGATATATTTTTAATCTAAACCATGATGCAAATGACTATAGACAAGTCACAATGATACATTCCAGACAACAAACATGGACACAGTTGAGCATGGAGGTGTCAAACAGAGATCAACGCTATCAAATTGTTCAAATTTATGAAAGCAATAGGCAAAACTATTTGAAGGCCCATCACACACTAACAAGTCACGGTCTTATTGCAATCCTCTCTCCAAATGATGTAGATGATGAAATCCTAACTGATGCTCTGCAAAAAGGGGTTAATGTTTAGACAAGAACCTGTGGTCGTATAACACATAAGAAACACAAGAAACAAAGAAGAGTTAGTGTTAATCAACTAAAAACTAGTCTAAGCAGGCATACCAAGAGAGACACTAAAAACATAATGAAGCATTTAACTATGAAAACAAATGCAAGAAGACATCTCCAAATGCCTTCCACCATGCTTGTAGCTCCTCCTCCCTTGTTCCTCTCCTCTCCAAGTTCCAAATTAGTGTAGCTCTCAGTAGCTTTTTGCACTATGGATGCCTTATGGAGATTCAAGATTTAAAATGATTAATATAAATGTTATGCAAGTGTGAACAAAAAGCTAAAAATGAGAGACTATCTAATTAGCTAGTGTTGATTTTAAACCAAAAGAGTGAATATGATTGATTTATGTTAAATGCTCTCTAAAAATGACTATAATGTAAATGCATACAAGTTTTCAGGATCTGGATTATGAAGAAATGGGCTATATTTATAGGAAAAATGGAGCGATATGTATACATGTATGGAGGTATGATGAGTCAACCCCACCTGGGGAAGTTAGAGTGGTGGCGGCGGGCACTAGACGATTTGGATAAAGTGATCTGGAGACCATACATTGAGTGTGAGCCATGGAGGATGATGCAAAGGCATTGTCGTATGTGTTTATGACACAGTACCTCATTGGTAGGACAACCTACAATGTGGAGAGATAGCTTCCGAGTAGAGTTTTGAGACAATTTGGGCGGAGGCAGGGATTGCCTAGTGGATCAAGAGAGTATGCTAGGGTAGTCTGAGAGAGGTTCCTATGGGGGCCAGTGTTACCTTATGATTAGGCTTTGGCAGAATTTCACACGCTACAGGTGAGACCATGGCAGAAGAGGCTGGGGGTGGTAGATGTAGGGGTGTCAGATGAGTACACTCAGTACATTGCGGCACATCCAATTCCTTGGATATCCGATCCAACAGAGCCTATTTCATCCTTTGAGGAGGAGAGGAGATAGGGACAGAAGAGGAGAGGAGGTTGTGTAGGTGGACAAGGGAGAGGAGATGGTGGTGGTGGAGATGGAGGAGGTGGTGATGGAGGAGGAGGGGGGGTGGGGGTTTTGGAGGAGGTGGTGGATTCGGAGGTGGAGGTGGGGGTGGTGGATGATTACAATGGAGAGGGAGAGGTGTGTAACCATTGCGACTATCATAGGGACCGTTGATGCAGGGAGGCCTAAGATTAGGTGGCAAGGATGCAAGGGAGGGACAGGTACCTATGGAGATAGGGGAGGTAGCCACTGAAGAGGGAGCCACTGGAGAGACACCTATGGATACAGGGGAGGGAGTGACAGGTGGTGGACATCTGCGGGATCATATGATATTATTTTTGCAAACTCAGCTCGAGGATATTGAGGCGGAGGTGGCAGCTAGAGATGTGCAGCTGTTTGCACAAGAGTCAGAGCTGACTGTAGTGTTGCGGGAGAGAGATCAAGCCATGGAGAGATTTGTGGAGTTGCAGGAGAGAGTACGGGTTGGGATAGGAGCACAGGGTCCTACTGGGGATGCAATGTTGGAGATGCGATGAGCACAGGCGGAGATAGATTATTGGCGGGGGTTATATGAGCAAGTGGTGCCAGCTATTCAGCGAGCACTTATCTATTCTTAGATGCGATGGGCAAGATCATAGCAATCTCAGAGGATGCAGAGCAGTGGGGGTGTGATGGGTCCTCCACGGAGAGATAGATCAGGTGGTGTGAGGGCTAGTGAGGGAGCAGGTGGTGATGGCGGTGCAGATGGTGATGGTGGTGCAACATCCGGTCAAAGTGGCATCTGAGAGGGCATTCTTGTATGCTTTTATATTGTCATTTTGGACTGTCTTGGATGGCTCTTGGTAGCCGATATTTTGGACTTCATTGTACTCTGATACATGTATGTTTTTGTCAATATGATATGATATATGAGGAGATCCCAGATTTTGTGATGATATGTATGGATGCTATGCAGGATGATGATCTTATGATTTATGCTTAGATGGATACTTGTACTTTCTATATGGATGTGTTGATGAGATGATTTATTTATATGATGTCTAGATTTATGATTTATTCCTACATGATGTCTATATGCATGTTTTATGAATTGGATGCTAACATGTGGATGCAGGTTGATATGCATGATTTGTTGAGGTAATTCCTTATGAATGTAATGCCATGATGATGATGTATGCATAATGAAATTATGTTTATGTTGATATAGATAGTATCTTGTACTTTATGTCGATGTGATGATGAGATAATGATATGCAATGATGTTATGATGTAATGTGTTGAATGAATAATTTATTTATGTAAATGTATCTAGATGGTTTTAAAAATGAATGTGATATGGATAAACAAGTGTAAAGTACAAATGTTTATATGATGATTTCTAAATGAATGCATATGTATAATGTATAAACCAATGCTTAATACAAAATAGTTTTTGTGTGTTATGATCTAAATGGCAAAAAATATGACGAAGTGAAATGACAATGCAATTCATGGGTAATGAATAACTGCACCTTAATGCAATTAAAAGGATAATGAATGCATTTTAATGAATCCGAAATGGGACTAAATGAATGCATCTGTAATGGCTAATCATGGTAGTAAATGCAAATAAGGACAAATTTATCATATAAATGAATCTAAATGTCATGATTGTGCTATGATGAAATGATATAATGATACTAATGCAAGTAAATGAGAATGAACTATATGTATTAAAATGCAACTAAATGATATTAAATGCACTCTAATGAACATTTAAGATTTTAATAAACCTGTATGCAAGTAAATGATAATGAACTACGCTTATGCAAATGCAACTAAATGTAATGAAATGATGATGTGATTATGATAATGTGTGCAAGGTTGTTTTAACTTTTGCATGATGCACTAATGATATATCAGAGGACTCTGTCGTGATTGTATCCAAGACCAACTCAATTTTCATATAACTTCTCATATTAATCTTGTTCACACTTGCATACAAAACCATGCATATGATTAATGAATGATTAAATGGATGGGTGACATGCAACGAAATGCAATATAAATAGATGAGATTGAATGATGATCCATAGTGCTTTATTTTCATCATTGAGCATGATAATATCAATCTTGGATGAGGTAGTAGGAACCAAGGATGGAGCATTGTACCTGCAAGCAAACAACATAAATAAAGAATAAAGAATATGGACCCTCCATAATGGTTCGTGCTCGTATGGTCGAGGTATATGCTGTAGTCAGAAAGCCATAGTGATCCATGATTGTATTTTGCATATGATCACATAGCTTAGTGAACTTCCCACGTAGATACCATTAGTACATGCCCCAGAACTTCATCAAAATAATTCACAGAAGACATACAAACAACGCTTTAGGAACCATCCCGACCACTCTAATCACTTGTGGATATCCCGGAGTAGGATAGGAACTTGATATAAATGAATAAATAACTAACAAACCGACCAAGTTGATAGCTTAAACATAATTTTCTTGTCAAATAAAATGTCATCTTGTCTTTGTTTTGGTAAGGAAGGATGCATCCTTGTGAAGACAGTTTTGCATTTTGATATTGATTATTTGGTTGATGTGATAAGTGATCATCGTTTGATTATTTCACAATGTTTGTTTGGTGTCTTCTTGAATGCGTATGTACAACGCGTTGTCATGTTTTTGATTGATTTTTGATGTTTTCTGATGTATTTTGGATTTTGTGATTGTTTTGAATGTTTTTGGTATTTTGTGAGACAAATTTTTGACTGTTTTTGGTATTTTGTGATGATTGTTTTGAATGAAGAACTTAATGAATCACAAGTAATGCAAAATCCACTCCCATCAATAGGTTAAGGGCATTGCCCCCAGTTTAGGCATGACTATGAAAAAGCGAGATGTAAGACGCATGAAGTACTATCCTTGATTGCAGATCAATAACAAGCCATGGTTTGGACAGATGGATGTGTGCATGTAATGAATGTGATCGCAACAAGTCTGAAAAACAAGGGAGCAATAGCCTTTACGAGTGGTGCCTGTTTGTTAGGTTTTCACCATCGTACTTACCCAAGGTGCCACTGGAGTGGTTGTTCACCGTTTGCATGCATGATTTTTTTTTCTTCTTTACTATTTTGATTTTTTTGTATTTTCTTTAGGACATTTTTCAGAATGTTTTTGGTGGTTTTATGATATGTATGGGAGCTTGATGCTCTGTATAGCTTAGGTATAAAACCATTTGAGGTGCATGCTATTGATCGGATCTACTAGCGGTTCTCCTTCTGAAGTAGCCAACTGATATGCCCCGGACCTAAAGACAACAATGATAACATATGGACCCAGCCAGTTTGATTCAAACTTTCCCTAATGTTCTCGGTTGGGTTGGTTATGAGTATTCTCTCAAAGAACAAGATCACCTACCTCAAATGTGCAAGGTCTAACTCGATGATTATAGCTTCTGCTCATGCGCTGCTAACAGGATTTGAGGTGATTGTATGCATCTTGTCATTTCTCATCAAGTAGCTCTAAGTCCTAAAGACGTGATACCTTGTATGCTTCGTCATCTATGAGATGATGCAAGGAAACCCGTAGTGATGGTATCTCAACCTCAATAGGAAGGATAGCTTCTGCACCATAGACCAGTGAGTAGGGAGTTGCGCCTGTAGGGGTTCAAATACTAGTTCGATACGCCCATAGTGTTGGATTCAATTAAACATGCCAATCATGGCCAGCATCATTGACTGTCTTCTTGAGGATTCTCAATATGTTCTTGTTTGATGCTTCGTCTTGACCATTACCTTGTGGATAATATGGAGTGGAAAAGCAGTGTTGGATATTAAACTTTTCACAAAGCTCACGGACATCCTGATTTTTGAAAGGAAGACCGTTATCCGTGATGATGGACATGGGTACACCATACCGGCAGATGATGTAATTAAGGATGAATGAAGCGATCTTGCCAGTGACTTGGGTAAGTGGAACAACTTTGATCCACTTTGTGAAGTATTCGGTAATGGTAATGATGAATTTGTGGCCGTTGGATGAAGATGGATGAATCTTACCCACAAGGTCAAGTCCCCATTAACAAAAAGGCCATGGTGTGGTGTTTGGTTGCAATTCCTGTGCTGGCACATGTATCAGGTCTCCATGAACTTTGCATTTCTTGCATTTTCTGACAAAGTAGTATGATTCTTTTTCCATTGATGGCCAATAGTATCCAGCATGGATGATCTTCTTGGCTAGTGAAGGACCGCTTGCGTAAGTTCCACAAATTCCTTCATGTACCTCTTCCAAGGCTTTTGTTATCTCATCTTGTTCCAGACATCGATAGAGAGTACCATCAAGACTGCATCGGTATAGGATTTCAGTAATAATAGTATATCGAGCAGTTTGGTGAATGAAAGATTTATATTGGTTATTCGATTGGTTAGGAGGAAGTGTGTGATCGCGAAGGTAGGTGTAGAACTCACCATACCATGGGGATTCAGAACCGATAAGGCGACATATCATCTCAGATTTGGGGATATCATAAGAAGGAATCCAAAGTTGTTTGACCAAGAACTCGTAGCATGTTGAATTATGTGGAAGATCTAGGAGAGATGCAATGGTAGCCATAGCGTCAGCAACTCAATTCTGATCTCTGGGTATCTACTCAAGGTGATAGTAGTAAATGATGCCTTTAAATTGTCCACCATTTGCTTGTATGGCATGAGTTTGTCATCCTTGATTTGATATTCATCTATGACTTGTCAGATGACCAGTTGGGAGTCGCCATATATCTGTAACTCTTTCAATTTCCATTGTATGGCCAGTCGGAGTCCTGTGATCAAGGCCTCATATTTTGCTATGTTGTTTGTGCATGAAAATGTGAGTCTGTAAGACTTCGGGATGCTGTCACCTTGAGGTGTGATAAATAGAATGTCTGCCCTTGAGCCATGCCTAGTGTATGAAACATCAAAGTATAGTTCCCATGGTTGTGCTGCTGTGATCATGAATATCTCTTCATCTGGAAAAATGGAAATGAGAGGATGATCACCCATGAGGGGATCATCGGCTAACTGATCTGCAATAACTTGACCCTTGATAGCCTTACGGTCCACATACTCGATGTCAAATTCACCTAGAATCATCACCCATTTGGCCAAGCGGCCAGTCAATGCTGCTTTGCTGAGTAAGTACTTTAGTGGATCAATTTTGGCAATGAGTTGTACTTTATGTGTTAACAAATAGTGTCTTATTTTAGTAGCTACCAAGATTACTGCTAGGCAAGCTCACTCAATAGGTGTGTAATTGAATTCATAGCCAACCAGTGTGCGAGAGATGTAGTAAACAACACACTCTTTCCCTTATGCATTATGTTGAGCCAGTAGCAATCCTAATGTTGTATTTGTTGCTGAGATATAGAGTAATAAAGGCTTACTCAGATATGGTGGGATCGGTAATGGTGTATTTATGAGATAGTCCTTAAGCATCTAGAATGCTTGCTAGCATATGGTATCCCATTGAAAGCGGATGTTTTTGTGTAACAGGTGTGTAAAGGGGTGACACTTATCTGCCAGTTGTGCAATGAATCTTCAGATGGATTGAAGTCACCCTTGTAATGTCCTTTGTTGGCTGGTATTATTTGGAGGTGGCATGTCCATGATTGCTTTGACCTTTGCAAGATTGACCTCAATGCCTTTGCTTGAGACAATGTATCCTAGAAGCTTCCCTGAGGTTACTCCAAAGACACATTTCTTTGGGTTGAGTCAAACATGATATTGTTCCAATTTGTCAAAGATTTTCTCTAATATTTCTAGATGACCTTCTCTTGTTAGTGATTTTTCTAGTAAGTCATCAACATAATCTTCCATTATGGTATGCATCATGTCATGGAAGATGGTGATCATTGCTCTTTGATAGGTCGCTCCTGCATTCTTTAGACCAAATGACATTACATTCCAGCATTATGTTCCCCATGGACATGTAAAGGTCGTCTTATGTTGATCCTCTGGTGCAATCTTTATCTGGTTGTATCCTGAAAATCCATCCATGAGTGAAAGCATGGTATGTCTGGCTGTTAGGTCCACTATTATGTCGATGTTTGGTAGGGGGAAGTCATATTTAGGACATGCCTTGTTCAAATCTCTGAAGTCAGTACAGATACAGATGCCCCCATTTGGTTTGCCGATAGGCATAATATTGAATATCCAATCTGCATAATCAATTGGTCTAATGAAACCAACATCCAGGAGTTTCTTAAGTTCGGCTTTGACTAGTACTGCAATCTGATGATGCATCTTGCGAAGCTTCTGCTTGATAGGCTTGGCTCCTTCTGCTACAGTGAGGTGGTGCGTGACTAAATCAGGATCAAGACCAGGCATGTTTGCATATGACCATGCGAAGTTGATCTGGCATTTTTTGAAGAATTTGACAAAGTTGGGTTGTTCCTCTGGAGTCAAAAGACATGTCAATGTATGTGGTGAGGAGTTTTAAGAATCCCCACGTTGTATTCTTTGGTTTCCTCGATGAGAATCGTTGATCATTCCTGTTGTGTACTAGAGAGGAGAATGTCAAGCCTTTCATCCTATGGCACCTCAAAGAGGTTTTCACCATTGGATACGCTCTTTCTTTTTACTTTTGCGAGATCAAACAATGCCACAGTGTGGTTTTCACTAGAAGATCCATGTTTTATTGTTATATTTTTGCAGCTGAAAGGTTTGGCATCCGCCCCGAAGTATGTCGCGCTATTAAGTTCAATGGCGAATCCAGTTTTGTGATCCCTGCTTGGTAGGTTATCCCGTAGTTCCAAAAAGTCAATGATCACCTCATCGTTTTGGAAGTGGTCAAGGCATGGGGGATTAGGTTGGTTCCATTCGATGAGTTCAGGATGGATAATGGGCATTACTTCATTGATTAGGTTAAGTTCGTTAGATGTGTCAGTGAGGGTTAAGACATTTTGGTGAAGGTCGTTGATGGTACTCTCCCTGTCAGAATCAGGCATAGGATGTGACGTAGGGTCTGTGGTAGATGTTTCCAGTTCAGGAACCCAAGAGGTCTTTATCTGTGCTTATTCATAAACAGGGATGTCTTTGTGAGGTGGAGGTAGTGATGCGTCTTCCTCATCTTAAGTATTAAACTAGACAGAATCAAATTCCCACTCATGTCTGAATCACTTTCCAATAGCCCATTACTATACCATACTAGGATATCCTTTGAGTTAAACACTGCAGGTGTGATCGATTGATGTACCATTGTAGATGAAATGATCGATGTTGTAGGAAGAATTATGGGAATCAATAAATCCGATACAGGGAGTATCAACATTGTTGAATCTATTGCTTCTGCTGGAATTGCTAGCGTTGTCGATACTGCTGGGGGTTCTGATAGTGCTAGTGGTGTTGTTGATGCAGTTGTTGTGGTCGATGGGATTGTTGGTTTGATTGGTGGGATGATTGGTGTTGTGGATGTTATTGCTAGGATTTTTAGCATCAGTGGGGCAGTTGGTGTGGTTTTTGGTGTTGCTGATATAATCAAAGGTGACCTCTTTGTAGTAGGTTGATATAGAGGTTTGTTGGGTTTTCCTTTGAATCTGAGCTTAGGAAGGATCTCCTTTTGAAAGCCTAAGCATGTGTTATCTTTGGGCTTTAACTCCGGCTGTAGCGGCTCATGTCATCCTTGCTTGCAAGGTCCTAAAGCACTTTGACCATCATAACCCATTCTTTGCATAATGAGAAGGCCTTTACCATACTGATCTGTGGGAAGCTTAGCTTGGGGGATGTTCTTGGTGATAGGGTCTTTATAGATCCATTCTGATAAGTCCTCATCTCTAGTCTCTTCTTCTTGACTCTTTCCAAGCATGAAAGACGTCAAAGTGCATGCTGGCTTGATTAGTGGTGTTTGAAGTAACTGTTGAGGTTTACCATGAGTTCTAGGAGAAGTAGGCATTTGTCCAACACAAAAGATTTGGCTCAAATTGTACTCCTCAGGACCTTCCTCTGCTATTTTCATCTTGAGCTTCTCTTGCCTTTGTATAGTTGTGTTTGAACTGGAAAGAGAGGCTGGAATTACGTATGATGTGGATGAGATGGCTTCTCTGTTGTTGGGAACGATAATCTCTGGTTGATGATTGATATTGTGACAATATGCAAAGGGATTTGCATCGCTCAGGATTATAATTTCTACACCATTATGAGGGAACTCGATACACTGATGGTAGGTGGATGGAACGGCTTGCATGGCGTGTATCCAAGGTCTTCCTAACAATAAATTATATGGTAGAGGAAGGTCCAGAACTTGAAATATGATGTGCTTCACCACCAGGCCCACTCGGATTGGTAGCACAACTACTCCTTTGGATGAACGCTCTGCATCATCATAGGCTTTGATTGTTATCTTCTTGCGGGGATCCACTGATTCAATTGCATATCCCAATGTTGTGACCAATTGTAGTGTACATATATTCAGGCCTTCTCCATTGTCGATCAAGACTCGCTTGATCCTATGTTGGTTGATAAACCCTTCAATGTGGAGTGAGGCGTTATGAGGTCGCTGGAAGGATGTGTTGTCACTTTCAAAGAAAGTGAGACAAGGTGATGACCTTAGATTTCCAACCATGGCTTGCAATTGATCTGAATTTAGGTTTGCAAGAACTGACGCCTCTTGGAGAGCTTGATCCAAGATTGTTTTATGAGATGGAGATAGGCGCAATAGCTCTAAGATAGATATCAGTGCAGGCATTTTATCCAATTGGTCCACAAGGTTATACTGCTTTGGGATAGATGTGGTTCATTGTGGAGCTGCTTTTATGGTAATCTTGTCGTGACGTGTAACGACATTGCAAGTGGAGCTAGGATTCTTGATGGTAATAGTTGCAATTTGTTCATTGGCATCATATAGGTGATTCACAGTGTAATTATAGGCAGCGCACATATAATCAGTGGTATCTTTGTCTCGCCCTGAAGTGGAAGAACCCCTTTGATCTTGTGATGGAAGTGGATTCTTAAACATGAGATTATCATTGTTTGTTGTTTTTGGGTCGTGTCCTTCGATTTTGATCTCACCTCGGTCAAGAAGATCTTGAATAAGATCTTTCAATCTATGACAATTTCTTGTCTTATGCCCTTTCCCTTGATGGAAATTGCAATGTTCAGTATCCCTCCACCATGAAGGTTTGACTTGAGGTTCATAATTTGATGTTTTGGGTAAGGTTGCCATGTTTTGAGAAACCAATTGACGTAACACTGTTTCAATAGGTTCCCCTAAGGGAGTGTACGTTCATTTTGGTTTAAAATTTTGCTGACGTTGTCTGGGTTCCTCTTTAGATATATTGTGTCCTTGATTTGGAGGAGCAACTGTGTTATTCTTGGGTGGGGGGTTCTATCCTACAAATCGGACCACAAGTTGTGCACTTTTGATAGTTCTTTCATCCACAACACTGTCATTGACGATGTTTTTGTTTTTGTTCCAGAAGTTAGGCTTATCACTATTGAAGCACGGGCGAGGGCCATCCTTTGGCTCATTGTATATCTTGATAAGCCCTTTTTTGATGAGAGCATGCTCACATTTTAAACCTTTGGTGATCATGTCATTGAAAGAGTCTGTGTCTTTTGCGTCTAGGTGAAATTCCATTTCGTCGTTTAAGTTGGAAATAAATATTTCCACTAGTTCTTGTTCGGGTAATTGAAGGGAACGTCTACTAGACATTTGACGCCATCGTTGCAGAAAAACTGAAAATAGCTCTCCTAGTTTTTGCTTGGTGTTACATAGATCAGCCATGGTGATATCATGTTCAATGTTGTGTGAGTAACATGCCAGGAAATTTTGGACTAGTTCTTAGAAGGTCCTCATGCCACCTGGTAGTCGGGAAAACCATGATGTGGTTGTTCCTCCCAAGCTTTGGGGAAAAAGTCACATTAGGTATGTGTCCTCGTATGCCACTTCGAGGCAAGCTAAATGGAATTCTCTAACATGATCACGAGGATCTCCTTTTCCTCGGTACTTTTTGAACTTGGGTGTTTCAAACCCTTGTGGAAAAGGTGGCATATGAAGATTCCTATCAAAGGGATAGGGACAAATGTCATTAAGTGAAAACTGATTAGTTTTGACACCACTATGAAGTTGTTGGGCAAGATTCTCAACTTGTTGCCGCAACATGTCTATTTCATTTGGAGGAGGAGGAGGTGGGGGATTACCTTGATGAGGGTTGTATCTGATGTGATCTCGACCTCTTTCATCCTCATTATGACTTTGGCATTCTGATGCTTGCCTTAGTTGTGCAACATCAAAATCAAAGTGTAGTTTGGCTCCCTCCTGAGCAAGTCTTAAAAAGTGAGCATCAACATTGCTCCTGAGTATTTCGTCAAAAAGTCTATTAAAGAGAGGGTTGTGTTGTGCCCTTTCTATTGCCGCAGGAGTAGGAGTACTTGAATTTTCATCATTTGGATTTCCTCCAAGAGCTTCTTGGAATTCATTGATATTTTCCTCCTCTTCTTCCTTAATTTCTTGTTGTCTAGACCTTGATCTAGTTTGAGCCATTTTGTTTACAAGTTTTTGTTGAAGTTTGATGAAAATGACAATGAGTTGGTGATGGAATGAAAGATTGATGCTTGGTGATGTGTTTTGCATACGGATCCCTAGCACTAAAGGTAGATGTTACCAAAGTTCTTTCTTGAATTGATTGTTGTGTTTTATTGACAAAGTTTGATGTGATAAGGTTTAGAGAGATCTGAGATGTGTTACAGACCCAACTACCTAGTAATGAGAGGATTCACCCATAGACCAGTTTTAACCTGCATAGAAATGCCTCCTAGGATGAGTTTATCCTAGATGTAGAGACACTCTAAAAAGTGATGTGTTTGTATTTGATTAAAGCAATATCGAAAGAGAACTTAAGACAAAAACCTCTTGATGTTTTGAGAGTTGAAATGGATTGATGATGTGTGAATGGTGAGAATGGATGAAATGTTAACTTCAATAGAAACTCTGTGTTACAAAAGGAACAAAATAGTCCTCTTCTTGTTCAGGGGTTGGTGGTTCTACCCTAGCTGAGTTATATGTGATACAAATATCTAGAAAGAAGGCAAGATTGATATTGCCTCCCTTATTTTGATGATAACTCAAAGCTCTATATTGAGTAAAAGCTCTGTGGTTTAATGACTCTTGATCAAACTTGTTTGATTTTACTTGAAGGTATAGACGCATGTGATGTAAGAAGGTTCTATGAGAGACAAAGATTTGTCTATTAAGATAGAAGAATTTCCTCATTTTGATAAAATCCTTTGAGCTCAATGGTCTTTTCTTCAAGTTGATATGTTGATGAAGATTATTTTTTCTCAAGATGTGAAGAATGGTCATATAGTTTGATATTTTTGTTGTTGCTCTTTGTTTTTGATCTTTTGTTGGTATTTTGAAAATGTTTGTTGGATGAATACTTGTTTTTGGAACTGATTTTTTATTTTTCCTTTGACAAGAAAACAAAGCAAGCACACAAACACAAGAATGTTGCCTCAAAAGGCACAAATAGGTGTGGGTCTAGATCAACCCAATCCTTTGAACTTTTTATGACTCTTCCCTTCAAATGTATTTTAGGTGTTTCCAAAGCTTGAAGTCAACTCAATTTGCACTGGTCTTAACTCAAAATGGAAAACACTTCAAACACTCTTTATCCCTAAGGTCAAATGGCCAGTTGTGATAATTTCAGCCCACATCTTGATATTTATTCAACTCTGGTACTACATACCTTATGAATCCCGTCGTGGCAGGTAAGGATGTGATATACTAAGTCTTGCACAAGCATAACAAATAGATGATCCCTATGATGGGGGAGTCACCACTTTTATCGAGCTACAAGTAACCTTTCAAAAAGCTATGTTTCTACTCAATGAAATATGTATGGTGAGTATCTTGGGAGAAAAACCTTCTATGCTCTTGCATTGAATTTATCACAAATATCCTCAGTCAATAGAACGGGTGGGGTACTACTTAAAGGTATTTAGTAATTTTCGATGTTTTTGGACATAAGTTCATTCTGCAGTGACTCACTTAAGAGCCTTGTAACTTGTGGTGGGGCCCATTTGTCCTTTTGGCAAGTTACATTGTAGGAACAACTATACCCAAGGGTAAAACTTTCGCTCACACCTGATTTCTATAGCAGCTCAAAGGATTTACTACGCGAGGTCATTCCCAAGAGTGATGTGTCTCTTGGAAGGCCTCTCTTAAAAAGATAAAATGTGAGTGTTACTAACACTTTTCTCTTGCACTTAGGACCACAAAGGCCAAGGGAGAGGATAGTGTGTGTTAAAAGTAGGACCACTCGACAAACTCTTTTGCACAAGTGTGCCAAACACAAAATACACTTGTTCTTTTTAACTTATCATTGCAATGGTGATCTAACTATTTGGAGATGTTGCTCCAACAGTCATGGTGTTCTTTTTATCCTTCAAAGGCAATATATTGAGTAAACTAGGAAAAATGAAATCCTGGTCAACTTAATGAAAAAGCACGTTTGCTTGAAGTAAATTGCTTTGAAAAATGAGACAAGTTGATTGTTCTTTTTATTTGCCCAAAAACCAAGTGTGGATTGTGATTTTTAAATTTGGATTGATGCAAGGAAATCAAAATTTGTGTTGTTGATTTTTAAACACCAAAAAGAAAAATGAATCCTAACTTGCAAGAAATAAAGTTATTTTTGTTTGAGTTTTTGTGGTTCTTTTTAGCTTGTAACAATGATGTCCTTTTTAGAGCTCCAAATGAAAGATGTGGTGAATTTTTTAAAACCCAAAGGAAAGTATAGTTTATTTTAACCAAAAAGAAAGTGAATTTATTTTATCCCAACTTGAAAGACAAAGTTAGCCATAAAAACAAATTTACTTCCTAAGCTAAAAATCACTAAAAACTTTTATTGTAGCGGTTAGTCAAAACCTACACAAAAGAAAACAAATTAGAAAAATGTGCATATATGGGGGGCTTCCACAAGCCTAAATTTTGTGGGTTTTCAGTGACAAGGTATTTTTCTACAACGCTCTATTACAATAGTGCCACTCTGTGTGAGAACATAAGTGCTACTTAACACAAAAGCGCGATGGTAATGACACAAGCGCTACAAGAGTTTAGTTATACAGAAAATCAAAGGCGCTAAAACAAGGACCAAAGCGCTATAATAAGGACAATAGCACTAAATTTAAGAAAACAGTGCTATTGTGGGAACAATAGCGCTAAAAGATCAAATTTCAATAGGGCTAAAGTGCAAACAAAAGTGCCAAAGCGCGACCTGTGTGTCAATTAAAACAGTCAAACAAGTTAGTAGTTTTTTTTTTTTAAAGTTGTTCTTTGATTCACATCGGATTCACCAAATGATGCTCTGCAAAAAAGGGTTAATGTTTAGACAAGAACCTGTGGTCGTATAACACATAAGAAACACAAGAAACAAGGAAGAGTTAGAGTTAATCAACAAAAAACTAATCTAAGCAGACATACCAAGAGAGACACTAAAAACATAATGAAACATTTAACTATGAAAACAAATGCAAGAAGACATCTCCAAAGGCCTTCCACCATGCTTGTAGCTCATCCTCCCTTGTTCCTCTCCTCTCCAAGTTCCAAATTAGTGTAGCTCTCAACAGCTTTTTGCACTATGGATGCCTTATGGAGATTCAAAATTGAAAATGATTAATATAAATGCTATGCAAGTGTGAACAAAAGCTAAAAATGAGAGATTATCTAATTAGCTAGTGTTGATTTTAAACCAAAAGAGTGAATATGATTGATTTATGCTAAATGCTCTCTAAAAATGATTATAATGTAAATGCCTACAAGTTTTCAGGATCTCGATTATGAAGAAATGGGCTCTATTTATAGGAAAAATGTAGCAATGGATGGTTGAGATTGAGTAATCTCAACAAGGGTCAGGATTGAATGATATTCAATCCACGTGAGGGCTTTCAACCCAATCCTAGGATGACAAGTGTCAACATGAGATGAGTTGAGAGGAGAGGGAATAAGCATTAAATGTTTGACATGACCTGAGAGTTAACTTGGGAGTTAAGGTTAAGGTTGGGTTGAGTGAATAAATTCATTATCCAAAGAATAAAGCTTTTATCCAATGGGTAAACTCTTGTGCAAGAGTTAGTGAGGATAACCATGGTCAAAGCAATAAATGCTTGAGAAGACACATGGGTCACATGAGGGTGGAGTTTGAGGTTAAAGTCTTTAACCATGGGTGCAAGTGGATTTAACCATAAATGGTTAAGTAAGAGTCATTAATGGCCATGTAAGAGCCATTAGTGGTTTGGAAGACTTTAGAGGTTAAATTGTTGAACACACAAAGCATTTAATGTTTTTCAAAGACTTTGAAGTCTTCAAGAAATGACTCCAAGTTGCTTAGGAATGTGACAATATTTAGGGGATGGATTAGGCTAATTAGAAAGGGGTTTAAAAGAATCTAGAAGAGGATTAGGATTGCAAGTGGCTTTGATGGGTGAGACAAAATAGGATTAAAAATAAAATTCATTTATTTCAACAAATAGGTGCAAGTTGCATTTTTAGGAGAATGCAAGTGGGGGGGATTTAATGAATTAAATAAATGTTTTATTTAATTTATTTAAAAGAGGAAAAGGGATTAAATGAAATAAATAGAATTTATTCATTTAATTGATTGTGATTTTGGTTTAATGAATTAATTAAATAAATTAAATAATTTATTTAAATAATAGGAGAATATTTTGAAGATGAATTAATTAAATATTAATTTAATTAACTGATGGCTAATGGATTTTTTAATCAAATAAATAACAAATATTCATTTAACTATAAGGATAGATTTATGTGACTACACTAACATATCTCTGTGAATTTTACCCTTGATCCCATTCAGAGATTCCCCCCACAAAATGGCCAGTTCACATCCCATTTCCACACATTTGAGCACAACAACAATGGATTGCCAGGCATGCTCATATTGTTGACCAGCTCTTTGTCTGCCCATACCCCTATGATCATCATCTCTTTCCAATAAGATCTTGTTTTTAATCAAAATTATTCAAGGTTAATTTGGAATAATGGCAAACCAACTATCTAAATAGATTTTTCTTAGAAAACTATGGTCCAAAAGTTTTCCAAGGCTCTGAAAATATGTCATGGCAATAGAGGCTTCAAAGAGTAGTTAATGAACAAATCCCATCATTGTACATTCAACCTCATTGTGGACAAACTGGGTTGTCTTCTAATCTACCTTGTTGACTATATAGTCAACAAATTCTTTGGAAGGAAGCCATTCCAGCTACACCACATCTAGTTGACCCGAAAGGTTTCGACCATGAATCCCTACCAGAGTAAGTGTCAGATTTTCACCGTTGTCACTTTTCTAAATCCCTACTGTATAAGTGTCCAATCAACTAAACAAAAAACAATTTGAGGCATAAATGTCCATAAAAGATTGCATTTTGTATAGGGAACCATACTTCTACTATTCAAGCATTACTGTCATCTTACACTATCTTCTCATTCAGTCTTAAAATGCACAAAAATTCCATAACAAGCATCAATGTTAACATTGATCAGTATGAATCGGTCTAGAACATCACTTGGTTAGTTGGTTCCATCTCAATGTTACCCATGTTTTACTATATTTCACTTTTCAGGTTACATATGTTCCATACATATTGTATAATACATATTGATCTGTAAAGTTGACATGCTTCCACAACTAATATACATGTTCTTCTTGTTGTCTGTAGATGAGGAAGGCAAATAAGATGAGTACCAGTGGTGGAAAGAAAATAGCATCAACAAGGTGGTCATCCCATAAAAGAGGTGTCAAGTTCTCAATTGAGCCACAAACCCCACCTCTTGATGTGACCAAACCATACCCTATACCCCCGACAGTGGAGGATCACGATCCATAGCCTATGCTGCTCACAGTAGATGTTAATACACCTTCAACTGCAACAAAAGTTAGAATGGAACAAAAGTTGTGGTCGACAGCTACCATGAAAGGTGCACTCCATGATGTAGAGGAAAATGGCATGTCCATAAGGTTTACATCAAAGAAATGGGGCATCCCAACTGTGACACTGACAAAATGGTTGGGTGGTCTTACAACCACATCCAAGAAAGGTCCCCCAACCATCCTCACCAATGAAGAGGAAGAACAAATTGTTAAGTGGTGCCAAGAGATGGCCGCAGTTGGTCATGGCCTGGAGATAGTCAACTTGAAGGCAGTTGTGGCACAAATATGCAAGAGTAGACCCACCCCTTTCAAGGATGGCATGCCTGGGAAGTCATGGTGGTTTGGTTTTAAGGCCCGACATCTGCAACTTAATTTGCGGATAGCTGAATGCCTTGACAATGACGGGGCACAGAGTCTAAGACCAACAATTGTAGCTGCTTTCTATGACATGTTATCAAAATCCTTTACAACAAATTTGTGTGGTCCTGCTCGGATATGGAATTGTGATGAAACTGATTTTATGGCAGGCAAAAATGGGGCTATGAGGGTTCTTGCTAGGAGAGGAAGTTGGAATGTGTTACATAATTTTGAATAGTCGTGAATGGATTACTATTATTTGTTGCATGAACGCTTTCGGGCAAAGCATTCCAAGCTTCTACATGTTTAAAGGCAAAAATAACTTACAAAATTACATCTCCAAATGTGAACCAAGTGCTTGCATGACAGGACAAAAATGTGCATGGATGACCAAGAAACTATTCCTTAATTGGTTGTACCACTTTGCGCGATCTATTCCAGGTGGTATATCACCCACCAACAAGCACTTGGTGATATTTGATAGTCATGTTGCAGTGACAACCATCTAGGAGGCACCAATGCTAGGTATAGACTTGCTCACATTGTCGGCTCACACCTCTCCCAAACTACAACCACCAGATGTGAGTGTCTTCTCTCCATTCAAGAACTACTTCAAATTAGAAAGAGCATCGTGGTTGGCAAGGTTTCCAAATGTATAGATCAGGAGGGCAAAACTGGCTGAAATAGGTAGCAAGTCTTTGATGAAGGCATTCATTGTTTCTAACATTGTAGTAGGATTCATGTGAGATTTTGCCAAGATCAAGAGCTCAATGAAAAGTACAATATAGAGATAAAATATAGATAGGAATAAATTGTATTCTATCAAGATAAAAATATTGATCAACTGGATCATCAATCAATCAATACATACAATGAATATGAGCTTGTGTATATAGGCAATGCTATATGGATATGTGAGCACACAAACATGACATGTGGCTCAATGAGAAACAAGGGTAGGTAGGAAATAGGTATGGTAGGTATGAGAAAAGATAAAATATTTCACATGAGGTGGATCATCCACTAAAGGTGGAATGTAACAACAAGATAAGACCACAAAAGGTGGAAATTTTCCTACACACACTATCCCAATGTGGCACAAACACCCAAGTGTCTCATACCCAAACTACTATGATATGCATGTACCTAAGTAAACTTCAGTAAGGTTTAATAATATCCAACATGAATAATTAATTACACCAACAATTCAAAAGGACGGGGACATGGCCCCTCAATCCCGATGCTCCCATGGAGGACATGCAACCCAACAACACGGTCAATATTAACAATGGTGAGGATGTTTTGACAATGCATAACATGTTTAGCCTATCGAGTGTTGATGTTTCAACTAAAGCTATTGTAGAAAACATTGCTAAAATCCATCAATTTGATTTCAATGCACAAGTGGACTGTGATCATGCAGCCAACAACATTGGTGAAAGTGTGAGTGAGAGTGTGGAAGATAGTCTTGCTCTTCCATCCAAGCGAATACCACTGACATGGGTGGTCGAAGGGGCAATGGATCTAGGAGTTGACTTGCAATGGCAACAAGAAAAGGGAACTTTCACTTTCCCTTCACCAACCACAACTGTCATGGTGGAGGTGGGGCATTACTATGCCAATTGTGGCATATCAGATAGCCAAGCCAATGCAGATTTGACACAAGATACAACATAAGTTGGTAATGAGGGAGAGGAAAACCTACTATCAGAAGTCAGTGAGACGCCTGCCTCTCAATAGAAAACAAGACTATCAAGATTCTTAAAGCTCCATGTTCATATTGTCCACAAGAAACAAGAGAAGGGGGTTGATAATGAAATCCACTTGAGTTGTGATTCGCAGTTGTTGACATCTGATGAGTACATGGATATGGTAATGTATCGAGAGGTGGGGAAGAAACATGTGGAGGAGATCAAAGAAATAAAGAAAGAGCAAACCAAAGAGAATAAGACATCACACATATTGGCAAATCACATGAAGGATCAAGAGAGAAAAGAAAAGGAGATATTGTGTAAGGAAAAGGAAAGGCTAAAAGAGTTAAAGAAGAAATAAAAGGAGGAAAGACAGAACCGAGAGAAGGCAAGGAACACGATGCAGAAGAAAGGGCCATCGAGGAGAAGGGAATGATTATGGCAAGAAAGAGGATGTTAAACAATCCATCCACTCCCTTGGTTGAACGACATCTTATAATGCAGGATTTGATCAACACAATCATCCCAAACTTTCCAGCAACTTCACATTATCCACCAACTTCCCCATTTTTGGCATTTTCTAGTCTTGTAAGCTATATGGCAAGGATGCTAGCATATGTCGACAACTAGGTTGGGTATTGCAACCCAAGAGCACGTCATCTGACCAACAATCAATGAAGAGAAGGTGATGAGAACATGGCACTTTTTGCAGCCTCAAGGGCACGACCTGCATCGCAAACAACTTCTTTGCCTCATTCGTTTAATTGACTTCTAAAAAGACATATGATTTTTTTTTGGCTTTCTGATTTACCATGGTAGATAAGAACTACAAATATGTCTTGTGAAGACATGGAATTAACATGATTTTTGTTTCCAATTATGTTTAGTTGGTATATTTTTTATATGTCGATGCAATATAGAACAAGTAATGGGATGATTGAGCAATATGTCAACTACTACATGCTTTTTATTTTCAATTATGTGCATTTCATATGTTATGTATGTCGATGCAATTCACAACATGTAATGAGATGATTGAGCAAAGATGTCAACAACTACATGCTTCAGTTTTCATCACATGGAAAGATTCAATATTTCATCACTTTGAAGTATTTAGTTATCCATGATTGACCCCAATAAAGAACAGACCATTGAGTTGGCTACCCCAAATCAAAATCCTGGTTGTTGACTCGGCGTCTTGACATGTGTAATGTGTTGAGTCATCCATATGGTAAAAATTGTGCCACTTTGGTGTGTTGACCAGAACGTGGCCGAGCCCACACCCTATACCTTCCATTCTTTTTGTTCGTATGGAATGAGGTGGTCGCTTAGAAATCAACGACATGCCCACCCAATCTACCACCTCCTTCATCCAAAATTCCCCCCACCACCTTCAAACTTGGAGTGTAGTGGCATTGACTACGTGTCACCTCACCTAACATACAACTAAAGGCTCGTGTTTATCGAGCACAACAACATTCAATATGCGTGACTCATCACAAATCGATCCATGTTTCATTCCTTTCTATTCTTTCATTCTTTTCTATCACAATTATAAATCTCCATTATCGACTACAAGGAGAACACACAATTATTTGAAGACCTTTATACTTGTGAATTGTGTTGCACAAACCATTCAATTTGAATGTTTGTGTAAAACATAGTTCATGAGTACAAAGATTTCAAATCGCAACATGTCCTCATTGTGTAGAATAATGACAATTGCAATCAAAAGACGAAGGAGATTTTGTGCATGCAACACATGATCGATTGCAGCAATTTGAGGGAAATTGGCATTACTCGTGGCGTACACAATCCATTAAAGCTTGTAATTTTGCAGATTGTAATGTATTGTTCAATGTCTGTGGGTACTTGTTCAAATTATGCAAGCTATGTGGGTTCTTGTTCCAATTGTTGACACCTTGGCCCAATCATCACAATACATATGAATGGATTGGATGGTAAACAAGAGTCTTGTCAGAGATTAGTTTGTGGCCCTTTCAAGTTAGGGTGTGCACATTCTAGGCCCTACCCCTATAAGTATTTTGATTTCTGTTAGTTATGCCCTCCTGATATATATGTAGTACTACTATATCAATATTGGGTTTAAGGGTTTTAATTGAACAATTAAAAGGGATTCAACATATGCACATACAAATATGTACATACATTCTTGTACATATAGATATATACATGCATACATGTACATACAGATGTACATGCAGACATGTACATACATATAGTGAAATACATGTACATACATATATGTATACATAGGAACATACATAAATGTATATACATGTACATACATATATGTATATAGATGTACATACATGCATCTATATACATATACATACATACAAATATAGACATGTGCATACATTCAAATATATATGAACTAGTGATATGTCAGACTTGGGTTTAAGGGTTTCATTTGCAGTTCTAAGTTAAGTACAAACACACATGTACATACATATATTTAAATACATGTACATACATATATGTATATGTTAGTCCAACCGTAATTTTTCCCTTTTTTATTCCAATTCGCGGGTTGCCTTTTGTGCCTTTGCTTCTGTTGGGTCATTTTTTCTCCTCGTACTTGAACCGTTGAACTCTTTTGTCAAAAGGTTCATATGGTTCAAGGTTCAAAGCGTGATTTAAAAGAAAGTTGTTTTGGTCTTTGTCACTGTGTGAACAAGCGCGTTTTTTTATTTTTGGTCATTGAAGTTTTGAACCCGTTGAACCAAATTTCAAAAGGTTCAAGGTTCAAGGTTCGATTTATGCCTTTTAGTGAGTCACGGCAATGTATTGTTATATGACGAGCGTGAGTCTTTTTACGTTGAGTCGATATGCAAACTTGAACCTTGAACCAAATTTCAAGCGGTACAAAAGGTTCAAGGTTCACTTTAAATAGTTCTTTTCTTTTGCCGCTTGTTTTTGTTCAAGTGGTTAAAGGTTCATAAGTTCATTTCAAACTAACCCGAAAGCTTTTTGGTGGAAATAAAAGCGGCGCGACAAGAAGGAATATTCTCTTATTCGGCTTTTTAAAATTCTAAATGTGGAAAGTAATCATGCAAACATCAAATTGCCTGTGCGGAAGTGATAGATAAATAAGGTGTCAGGTTTGTCATTTCACCGTTACTTCACATGCTTGGGTAAATAATGATGAAGCGTGTGCAGCCCTATAGATATTTACCCGTCTGATTAAAGGAAAAATGTATGAGTTTATTTCCATATTTAGGAAGGTTGCAGTTACCATACTTCAATAAATTGGAGGCGCCGAAGGTAAATCCCACTCTGTTCTTTGGAAGAGTTTCCAGTTTTCATGGTGTTATCGGGTAAGTTCAGTTGTTTTCTCCTATGTTGTGTTTCTTTGTGTATTGAAGTTTTATCAGTATAGAAAAGGAGGAAATCTGAAAAATTATTGGGGTAGCATACTGTATTGTTGTTAAAATTTCTTGGTTAAGGGAATAGATAGTTAAAATGAGGCCAGTGCTACCAAATCTTGACCGAACCTCATGTTTAGTGAGCATCTTGCCGGAAATGGAAGACACCTCCTTAGTTCATGTAGATTTTGGGGATTTCCTTAAAAGGACTAAGACCCCTCATCCTAGTTCATTAATGGAGAAGATAGTTAAGAGTGGTCTTGTGGAAGCTGTTGTATTCCCACTCGTCGCACCATGTCCAAATTTAGTGTTGGCTTGCATGAACAAACATGACTCTAAGAATAGGTGTATCAGAACCAGTGATGGTGAGGTGTTAGTTAGTATTAATAGGGAAACGGTGATGGCGACAATGGGTGTTCCGCATAAAGAGGAGTATGTGGATTGGACCATTGGAAATTCATACGCCTATTTCTCTGAGAAGAAGAGCAAATACATAAGTGTAATTGCAAGAAATTGGCTCTTGAGGGTTCAGAAAGGAAGATCACTACTACCCAAACCCTAACCAGAGAACACCTCATCACAGAGGTGCGGGACATTGTTGTGCTTTTGAACAGAGTAAAGGGGAATTCACATTCCTTCTACCGGGAAGACTGGATGTACTTTTTCGTCCAAGTGGTTCTATCTGGTGACCGGTTTCTAGATTGGTCTCAGGTAATTGCGGAGAGGCTTCACGAAGGACTAAGAAATTTTGTGGGGATGACTGGGTTTTACATGTCTTCTTACCTATTTTATATTTTAGCTTGCACAAGAGATTGCCCTGGATTACCCAATGAACCTTGGATTGATAGAATGAGGGTTTACAATTATTACCCTTTGTTGCAACAACAAAGATATGTTGAACAAATTGACAGATGGAATGGAGTCTTTGTGGGAAGACTGGCCTTTGAACTTCAAGGTGATGCAAACAAGAGAATGTCCGTTGAGGCTATGGAATTTATGAGTATATATGGGAGTTTCTTTATGCAATTTCCACGGTTTACTTACATACAGATAGGAGGTTTTGAATGCCAACCATTCAAATTACCTAGGTACGCCTTTGATAGCTACATGCTTACAGAAGTGAGCAGGCAATTGGCATATATAGATAAAAGATTAGGGGCAAAGGGTGAATCCGTGGTGGTATTTCTCGTTGACCTTGGGTATTACAGTTGCAAATCAGTATTAGATGCCTTGAATTTGGAACTAGAGTTCAAAAGGATGAACCTGTAGCCATATGTGGCTAGGCAAAGATTTGACAACAAAGGTTATGCAAGGGAGAACCTTAATATAGACAGTCATTTCTGCCATGCACCTCAAATAGAGGATTATTGGGAAAACTGCAAGGATGAGCACGAAGTAAGAAAGAGGTTGTGGTCAAGATTCACTTTATGACAGATAGTTATCTTGAGGCTCCCAATTAATACATTAGGTGTATTGGAAGATACAAAGGAAGATGTCTTGGATCCTGAGTTTAGTACTGAGATTGAAGGAAAACCGATTCCAGAAATTGACTGGAACAAAAAAGAAGATGATAGCATCCAAACAAGGACCTTCAATGTTATCAGGAGAATAGAGAGATGGTTAAGGAAACTGAAATTCAAGGAGGGTCCTCACATGTCCTCACACGAATCAAGAAGTGATTCACACATCGTGGTTCAATCTCTTGTTTCTGCCACTAAGGAAATTACTGATGTTGCAGGTTTCTCAAAGCTCGCTGTAGAGAAAATACTGCCAAGAAGGTCAGGAAGGTCGCCATCTGGTCTTACAGCTACCCGAGTAACTCAGTCAAGAAGCAAAAAGAAGAGTAGGCAACCTGTTCTGCAACAGGTCATGGTGGACTTAGACCCCAGTGAAGAGCCTGAACAAACAATGAACTCATAGGATCAAAGCGAGCCTGGGATGCAAGAAATGGATACAAATGATGAAGTGGAAATTCAACAAGATCCCATGAATACCCTGGCAATCGTTACCTCCCCAAATGCACATATCACCCCGCCACCTAAAAGACCTACCAATCCACCAAGATGGTTGGAAGCCGCCATTGGAAAGAAGAGGAGCATGGTGTCGGTCACCATTCCACTGGAGGACATGGTTAGTAAATGCTTGGGAAAAGCATTAAGGCCCAAAAAGCTCAAAACACAAGCAATGCTTGATGTGGCTGACACAACAAGACACTAGACAGCTGAAGTGGCCAAGCCCATTCCTGGGAGAGATGCAGATAAGGCCATAGAGGAAGATTTTACTGTGGAGAAAATAGATTTGGGGGTCGCATCAAGGGTCGTAGATGTAAAACATCTGGAATCCTCTACAAAGAGGATAATCTCAAGGACTTGGAAAGATGAAAAAGACGAGAGAAATGAAGCAAATGGTCACATAGATGGCATAATACATCAACGTTATTCACAATCTAGATCCTCAACCATTGTCGCAGATACCAGTGTCATTTGACCCTAAGTCTCCAGCAAACTAGAAGATGCTTGATCAAGTTCAAAGGAACAGGGTAGTGATGGAGATGTTTAACAAATGGTTGGACCTGATAATTCAACAAGGATCATAATATATTATTAATCTGGTTAAGGTTTATAAGGATGCATAAACCATGAGTAAAGAGCTTGAGCTGGAGACGGTTGCTTGGGAAAAGGAAAGGATTAAGAAAGTAGCAGTTCTCGCACAAATGAATGATGTCCAAAAGTATGGAGTGATGAAGTTCCTAGTTGAGAAACCGGTGGAGAACCTAGATGATAATGTGTTATATGTGTCAAATAAAAATGTGGAATGGCGCAATTCAATCACTAGGCAGGGCCATGAAGAGTCCACCAAGCTACTCGGGGGACTGACTAACTTGATTGACATTATACAAAAGGACCTTAAATGTATTGATATCCAACTCATGAAGGAGGGAGCCAAGGTGATTAAGGAAGTTGCAGACATGATTAAAGTCTTTCAAGACAAAGTCCATTCCATTCAGACCACAAAATCTTTTACTACCGATGACTTTTCGAAGGTAGCAAGGATTGAATCAATGCTCATTGTCTGTTTGGATCACTTAGAGGTTCATAAAGTGAAGGTCATGCAGGTGAATATGGACAAAGAAGTGTGGAAGAAGAGGATCATACACATTGGCCTGCCCTATTTCCAGGTCATCCTGAACTTTTCGGCAGCACATCGAGAATGGCGTGGATCCGCGACAAAGCAGGACAAGCCCGTAACTTCCTCAGTTGCGATGGATGCTTAGTTGTTCTACAATGAAATGTTGGCCTTTCAGTGGCTATTAGTTTAGTTCTCCTTTATGTTATTTTAACGGTTTCTTTCACCAAAGTGAAAGTAAATGTTATTTGTTAATCATGTAAAAACTATGGCCTGGTGGCTGTTTAAGCTGAAAAGCTTGCCTTTGAATGGGTTCTGAAACTGCGATTTTGGAAACAATAGAAAAGTTTTTGATACGAATTGTGGGAATGATACAATGGTTGATTATTAATGGAACGTTGTGTTATCTTTGAAACTGTGCATTCTGGGATTCATGATCTTTCTTAGGTTGTTATGTGGGCATGATATAATCTGGTAATCAGTTATCTTTGCATTTCTCCTCAGTTCATATTTATTATAAGTTGTTGGATGACTCACATGGTGTTGATCTGCTTAATCCCCCTTATCCTGTGAGGCATGAGAGAGTCTCGATTGAGCTATTAGTTTCTCTTGCTGAGTCCCCATTTTGTTTTGAATGTATGCATCAAATATGTTATAAATCAGAGTCTGTGAACTCCCCTTTTAACATTCTTTCAGAAAAATTTAGGCGTTTATTTGTGTTGATGGATAAATGCTGAAGCCTTTTCAATACTTTCTGGTTAAAAGTGTTACTATATCAATTGTACAATTAATTCATTGTAAATCATACGAGGAGCTGCCCTCTAATGCCGAGGTTGAATTTTCATTAATTCTTCCAACTGTTGATATATTTGTTTCTTTCTAAAGGGTAAAACGGAGTCATATTTTGCTTGAGAAGATAATAGTTAAAATTTCAAGAAGGAGACAAATCTGTTCACCAACAATATATACATGTACGTACATGCTCGAATTCATGAAATGTGAATCCCACAAGCCCAGTTATCTTCTGCAAGAATACCTATCACACATAAAGAGAAAATTGAACAACAAAGAATAATTGAAGACAATTAACAATAATTGATTGAATTGCTTTGAAATTGCTTAATTACAATGAAGAATATGATATCCTTATAAAGAAATCTAACTCTAAAGATAGAAACCCTAAATGGTGGAGTCTACAAGATAGACTGAGAGTTGAAATAGTATGCATGAATCAATCATGTATGCACAAAAAGCATAATAGACTAATTAATGCATGAAACTCTCAAAATTCTAAACATAGTTTGCTTTTCCTAGTTTGCATTATGCATGGAGATAAATATTAATTAATTATTCTTGATTAATTAATTAACTAACTAACAAATGCCAATAATTAATTACTAACCAAGGCATTGATTATTTAGTGAATTAATATAATTAAGTGAATAATTAATATATGAATTATTTATTCCAACACCCCCCCTGAATGCAGAACTGGGAGAGAGGTAAAGATATAGGAAAAAGCGTGCAAAGATGAATGCATGATGGGTCCTAGCCTAAAACCTGATGAGGTACCCATGAACAAACATGGAAGTTTCTCAGAAATAGAGAAAAGGAGAAAACCCTGAATGGGAACAAAATTCCTCTCCAAAAGAGAAACAAAAGACAACCATGAAGAAGCTACAAACACTGTCGTAGAATGACAACTATGATGCTAAAAATCTAACCTACGGAAATAGGAATGCAAGAGTATTTCATCTCACTGACAATGCATGGGTAAATGGCCGCTGCATCTCATAGTACATAGGAACAAATACGTTAGTGCTCCATCTCATGGACAATGCATGGGTAAATGGCCTTGCATCTCCTAGTACATAGGAACAAGTACTAAATACATAGAACACTCCAACGCGAAACCAAAGAAGCATTAGAACCAAAAGTAGAAACCCCCCCCCCCCCCATAATACTGACAAGGGAGAGGTATGATAGGTACTAACAATTTGAATTCTATTCTCCATGATTTTGAAAAAAAAATAGAGATGTGTGCCAAAAAGATGGAGCTCCGATCATAGGAGGACAGAATAGGGCCAAGAATTCATTGATTACTTTGGTAAGAAGAGATAGTGGGCTGGAAAGCTATCTGCGAAAAATGGACCAGAGATCTAGATAGAGCATTGAATCACCTTTCTGACGATATCTCATTTGTGAAAAACGAAGTCCGGATGCACAAGATATGCCCTCGGGAGTGTAAACTGCAACTTCTAACTTCAACTGGCAAAAAAGCTTGCAAAATGAAAAAAAAATAAAAAAATAAAAAAAATAAATAAATATATATATATATATATATATATATATATATATATATATATATACACCTCATACTCTAGATTGGGCTCGGAAAGAGCTTTCCAACGGTATATGGTTTTCCCAATTTTGACTCCGTATGACCAAGTTATGGCCAAAACAAAATAAAACACCTCTTTTAGGGCACAAAGAGGGTCAAAGAAGGGCCATGCATGCTGACTATATTGTTGAAGTCATCATAATGTTATGCTGATGTCAGCAACCGAAAATGAAAATCCCTTAAAAAAAATTGATGAAAAATTTCTAACGCAGGTACATGTAACGACCATACAGATTTTTGTGCCTTAAAAAGCATGCCAATGAAAAAATCATGCCCTAGATGCGCCTGATGTCAAAAATAGGCAAATTATATATACCATACATATAAGAAATTTAATATGTGTGTGTATGGACTTCACAACTATTGAATAAATTTGGGAACTATTAATACATATAAGAAATTAAAGAACTTCAACAATTGGAAGAGTGTCAAGGATAGTAAGTGAATACAACTAAGTAAACAGTGCAGATATATAGGAGAAACAGTGAAGCTTACATAAATTGAATCCTTAAAACATCTCAATTGAAATTGAAACACTTCAACATTCAAATTGGAAATAGGTAACAATGAAATTGGAATTGAAACTCGTTACAGTGAAAAAGAAGCCACCAAACCCTTCAACATTAAAAGTGAAAGTGTAAACCCTTGATTTTTAACTACGAAATTGAATCCCTTAATATGTTGAATTGAATCTCTTTAACAGTGAAATTGATTAACGACAACATTGAAATTGGAACTCTTCAACCCAAGGAATACTTTTGAATTGTTCACCTAAACCCATAAAACAATGAAAATGTAAACCCTTCGATAATGAAAACGAAATAGTCGATTCCAATTGAAATAGTGAAGTTGAAGCTATAAAACCCTTAAACAATAAATGTGAAATTGTGAACCCTTGAAATTGAAATAGAGGCCACTGAAATTGAATCCCTTAAACTCCCACATTGTATCCATAAAAGAGTGAAAATGAAACCCTACGTGCAAGGAAATTGAAATTGTAAACCCGTAAATGTTGACATAGAAAACCCTAAACCCTTAATCTGTTAAAGCAATTTCGTGAAAAAAAAAGGTTGAAACCCTTCATGTATGAAAGGGAAACCCTTATACCATTAACAATGAAATTTCTTGCAATAGAACAAGTGAAACCCTTTATGTGAAAGTGTAAACCCTTAAACATTAACAATGAAATTGAATCCCTTAATACGCTGAATTGACTCTCTTTAATAGTGAAATTGAAAAATTACAACATTGAAATCGAAACCCTTCAACCCAAGGAATACTTTCAAATTGTTAACCTAAACCCATAAAATAGTGAAAATGTAAACCACTGGACAATTAAAATGAAACACTCAATACCAATTGAAACAGTGAAGTTGAAGCCAAAAACCCCTTAAACAATAAAAGTGAAATTGCGAATGCTTGAAATTGAAATTGAATCCCTTAAAATCCTACATTGTAACCATAAAATAGTAAAAATAAAACCCTACTTGCAAGGAAATTGAGATTGTAAAACCGTAAACATTGACATAGAAAACCCTAAACCCTTAATCTGTTAAATCAATTTCATACTACAGAAAAAGCGAAACCCTTCATGTATGAAAGTGAAACCCTTCAGGTATGAAAGTGAAACCCTTATACTGGATTGAAATAGTGACGTTGAAACACTTCAACCCTTACACAAACGATGAAATTGAAAAAACCATTAAATCACAATGATGGTCGAAATCGAAACCATTAATCCCAATATTAATAGTGATGTTGTGATTTTAGATTTTGTGTATTCAAAGTTCACCGTTAAAATGATAGTAAAGCTAGAACAGAGGAGCATGATTCCCTTTTTTTTGTATTTGTATTTATGAACACAGAATGTAGTGTTCAGAAACACAAAGAAATGTACCAAGAGATTCACAACAAAACAATGGAGGACATCACAATTAGAGAACAACTATTTCAAACATAAAAAGAAAGGGATAAATGCGTAAAGGAGTACAACACAAAAAAAATAGACAGGATGAAATTGGTGTGCCATAGTAAGGATAAATCATCACCTGGGTTGAAGGCGAAAAGCAAATTGGTCTCCCATGTCAATGCCATTCTGTCGTCGTCGCCCTCCATACCTGCAAATTCGAACACGTGAGGTAGTAATGCACAATAATGGGCAAAATGAAACCCCAACAAAAACTAGGGAATGCGCAGAGGAAGGCATATATTACCTAAATCAAGGTACTTATGTTCTGGTCAGAAGATGATTTTGTAGCTTCCCCTAACAACTAGGTTCTAGCGTGAAAGAAATCGAAGAGTCAAGGATGTACACCAACGTGAGGAACCAAACCTTGCTCGATTTGCAAGGAGTCAGGTGTATTGAATGATGTCGTACTCGAAACATGTGAGCCTTTAGCTGCATGTAAGGTAGGTGACACGTAGTTAATACCACTACACTCCAAGTTTGAAGTTGGTGGCATGAAATTTGGATGGAAGAGGTGGTCGTTTGGGTGGGCATGTGGTTGATTTCCACATGGCCACCCCATTCCATACAGACGATAAGAATGGCAGGTATAGGGTGTGGGCCCGACCACATTCCGGTCGACGCATCGAAGTGGCACAATTTTGACAATGTGAATGACTCAACACGTAACATATATTCAAACAATGAGTCAACGACCAAGATTTTAATTTGGGGTAGCCAACTCAATCTACTTGCCCACCTGTCAAAGTTGGTCTTTGTGTTCACATGGCGTGCCACGTGGACCCTAGAAGTTAGGGTGCACATGTTTTGGCTTCTCTCCCCTACATACAAGGAGCTGGTAAAAAATGACTTTTGACCCATGAAGGTTGTGACTTAAAGAATGTTAATTGGGTAGAGCAAGTCAACTTCAAAATGCAACATAAGGTTTAAGGCTTTAGGAAGATAATTCTAGGACCAAGGTTTTCATACTTTGGCATTTTTTTCTACGGCTTTGATAAACCAGAGAATCTAATAATATTGTAGGGGTTCCAACAATATCTATCAAAATTCATTACAAGAAACCTTTAAGGGAAGGTTCTTAAAAAGTAATTAAATGCCTAATACTTATTGAAAACCTCCTTAACAAGAGATAAAAAAGAGACTTAGAATAAATAATATTTTTAAGAATATATTTATGTAAATAATTATGGTGAAAATGGAAGACTTCACTATAATTTACCTAGAGAAAATAATAGAACACTAGAAAATCTTATGAATATAAGTCATGACTAATATTTCTTACCAATAAATTATGATTGAGGGGACTAATCCATTCATAATATATAATAGTCTAAAGTATAAATGCAATAAATATTTTTAGAGAAACTAAAATCCTTCTACATGTGTAGGGGATTACAAGCAAAAAAAAACCGTTATTCATTTTGATTGTTTACAAGAGCTTAAAACTAGTTGTTATTGATTGATTGGATTTTTTATCAGAAGTATGGTTGTCGTTGCACCAAAAGATCAACTTGTTAATGCCTGATACAACCACTAAACTTATAGAATCCATAGGAGGCAACTAAATCATGTCACAATCCAGAGCGTTGTGTTGTAAAACACAAGCAAACCAAGGGTGCACACCTTGCAACAATCCCCCCCAATGCAAGCGAGAGGATTTGAACCTATGACCCAGGATTCGATACATTTGAGTTTCTTTGAGATAAGCTTGGGGTTATTGCCCCTCCTTCTGGCTAGGTGCATTATGGTGGTAAATCTTTCCAGGGGGAGATTTCATGCCTATTTCTTTTCTTAGATTGATGTTGTAGCTGCTCTGAGGGGGAGCAATGGAGTGTGTAGTGGTGTCATGGCATTTGTCTTTGATTGCAAAGGGGCAGAGATTGTTGGAGCAGTTATCAAAGATCGAGTAGTTTTGAAAGATAGCTATTTGAGATTCAGAGTGGTTTTTTTATTGTTGCAGTGTTTCAGATTAAGCTGTACTATTTTGTATGTTGGTCAAGTGATGAGTTTAGTCAAATGTTGCCAACAATGATAAAGCGAGATATTGTTGGAAGTATGTGTTGTTGTGGTTGTCATTGATGTCAAACTTGTTGTTCTGGATAGTTGTTCATCCAAAATGTTTGTGGTGCAAAGATATCTTGTTGTGTTGGTGTTGTAGTTATTCTATTGGTTGTTTTAGAAGTGTTTGGGGTCTAGAAAGTGTTGCTGATGTTGTGTAATGTTGTTATCTTCTTTGGTTATCTTTTTGGTATCATGGATGAGTTGATTTTGTGATAAAAAAATATCTTAAACAAGTGGTATCAAAACCTAGGTCATAGGTTCAAACCCCCTCGCTTGCGTGGGGGGGGGATTGTTGCAAGGTGTGTGTCCTTGGTCTCCTTGTACCGAGTAACATAGTGCTTGAGTTTGTGACATGGATTAACCACCTTCTATCGATTATGTGAGTCTAGTGGTTGTATCGGGCATTAACAAGTCAATCTTTTGGTGCAACGACAACCGTACTTCTAACATTTTTTATTCTAAATAGATGGTGAAAACATAAACCCTTATCAAGAATAGAATTACTTGTCCTCAAAGCTTTAAATTAGAAGTGGGTTGAGCTATGTTATTCCTTGTCACTTTAAACCCTAAAGCCTACTTTACAATATCAAAACCTTTTTATTGCTTCATTCTTTTATTGGTTTTATTCTTTGGTTGCTCAGTTAACATGAAAAGTCTCCATTGTGCCCAAACCACTTCATTACTAGATATTAAAGTCTTATCTAGATGTGGTAACTTGTCATGAATTGCTTCCATAGTAACATCCTCGAGAGAATGTAAAATATGGCATTAAATCAAAGTGGTGATTTTATTCATGGAAAGTTTATCTTTCCCAAGACTAAAAATAATTGTCACAAACATTGAGGATATGTCAAAGTTACACCATATTGGTGGTCAACTTTAAATATGTTATTACCCATCACCCATCAAATAACATGAAGTAATGAACAACGTGTTTTGAAAATATATTTTAATATTTTATATAATATTTCATTGAGAAAAGCCATCTTACCAACTCAATGGGCAGAATGCTATTATGGAGTTGCAGGTTGGCCAACACAGTACCAAGGATAGCAACATTTATGAATATCTTTTGTGTTAAGATGTGCCATAATATTTGCCTAAAAAAAATAAACTTTTGAAATTTCCATGTGAGCATTCTACTTAACACGTGAACAGAGGACCAACTATTTGAGAGCTAAGTTTTAAGAAGAGAATATAATTACCAAAGACAAGCATTAAAAGAAGGGCTTACTTGATAAGATAACTTAAGTAGGAGCATTGTGCTACATTTCAACTCCAGATTTAGGTGCTTATAGTTGGCAAAGAGTCTACAAAACTTTATAACAAAAGAGAGCATATGAGAACTTTTGATATTTTGTGTATGTTAAAAAGTGTTGACAATATTCTATAATTTAGGTGGAGACATTGCTAGATGGTCCATATTGAAAGATTTTAGGTCTTATAAACAGAGCAAGAATTCACTTATACATACAATAACAAATATAAAACTACATAGTTAATAATTAAGTGCATCTTACTTGATATGTCAATTTGATAACCAAAATCAAATGTTTGTTCTTTTGTAGTTGAGTTTAGCAAACTTTATTAGGACATAGATCAAGTTAATGTAAAAAAAAGGTATAAGTTATGTGTAATTAGCTACGTGAACTGTGTGAAGTGGAGGGTCTTAGTACTTTTAGGTGAAGACCAAAACAAGTGAGGTTAGTGACATGGATGAATCGAATGTACAAAAAATGGATAGAAATTTATGTAATCACCTAATCCTTTTGGTGATGTTGGTAGCTAAATAGCTGATTATTTAAATGAGGGAAGATATTGAAAATAGTTTGAGATGGCGGTAATAAGTGTTACACATTTATTTATATCACAACAAATGTAGAATATGTACAATTGAAATTTATGGTAACTTAATTTTAATTTTTCACATTATATATATATATATATATATATATATATAAAAGAGTGAGATAATTAAACCTTTCAGTAAATATAATTAATTTACTTTGATGCTAGAACACAACTTAATTAATTAATTAACATTAAAAAATTAATTCATCTTTATGAATTAGTATTAATCACCCCTCAAAAACAAAATTAAATAGACATTAAACTATACTCATAAATAACGAACTGTGAACAAGCAAAACATGAAGGACCATCGTGACGAACAACTCACATGACCAAACAACAAAACACGAGGATACCTGACTAGCAAATGGTCACGTCAAAGGTCTGATTGATAACTCCAATTATCAACGTTTCCATTGGGTCATAGAGCACGCTCAGACCTGAATATTCAGGTGAAGTCAATGCTCGGTACCTGCAGCTTCATCACCGAGAAAACACACATACATTTTCCCAACATTTACAGGCACACCGATGGAGGAGAGTCGTGACATTCTGTTTTCCTCTAAAGTGGGTGACAGAAGATCATCCCCTCGCACCCCATGCAGACTCGAACCCATACAGGAAAATAAACACAAGATATATCTCATACATAAAGTAGATATGTCAGTCCAACGTCAGTACATAAGCATATAGACTAACATCTAAACATCCATAGAGATAAAATGCATAACCAACATCATATCATAGAATCATGATAAAAGTCATTACATTAGAGAGTAGCATCTCATCTCATAAACAACAGAAGAGGTCAAATAGAGTCCATCTGGGTTAAAGAGAATCTAGTCAAGAAAGGGCATTACCTCCTCCCCCCTTGGGTTTGACTTACTCGTGGAAGTAGCAAGGCTAAGACAAGAACAACAAGAACACATTAGTCATAACACTTATTTTAAATAATCCCAAAACCATCATTCCACAAATATTCTCGCAGAACATAAATTCTCTATTGAATTCCTTATCCAAAAGTACTCTTATCATAATGTACAAACGTCAAAACTTGCACTTTTCAAAGACAAAAACACTTCCTTAACATATATATGCACCATTAAAATGATAGACATACATCCAATTCCACATCCCACACATACACTCCTTCCTACATTACCGGGGCACATAACATACTTTCAAATTAAGTTCTTAATTTCAGTCATTTAACTTATGTGTCATTTATCATCTAAGGTCCATAATGCATACACATTGAAAGAAGAAGAGGGTTAACGGTTCATATATCATATCAACATCAACACCAAACATCAATCATAAAGCATAATACAACCTCCATCCAAGTGAGGTAGTGAAAATAATTACATAGATCAATCATCTAATGTCAACTTAATTCAAATAGAATCCATGACTATAGACATCCAAAAACAAACGTCATTACAATAAGTCTATAGATCATTAAATTTTTCTGAAGCATATAACCCAATCTACTTAATCCAGTTCACACTTCTTCCAATTATATCTTATGATCCAAATGGTTACAAATGAATTTCATCATAGAGATTACACTTTTATTTCCTTAAATTACAATAATACCATTTGATTACCCAACATGCCTAGATCCAATCTCCGCGGTGTTTTCCCTTAACACACTATCAAAGGTTTGAGAAAACATGATAGAAATAATACTAACACATAACTAGGGCCAATTGTAACAAACATTCAGAATGACCACCAGAAACTTCAAAAGAGAAAATAATCCAAGAAACAAAACTGTCAAGCTCAACATTAAAATGATGAAAAATGTTGGCAATTTTGACAACCAACAATACAAAAACATGACAAGAGTCATAATTTAAATGGAAAGATAAAAGAATTTAGTGGTCATTCCATTCATAAGAAATTGCAAAAGAATAATGCTAACCCCATAATCACAAAACACTATTCATAAGTAAATAATAGCAACCATAGTAACAACAAAAGAAATCTCAAGGGAGGTGACCAATTTTGGTCACACTATAGGGAGTAACTACTACACAACACCCAAGATCACGTGTTGTGAGTGTGTTAAAGAATGTATAATAGACACCTTAGGCTAATAAGTTATCTACATATCTTTAAATGCAACAAAATCCTTTTTGTACACAAGAAAGTTCATGAAATTATCCTAGATGTCAGAGAACATATGTAGGAAAGGGAAGAATACAGTATTTCGCACATATAGGGAATATACTCAATACATACCTGTCATTCCTTACAATATCACAATTACAGAGCGACCGCATTCCTAAAAGTACCATTTTCAAGAATCTCTTAAGTATAAACTTCTAACCACTTAATGATTGCAACAACCACAATTAAAATTACTAACAGAAAGATGCACTAGTCCTATCACCATTTATTCATTCTATTAGCATTTTCATTAAATCCACATCCTTTACAACTCAAATAAAGTAAGGAATTAGCGTCATTTCTAAATCATTCACTAATCAAACTTAGTATTCATATACAAAGCTTAAGACTTATATCTTTCAACATAAAACAAAACCACAAAAGAATAATTTTTTATTCTCTAAACCTATTCTATATGCAGTGCTTAACTTTATCTTAATCAATACTTATTCCCTATCATGATTTGATAAACATCTATATCATATGTACTACCCATAGTATATATACAAAAAGTATTCTACTTACTTCTTACTCGCTTCACATGAAATCCTAAGTGCAATGCAACATTCAAGGTCTTTAATGCAGAAACTAATCAAAGATTCCCTAATGCAAGCCACACACTAATTCTCCATGATTTTTTATATTTGGATACAAAGAGGAAAAATAAAGTTGATAATCAAACAATTTATACATGAGCACGTGAATCAACACGATCGTACAAGAATGATTAAATTTTTCCTATGCATATTGCCTTTATTGTAATATACTTCATTTCACTACCTACTAGAAGCATACAAATTGGCCTAGCATGACTTTTCATAAAACTAGAGATGCAACTAATGATCCTAGTTTCCAAGATGAGATCTACAAAGACAATCTTTCCTTACATATAAACCTCTTGCGTATACACTCGCTATAACTAAAATTACATCTTTAACTATCCTCTTTCATTGAATATCAAGTTACAAGGAAAAGAGAGGAATATGAATACGCATCCAACGTGTTCTTCATTTACACATCCTATTTATGCAAGTCTATTAAATTTGTCAAAAGCAAACATATTATCGTGCCATTTATGAGAGAAAAATTTATTAAGTTAGTCATCCAAAAACACATGATAGAATCCTTAAAGGAAACACATTCAATTCCCTCCTAATCTACCCCATGATTACTTTATGCACCCCAAACCTCCTTTAACATTCAAGTAACACACTAGAATCCTCAAGGTACACACAAGGGTTTCACGACATACACAAGGCATAAGTACACATGATGTGGATAGTTTAAATTTCTAGAGAGAAGGAGAAAGAGATAAATACATCCAATTCATTCATGATTTTGGTACTGAGTCAAATTCCATGTCTAACACAAGCAAATTGTCATACCTTTCAAGATTAGAGAAGTACATTATCCAAAGTAATAAGTTAGTCTACAAATTACAACATCATATAGGGAAGCATATACAATTCCCTCTATAATAAGAGTAGTCGTGGATCCAAAACATCTTATAAGCAATCAAAAGCACATGTACTCATATAACAAGTACTAACATTAAGAAGGCAAGATCACGAAGTGAATACACATGTTATACTTAATTAGGACCTTCAGAAGGAATAAGTAGAAAAAAACAGAGCACGAAACACCTAAGTTTTACAAGGTCCTTAACATCAATTCCAAGCATACGACAGATAGACTATACAAACCAACCAGACTAAGGGTACAACCTTATCCATAGATCCTAGTGTTTGCAACACGAGCTCTGATACCAAGTGTAACGCCTCGCTATGAGACCCAAAGGACTCAAACAAATAAACCAATGAAAATGCGAATAATTTTTTTTTGAAAGGATAAACTATACATACACATTGAGTTAATTACAACATGATAAGGAAAATATGCACAAATAACAACTAACAATAGTCCTCAAGGCCCCACAACATTGTTACTCAAGCAATAATAATAAACTCAACAAGCATGACCATAAGTTTCATCATTCAACATTTATACATTGATTATTACAAGGAATCAAGATACACGTAACATTGCCATGAGAATATACATATGATCATCAATTACATTACACTGTATCCTTAAGGATATAAACTCCAAAAGTACAAATAATGAGATGAATACAATATATGGATTATAATGAAAGTTTTCAAAATTGCACTCGAGTCATCACGAACTTGATGAAGAATGGACAAAACCTAATGGGTGCAAAAAGAACTCCACCCAACCATGTGGTACCATTAGGTCCACCCCGCATGCTAGGAGATATCAGCCAGACCCACAAGGACGAAAGCATGCAACAAGGGTACACATATGACTCACAAGAGACTCATAAAAGACTCACAAGACCCCAATCACATGAGGCTCATAAGAAAACCAACCAATTCTAGAGGCCCAAGCAAAACATCGTTAGAGATATAACAGTCAAGAGACCACTAGGTATGCAATAGAGAAGAGTGTCATCACTAGGTTGTCATGAGTTACCCTGGTAGGTCTTTCCTAGGTCTCGACCCCCATCCTGGGTTACCCTGGCAAGCTCTACCAACTCCCGGTTTCCATACAAACACTATTGGACCACACCAACTTTTCGATGGGACAAGATTGGTAGATGCCATTCTAGGCCTTCTCTACTTACCTCAACCCAAACAAGCCTCCGAGAGTAAGAGAGGCAACAATTAATATTTTTAGTGCGATCTAGCTACCCACCCAAGTTCTTTAGTTTGGATTTCCACTTGATTACAAAACCCTCATTGAGTTACCCTGGAGACCACTTTGGGTCTCAACCCCAAATGAGAGCCACTCCCCTTTGACTTGCACCTAGGAATCCAAAATACATCACAAGACCTACGACACTCATAAACTCGAAGTAACAAGGTCCCGACCATAGCAAGGCTTAACTCACTTGCTAGAACAAGATAACGATTAAGGAGTAACCAAACGTAGACTTGGAATGATAATCCAACATTAAATGACAATCAGAGATGTGAAACAAATACATCAAGAGAGGGAAAATATACACACAACAGGGAATTCAATTACCCCCCTTAGCCTCTAAACACATAATACATTTAGAAAATATTCACGTGATTCCGAAGAGTAAAGGTCAATCTTCATAACACAAGAAAGTCTCAAAAGCATAATGAAGGATACATCGCCATTAATATGAGGTCTAAAACACAATATTGTACTATAAACAAATCTTATCTCCTCACTATGCATCATTCAATATTAATTTAATAACTCAAATAGAAACAACTAAAAACCCTTAATACTTCATAATTCATGCCATAATATGACCGATGACCCGCCATTCAAATTTATAAAAAATTATACGCAATGTGATGAGTCCAAGGTTTATAACATGTATGAGCATTGTAAAAAAAATGACAAAAACTGCTAAATGAAAGAAGACATGCCAAAAATGTGGTGAAGAGAATTACGCATTGCGGGAGAGAATATAGATTAACATTACAAAATAAAGTTTGGGATCAAGGTTACAATTAGCATCAAGGTTTCACTAGGGTTTACATTCAAGTTTAATTAACATTAAAATTAGATTAAGGGTTACCATTGCAATTAAGGCTAGTGTTAGGGTTAAGTTAGGTTAGGGCTAAGGTTAAATACGATTAGATGTCAATTACGATTATAAAAGAAATCTTTGAGGTAGGGTTAAACTATGATTAGGGTTACGGTGTTATTAGAATAAAGTTTCAATAGCATTAGTGTTATTTCAAAAATACAGCTAGGACAGTAGCAAAAGCCAAAGAATAGTATCAAGGAGTGGGCGATGGACCACTTTGGAGAGAGAGAGTCCCAGAGATGAATATAAATAGTCGAAGAAAGATGATAACGAATTGAGATGATAACGAATGAGAAAAATGATTATATAGAAGGCAGATCGGCTTATACAAGGTATGAGCCAATAAATGAGAGATGAAAACCCATATTCCAATCGGAAGAAGAAAAAAAAATGCCGAATATAGAAATCGGTTGGTACAGGAAGGCATCCAACTAAAATCGATAAAAGAAAAGACAGCAAGTCGATCATAAAAATTGGGCGATGCAAAAACATAAATCATTAGCTAAATGACTGTCTACGCAAGCATATCATGTAAATGTGGTCGGATAAAAGGGGAAAGATACCTATCGAATCAAACATAACAGTCATTGACAAACCAAATAAACATCTACAGGAAAAGAAAAAGACGCATTTCAGGGAAGAAAATACAGAAAGCACTGAACACCTGAATTAAATTCTTGTTGAAACTCTAACCATCTGAAGCTACAAAAAGTAAACAAATACAGAGAACAGTTCCAACCTGGATTCCTACGCTCAAAGGAGGAAATCTCCAACGTTGCAGCCAATCCACGTTCACTCTTTTCACTAGATTCAAGAGCCCATTCAATTTCATTCGATCAGAAGCGGATTCAAACAGAACCCCCAAAAAGCCAAAATGCATGTTCCACCATTCAATTTTTCAAAACCCCCATCCAGATTTCAGAATTGCAGGAAGAGTCCTTTCCTCCTGTCCCGTTTCGAAAACACAGGGATGCATTTTAAAAAAAAGCACACCCCCCCACATAAAAGCCAACATGCAAAACTGTCCAGCCCCCAAAATAGCCATCTTTATATAACTCCCTCTCCACTAAAAAATTAAATTTATTTTTAATTGATATTAATTTCTAGAGCATATTTAATTTGTCGTAATAAATATTTAATTAGTAATATCAAATTTACCCATATATATATATATATATATATATATATATATATATATATATATATATATATATATATATATATATATATATATATATATATATATATATATATATATATATATATATATAAGAGTGAGATAATTAAACCTTTTAGTAAATATAATTAATTTACGTTGATGCTATAACACAACTTAATTAATTAAACATTTAATTTGTCGTAATATATATATAAGAGTGAGATAATTAAACCTTTTAGTAAATATAGTTAATTTACTTTGATGCTATAACACAACTTAATTAACTAATTAACATTAAAACATCAACTCATCTTTATGAATTAGTATTAATCACCTCTCAACGACAAAATTAAATAGACATTAAACTATACTTAGAAATAACGGACTGCGAACAAGCAAAACACAAAGGACCATCAGGACGAACAACTAACATGACCGGACAACAAAACACAAGGATACTTGATTAGCAACTCATTCCCGTAGGAACAATGGTCACATCAAAGGTCTGATTGATAACTCCAATTTTCAACATTTCCATTGGGTCATAGAGCACGCTCAAACCTGAAGATTCAAGTGGAGTCGATGTTTGGTACCTACAACTACATCACTGAAAAAACACACATACATTTCCTCAACATTTACAAGCACACCAGTGGAGGAGAGTTGTAACATTTCGTCCCTTCGAAGTGGGTGATGGAAGATCATCCCCTCGCACCCCATGCAGACTCCTACCCATACAAGAAAACAAACACAAGATATATCTCATACATAAAGTAGATATGTATGTCCAAGGTCAGTACATAAGCATATAATCTAACATCTTGACATCCATAGAGATAAAATGCATAACCAACATCATATCATAGAATCATGATAAAAGTCATTACATTAGAGAGTATCATCCCGTCTCATAAACAACAGAAGAGGTCAACTAGAGTCCATCTGGGTTAAAGAGAATATGATCAAGGGAGGGGCATTACAATTATTGTTGGCTCTGATCTTTCCTAGCATGGTGAATATAGCACCCTGAACTTCATCATCTTCTGCTTTGAATAACCACTTTATCTAATCCTCACGAGACTCAAGTCCAAGCACGCACACTTGACACCAAAATTTTTATGTCCTGCCATTGTCCAAGCATGCACACTTGACACCAACTTAATCTAGCTTCCAACACAAAAGCTAACCATTACCTTCACCTTTCAACATTGCATGTTAATATGTCTCAATCAACATATATAGATGAGGCATTTGGCGGACCTTCTTGCCATTACCTCTCCATGTACGTTTTCCAGATAATAGTAGAGATTCCTTGTCTCTTCTAGAGATTTTATAAAAAATGAGATCTTGATTTCGGTCAGATGACAACTAAAGTGCAACTCTTATATGCCCATCCAGTTGTAGTCCTTGTTCGTTATACTATTCAATTAATAGTAATTGCTTTAAAATGGATTATTAATTAATTTTATTGAACTTTTAAAATTATACTTTCTGATTAAATTGGGACATGCATAGAGATACTATCTTTAATTTGAAATATTTTAAAAATACGTAATTTCAATTCAATTTTCAATTTTATGTTTTATGGATATTTTTAATAACTCTCTATAAATGAAACTTATTTTTTTCTTTAAAAGAAAATAATTTAGCAATCAGACCTTGGTGTGCAATGGGTATGCCAAAGATATGTGGAAAGTCAATTAAGAAAAAATTGGGTCTATTTTTTGCATACATTTATGCATTACATGAGATCAATTGGCAGGTCATTTATAAATGATGTTGTGTGTACAACAAAGGTTTCAATGGATAAGTGATTGCTTCAAATCAACTAGGGATTGAAACACAACTAAAATAAAATCTCTAAATCAAGAAGATAATCAAGTTGAGGAAGTTAGAGGGATAGAAAGCGAGAGATATATAGGGTGTGTGTGTGTGTGCGAGAGAGAGAGAGAGAGAGAGAGAGAGAGAGAGAGAGAGAGAGAGAGAGAGAGAGAGAGAGAGAGAGAGAGAGTAAATATCAAGAGATAAAGAGGCAAAGAGATAAGAAGTAGAGATTGTGAGAGAGAGAGAGAGAGAGAGAGAGAGAGAGAGAGAGAGAGAGAGAGAGAGAGAGAGAGAGAGAGAGCGAGAGAGAGAGAGAGAGAGAGAGAGAGTAAATATCAAGAGATAAAGAGGCAAAGAGATAAGAAGTAGAGATTGTGTGTGTGTGTGTGTGTGAGAGAGAGAGAGAGAGAGAGAGAGAGAGAGAGAGAGAGAGAGAGAGTTTGCTCAATTTATAAAGGAAAAGAGAGAGATATATAAGGATAGAGATAGAGGTAGACAAATATATGGATAGAAAGAGATAGAGAGATGAGTGAGAAGGAGAGAAGTAGAGATATATAGAGAGAGATAGGAGTGATCGAGTATCGACAAAGGTAAAGATAACATGTGAGATTGGAATAATTAATAACAACAATTAGTTAAGGCTTAACATTTAATAGTCTTTAAAAATAAGGAGGTATGATTTGCATATTAAATCAATATGCTAGTGTTATGAGGAGATGTAATCTAATTATGGAGAGACATAATTAAATGAGACATGTATCTAAGAATGTAACCATTCTTGTCATGCATGATATGATGGAGGGACCAAACTCATTCCCTCACAAGCATGGATTTGGAACCTTCTTTCTATCTCTTTTATATCCTTTATTGGACATGCTCACAAATCATCAACCCATTGACATCATTTGATTGTTGTTGCCACCAAATTTTGCACCCTTGTTGAACACTAAAGCTCAACAACCTTGTAAAACATGGAAACAACCTCCAAGTGTGGGACCTTGCACATGTGAGGTTGAATCTCCAGAGAAGGCCGACTTCCTTTCCAATCAGGATGCAGTATTGGACCAACCCAACACTTGTAAAGCCTATTCTAATGATCTAGAGGGGAAAAGGGAGAAGGAATGTTGAAAGGGAAATGAGAGGTGATACACGAATGTTGAAATATGTTTCTTTCCCTGCTTGTGAATGCACAAGACATTAATAAACCACCCAAAAGCATACACAAATCTCAATCTAACAACTATCTCCAAGGAAAAACAAGAAAGTTAGAACCTAGCTAGATGTTGAGAGAGATTGAAGGATATCCATAGGCAACACATGCAGGCAATTTTAACACAAACTTAAATCTAAAGACAAAGAAGAAAGGTTTCCAAATAAAACATGAGAAAAACACACAATATATTCAACAACTAAGATAAGGTAAAACTGATGATTTATTAATGTAAAGGCAAGGCAATTACAGTTACATAAATCATAGGAATTCTGTAAGATAAAAGGGAGAAGAGCCCTTAGAATATATTACAAATTTGCCTATATAGGTTAGGTATAACTCAGATGGAACCTTAGGTTCAGAAACCCCAACCAACTAGGGTTTGGTTATAGAGGAAAGGGAATTAGATCAAATTTGATTGTTGCATGTCTGAAAATGTCTTGCAGAACCAAGAAGGAGCAACAATCTCAGAAATTAAGGAAGTCCCTGCATTGGGATGGTGTCTAAAAGTCCTGTGTTAGAATTAAAAAGTCTTTTGTCTATAATAAATGGGCATGGGCGGCTCAAAGAACATCCACAAAAGTCATGGCAGAGTAATGGATGTCATCCTGCGTTGACTGGAATTGAATGGAACTCAATCTAATTAGATATGGCGTGTCGACGAGAACCTGCATTAAATTTTGAGTTGATAGGTCAGCAACCACCATGACAACATTTGAATTCTAACGTTTATCCCTAGATTTGAATTTTGGTCGTTGGATCTTCTCTTCGCACGTGGATGAATGACTGAGATGCGCTTAGAAAACCCCCAAAAACATAGCCATCGTTCTCGCTCTTAAGTGAAATTAGACATCTGTCATTGGTTCGTGAAATTTGTTGGCCCCATCATCTGTCCAAGCCCCATCAATTGCACGCTCGCACATTGGCCAAGATGATTATAAAGAAGCTTCAAGGATGCGACCTAGCATTCACTCAATCATTAGTTGCCAAGCGCAAGATCATAGCCTGAGATAACACTTGTTCTTGACCATCGTGATGATGCGACCTAACTGCCATCGACCACCACAAATCCCATCGCCGCATCGCAACCTGAAAAAGATTTTATCCCTTACTATTGTGAACCCTGTGACCAACCACTATCGGTAACCATAATAGGTCCACCACAACATCGCAAGGCTAAGCGGCAGTGACTGCCAATAGTTGTGAACCCTGCGCCCAAGTAGCAGACCTAACCGCCAACGGTAGATCATAGGATCACGACTTGAAATAGCTTTCATTCTTAACTGTTGTGAACCCTACCCCCTGACATCCACCTAACTGCTAATGACCCATCACAACGTCGCACGGTCAAGCGACGGTGACTGCCAGCGATTGCAAACCATGCTATCAAGCAGTCACAGTCAAAAAAGCTTCCTACCTACTGGTAATCAGTAAAATGGGGTCGATCCAGGATAGAAAAGGGATGCTCTAGCTAGGTGAGTTTTAAGTGATATGATCTCCCCAACCGGTCAACAACAAAATAGAAAAAGACAAAAAAAAATGACTAAGGCAAAAATACCTTAAGGGTTTAGGGTTTAGGCCTTAGAGAAATATGCAGTGTTTTAGCCATTGATGATTTCTCAGATCAGTTATCTACATGGCTAAAGTTGACACAAAAATGGTCAACAATTGCAGAAATTTTATCAATCAGAAACAATACCATTGTTGTAAGTGTAAATTAACTACATCAGAAACGTCATCATTGCCATTGTTGCTAAAACAACATCATCATCATTATTTCAAGTATACATATTCAGATTTGAAACAACATATTGCTACAAGCAATATTAACATCATATATCCACATTGCACATATTTAAGGATCATAATCAGAAATAACAATTCATCGCTATAGGCAATGGGAAGACAAAATAGCATATTTTCCATTGTCAAATTAGAGAAAGTTATCAAGATAAGTTCTAGCTTACGAACTATTCTTAGAATTTTAAATTGAATATTATAATAAAATGTCTCCAAACTTGATAAAATTATATTTATAAATGTATTATAATTCTCACCTTGAGTTGGAATTATCATTTCAGATTCTCAGGTCTAAATTACGGTAAATCCCAAAAGGGTACATTACATCTTGCATTAATCAAACAATTGAAACAACAAAAATATGATAAGCCTACCCTCTTCACTAGAGAATACCTAATGGGCAGTAGCATTAAAATTATTGTTTTATGTATATTTGAACATTCTCATTTACTATTGACTTTTGGAAGTTGTGAAATGGATACTTGAACATTTCTTCTTCTTCCAATTAGAGGATATTTGATCCTTTAAACCTGTAATTGAAGCTAAGTTTGGAGCATTTTTTTATCAATGAAATAAGATGACAACCTTATATTTATTATGAAAATTAAAAGTATATCTATAAGTTTAATATCATTTATTTTGTATATATTAATGTACTCCAATGTTGACATTAACATCAAGTTTAGTTACTGTGAGAAGAGCGTTGCTTTTGGCAAGTATAAATTTGGTTGCAAATATAATTTTCTTCACGTGCATCATCACCTGTTTCATTCCCTTTGTCAATATGTAAGATTAAAATTATAAAGGTTGGTGATGTTTATTCACAATATTAACATAAGAGAAAGGTAAAGTCGTTATCATTACTAATAAATAAAACAACATTGGTAAGGTCCCGAAAAAAACAAAACACGAGGAAAATAGTCAACATTGCCTCATAAAATATATTTGATAATTTGTATATATATATTTTGGCCGGTAATAAGATATTTTATTAATTATCAAAATATTTAACAAAAATTAATACAATTTTCAACCACCTTCTGGATCACAACTTTGAAATCAAAAACCATATGTCTAAGAACAAGGGCACACTAAGTCCAAACCCTAAAACTACCTTCAATAAGCCCACATCCATATTCACAGTAACATTTAAGCACCAAAATTCAAACTAAAACAACTACCATTTGAGACTTTACAATTCTTATCCCATACATACTTCAACCTTGACCAAATAACAAATTTTGAGACAAAATTTAGAAAAACCTATAAAATTATACAAAAAACACACAAAACCTTGCACAATTTGTTGGCTTTTTGGGGGGGGATTAAATATCATAGAACACCAATACAGAGTATCAGACTAGACTGTGCCTAGCAACAACAGAGGCACCAAAAGGTGCATATACAAAAAAATTATAGTTTAAGGGCACCTCCAAGGTGCAAAGTCACAACTGAGCCAAACAGTGACATCAGATTTACAAATAAATATGCAAAAAAGAACTGCATCCTGGGACAATAGGCAAAAAACACATGAAACAAATGCTATAGGAACATATCTAGTGAGGTGTTATCTCCCAGCGGGGGAATCCATGCAACCCAACCCAACTCCCCTTCCATCCACACCTCCACTCGTCCATCTAAATGTGTAGTGTGGTCTCAGATCAGCTCATCTTCCTCCTAAATAGCATCCGGCCGGATCTGCCTGTGCTCCAGATGTCGCATAAAGGACATCAAAGCTTGCTCAAAGGCAGCCTTGCCAGGGTCATCTCTCTCCTAGGTAAATCCATGTGAGAGCTCACGGATAAAGATAGCAGTAGATCCATCCTCAATCTATTTGTCAAATTTGCCCGCATCAAGCTTTAGAACAACTGTAACCTGAAAAGATACAAAGTGAAAAATGAGTCTCCAAAGAGACTTAGTGAGGTGCCTGGAATTGCCCTTAAAAATGTCATCATTATGAAACTTCCATATAAGCCAAAGAATTTCCAAGGAAAAACAAGACCAAAAGATGTTCGCTAATTTCCTACAGCCCTTGATATAGCTTAGAACAACATCAATGAAAGAAAAAGAAGCAGATTCCAATTTGAAACCAAATAATCTCCATATCTCTTTCGCAAAATGGCACTAAAAAAACATGCTTCACAGTTTCAGGAATTCTACAGATGTTACAACAGAAAAAAGACCATCATTATCCTTTAGAGGAAGCTTATTCAGTAACAGACGCCACCAAAGAACTTTTTAGGTTCATTAGGTCCCATCTAGAATCTATTGAGGATGTCCTTCCAAGCCTTAGGTTCCTAGTTTAGGACCCAACATTTGTTTAAGTGCAAGAATATAGAGTTATACTCGGTGAGGGAGGAGTAAATGCTTTTAGCTTTAAGGGAAGGGAGAGGGGTATCATCAATCCAACATAAGGCAGAGGTGGGGGAGTGCAAAAGGGGGGCAAAAGGAAGGGAGAGAATAGGGGAGAGAGCTGCCTTAAGAATGTTATAAGCTCTGACATGGGAGAGGGGAATACCAAACCTGAGAGATAGATCCTGCCAAGAAATCACATGACCATTATCAAAAATTTGCTCAAAACATCTAGTGGCCAAATTGTGCCACTTCATGGCAGAGCATCCTTGAAGAATGGCCAAGGGCTTCTCATTATGATAGACATTCCACCATATTGATCTGTTAGCAGCAAGAGGTTCCTGTGTACTGCCATTTATACTGATATTAACCAAATGTTTCACATAGCCCCAAGCCTTCCATAATGATTTAAAGATATCAGACCTTGCAGGAGCCACATCAAAGTTTCCAATAAGAAGGTCCACTATGGGAAGATATTTCCATTTCTTTGCCTTCTTAGGAATAGAGCTCTTAATATTGTGCCTTATAAGAACTTTCCAAGGTTCATTACCCTCCATGGCCCTAAGTATCCATTTAGAAACGAGAGCTATTCCCTGCAACTTCAAATCTTTCAGCCCCATACCACCAAATAACTTGTGCATAGTACACCACTCCCATTTGACTACATGTTGTTTCTTAGTTCCCTTACCATCAGACCATAGGAAGTCTTTGATCTGCTTTTGGATATGGTTGAATTGATAGTTGCTAAAAAGCCAAGCATAGGAGAAGTATATATCGTAGGATGCAAGGATTTTTTGACACACCTAGAATCTTCCAGCAAGGGAAAGAAAATTTATGTTCCATTTGGAGAGCTTCTTATCAATTTTGTTTCTTGCCCAATCCCACATCTCCTTCAAATTTGGTAGAACAGAAAATGGGATGCCAAGGTATCTGACAATCTGTCTTGGGCCCAACCACTTGAGGGAGAATTTGGAGAACCAACATGGGGGGTTGTCCTCCCAGCCAAGAAGACTAGAATTATGCAAAGCAATTCTACTACCAGATGCTAGGCAGAACAGTTCAATATTTTTCAAAAGTGCATCAAGGTTATCCTCTTTTAGGTTAAGCAAAATTGCAGTGTCATCTGCAAATTGAATATTAACAATTTCATCTCTATTAGGGAGGGAGATTCCTTTAACAGGTGGAGTGATAGAGAAATCATTTAGGATATAGAACATAGCATCAACAAGAAGGACAAATAAGGCAGTGGCAAGGGGACATACCTGCCTAATTGATCTAGTGAGAGCAAAGCTGGGAGATCTTATACCATTAACTTCTACAAAGGCATTGGCATCACTTAACAAAGTTTTAACCATTCTGCAAAATTCAGCAGGAAACCCTAATGAATGGAGCATCTAAATAATATATTCCCAGTCAAATTTGTCATGGGCTTTCTCAAAATCTATAAGAAGCATGGCCCCATTTTGTCTTGATTCCTTAGTGCAGTGGAGTGACTCCCAATAGGTAATTAGGTTTTTCAGAATATATCACCCTTTAACAAACCCAGTTTGAGTAGTGCTGACAATTCTAGGAAGAATCTTTTCCAATCTGCAGACAATCAACTTAGCCAGGATTTTATAGGAAACATTCAAAAGTGTGATTGGTCTCCAATTCTTAAGCAAGGATTTTTCTACCTCTTTAGGTATTAATTTGACAAGTCCTTGATTGATGCCTTTCCCTAAGGAGCCCTTTTGAATTGCCTCGGTGTAGAGTGAGTGTAGGTCATCAACCACCTAACTGATATTTTCCTTACAAAACTCCACTGGAAATCTGTCTGGACCTGGGGATTTATCATTACTAAGGGCCAAAATATCATTACTAATCTCCTCTTTTGTTATTGGCATCCCTAGCAACACACAATCCTCCTTGCCAATCAATTTGGGAACAAGAGATTGGACAATCTTCCTGGCATTATCTTGTTCATCCTTAACTGGTTCAACAAAGAACAAATCCTTATAAAACAGTATGAAACATTCAAGGATCTCAGTAGGGTCACAAAAGATCTTATCCTTATCCCAGATGGTGCTAATTTTTTCCTCAGCTTGCTTCATTTTAAGCATCTGGAAGAAAAAATTTGAGCCTCTATCTCCACTCTCCAACCAGTTGAGCTTAGCCCTAGTTCTCCACCCTTTGATTTTCTGATTTTGCAACCTCCTGAGATTAGCTTTGGTAGTAATAAGTTGGTTGGTTAGGGAGTCATTTTCAGGGTCCTTTTGTAAATTCATCTCAGCCAAGTGGAGAGCATTGTGTAGTTGCATCTCAGTAGCCCTGACATCCTTGGCCTTCTTTTTACCCACAGTCTGACAAAGTAGGGTCCAGGTTTTTATATTTTGATTCCATCTGTCAATGTTGCACATTTGATGATTGCCATATTTATTGAACATTCTAACAAGACACAAAGCACATTTGAGATCCTCATCCAGAAGTAAACTAGTATTCAATCTGAAAGCAGAGGCAATATTTGGTGAGGTCTCACTATTCCCAGCCATTCTCAACTTGATCATAATAGGATGGTGATCAGATAGTATGAACGGGATAACAACATATTGAACACCATCATCACTCTTAACAATGTCAAAAAATTCCTTATTGAAGAAAAATCTATCAAGCCTACAGTAGACTCTTTTATTATGCTGCTGATGGTTACACCAAGTGTACTAGATAGAATTCAGAGCTCCCTTTTTCCTCGCTATTAGGTCAATCAATCTCAATTTATTAATCATCCTTTCCCATTGCAATCTCTCAAATCCTTTCCACTCAAATTTACACCTCCTTGTTTATCTTGTGCACTTACCACCATGTTGAAATCACCTCCAATGAGCCAAGGTATATCCTCCAGATTGAATAGCCATTCCCACATATCTCCTCTCTCTCGGTAATCATTAGAGGCATAAATTGAACAAATGCCAAAAGTGGTTTCATTAGTCTGAATGATCACCCACACAACCCTTGCATAAGGAGATTGTCCCCATTTTGTAACCTTATTTGCCCAATTAGGATTCAGTAAAATTGTAGATCCACCTCTACCCTTAGGATGGTTGGTATAGTAGGGAGTGGCCTCCCTCATTTGTTGGCTTTTTCATTTCTTCCTCACATATTTTAAGAATCTATTGACCCAAAAGTCTTTCACATCAAATTTTCCTTCAGTTGCCTCATCATTCCCATGCTTTCGTTTACCCCATGCACACTCTTTCTCTTTCTCTCACATGAAGTGCATCAAGGAATCCCAGCTGATCACTCATCTTGGTTCGTCCCTTTTTCCCACTAAATAAAGGGCATGTTGTGGGGCATCATCTAGTCCATTTCTCTCCTTAGTCACAAAAAAACACATCCTCGCAGTGGCCCTCTCCAACATCGATTGAAGTTCATATAGCCAGTCATCCGCAACATACCCCTTTAGAACCCATTCCACCTCTTCCTTCCTACCCAACTCTAAGCCCCATGCCACTACCATTGAGGTAATATCAACATTTGTATGATAATGATGCTCCATCACCATTAATTCATTCCCTAGTAAAATCTCAAATATTTGCAGAAAAACGTCCTCATCAAATTTGAATAGGCTCTTAAGTCTCTTCTCACTAATCCTCCCCATGAAAGCCAATTGTTGTCACGATGTAACCAAAGAAAATGTAGCCTGCATACTTTATCACCTTTGCCACCCATCCTTTACAAATGAGTGCTAAGCAACATCCACAGCCACAAATAATCTATTGACCCCTATCAAATCCATTCAATGCCCCTTATTTCCATAAATGGCCCTCTAAAATGGTGGAATTTCACCTCATTAAATTTCAAGATCATTATCGTGAAGATCTTCACACACCCCCTCTGTACCATCATTGAAGTTAACAACCCACTTGGACAATTTGTTCGCAATCTCATTACCATCTCGTCTCACATGGTCCATTTCAAAGTCTTCAAAGGTTGATAGTATTTGATTGGCAACGATAATAAGATTATTTAAATTCCATTCACTTATTTACCCTTTGTTTAGTGCATTAATAATAATTAGAGAATCTCCCTCTAGGTAAACTTTAGGCAGGCCCAATCTTTTGCCCAATTTTAAAGCTTCGCCCGTTGCCTAGGTTTCAGACTCATTATTCTTAGCCTCTAAAATCTTCAATGCTCCAAATGCTACAATAATTCCTTCTCAAACTCTCACTACAAAACCAACTCTTGATGGACCACAGTTGCCTTTAGAGGCCCCGTGAAAATTCAATTTGAACCCATAATCCTTCGGCCTTTCCCACTCTGATGGAATACTAGTGTCACTGAGAGGGGGGGGGGACTGAATCACTGACATGTTATAAAACCTTTCAATCTAACTCAAGGTTCAACTTTTTAAAGAATGTATCTGAATTGCACATGAACTCGGGAAATATGTTTATAGCACCAAATGCAATGAAATTAAATGACACATCAAAATGTAAAGCTCAAAGTTAATAGAAGACAACACAATGATTTCATGAGTGCAAAACCCTCATGGAGAATAAAAACCACTCGAAAAATGCCTCACTGACTTAATAAAAAAATGCCTCATTGGCTACAATATGTCTTATTGACAGCAATGAATCTCATTGATTACTCTTTGTGTCTCATTGACTGTACACACACATATAGAAATCATAAAAGCAAGTTATATATAGAGACAAAGCTCTGTTTTCTATGTAAATCAAACTCCTCCCTTACTCTTAATAGATACAGAGCCTCTTTTGATAGATACCCTCAAAAAGTATACATAAACTAATCTTAACACCTTTAACAGGATCCTTAAAACATAATATCTTCAACAACAAAAAAATATGAACATTTTTTCTCTCTTTTTAAATGATCGCATCTCTAAAATGTAGTGACCTCGACATCGATCATCAATTAGTAACAAAACTGCCGGCTACGATTCTCAAAAAACTCTCCTCAAACTACAAAATTCCAGTTAATTATAAACACAAGATTTCATTACAAAACATTGGTTTTTCCGTCTAAACATGCTTGTTTGAAGAAGTGTAAAAACAATTTGTCGACTAAACAGATTGACATTCGACTCTCTTGTCGAATTCTAATATCTCATTGAATTCCATACTATATCGCCAAGACAAGTTCATGTCTTACCAATGTTGACTTTTCGACATAGATCATATCTTTGGTTTGCTTTTTGAAATGTCTTACCGAATATTAAAATTACACCGAACTCAGTTATTTGGTCGTCAAGATGGCAACAAAGTCCCATCGAAATCCTTATTTTTGCCAAGACTAATTTCATGTCTTATCGACATAGGCTTATTGGAGCACACAACGACTTCGGCAAGCTGCTCAAAATGACTTACCGAAATCTCAAGTTACATCGAAATTTCCTTATTCACAAAGACCCCCCGAATGTTATACCACAATAGTCATTGTCGAACTTTTCGGCAAAGACAATAACTTCAGCTACCATCCTGAAGTATCTCACCGAACTCGATTGCCGAGCACTGAAAACAAATTCATCGGAGTATAGTATGCTCGACTAAAAATGTCTCTGCAGGAATCCATGCTCCTAGACTCGGGTAAAGCATACATCTCTACCAACACATATGCAAACCGTATAAGCATACATCTCTGCCCACACATATGCAAACCGAACCAAAACTGGAACACCAACAAACATATCACTCTGATTCAACAAGTTTTTGACATCACAATGACATTATGCCAACACACTCCACCTTCGTCACCTGATTTGGCGCCAGATTAACCCAAGCTTGCCCATTAACAGGCCGATTTGATAATTTATATCATGTTATTTAAAAATATCATATATAATAATAAATAAACATATTTAATTTAAATAACAGACTTAACTTCGAAATTTTGTTCATTTAATATTTACATATTTCCAATACTCAATTTTCAATTTAAGAAAGTGGTGTTGAAAGTAGTGATCGTAGTAAGACACATAATTAATTATTTTAACTATTTAAACATTATGATAAACAATTTAAATAATAAATCATAAAATATAATCTCTATTATTATTTAAAAATATTATAAATTTATTATTAAAATTATATATATTTTTAATTTCTTTTCAAAAATAAAATAAATATAAATAAATAATATAATTCAAAATTATGAACGTTTTATTATATAAAATCTAATATAATGTTAAATTTTGAAAATTTGCTAATATAAAATATATTAATATTTAACTCATATTGTATTCCACACTAAACTCTATATTTTATTTTAAATAAATTACCAATTAAAATATATAAAAGTAACTTAAAATACTTTTTTAATACATAAAAACTTATATAATGTTATATAGGTATAAGAATAATCAAAATGTAAACTACAATATAGTATTTGAATACAATTGCCATAGTCTAAATCAAATTAAATATAAATTTGAAGGTAGAGATAGTGGAAAGGATTAAAACTAAAGTGTACAACCATAAATATATGAAACTTAAAAAATAGTAATAATAAAACAAAAAAAATTGTCTAAATTATTGTGTGAGATGTATTCCAATCTAATTTTTGTAAGTTTATTTTTTAGATGATTTAATATTGTGAGACAAGTTTAATATGCATTTGACACGTTTTACAAATTTACGCTACTTTGGGTGATCATTTCCATGCATGAGTAATGGAAGGAGAGCGAAAGATGTGGTGTCAACGAGGCTAGGAAAAAAGGGTAGAGTTTGGAAGAAAAAATAATATACCAGAAAGAGAGAAGGAAAATTTGATGATGTGAAATCTAATAGTGCAAAGGATTTTAATCGTCTTGCAATCTTTTATGCATTGCGAATCATTGATCGAGAAAATAAACTCGTCCAACTCAAATATAGAAACACCTTCAGGTTAATTAGGGTTAGAGTTAAGATCGAGATTGAGTTTTAAGTAAGTTTAATTAGGATTAGAGTTAAAATCAAGATTAGGTTTTATTAAGGTTACCTTGTTAGTATTAGGGTTAATAATATTAGGGTCATACTTAACCTGTTAGAATTAGAATATATTAGTTAAAATTAGAATTAGGGTTAGTGTTAAGGTTAGGGTTAAATCCCTAATCATAATTTATATCTTGAATCCTAACATTAACTACAACTCCATTATTTTAAAGTCTTCCATGTGTTGGATTAGGATTAGAGTTAAGGTTCAAGTTAGAGATATGGTTTAATTAAGGGTATCAATTAAGGTTAGGGTTAGTGTTGAGTTAGTATTAGGGTTCTATAATAAATCTCAAGGTCAAGGTCAAGGTTATGGTTGGGGTTAGAGTTTAATTCAGGTTTGTGTTATAGTTTGATTAGGATTAGGGTTAAAATTCTAGGATAAAGTTTGGGCCAGGGTCATGTTTAGTGTTGGAGTGAGTGTGATTGTAAATTTAGAGTTAGAGTTAAGGTTAGGGTTCAATTAGGGTTAGGGTTAGCATTATATTTGTTAAGCTTGTTACCTATGAAATTTAATTAATACCTTACATCATTAGGTTAGGGTCAGGGTTAGTGTTAGTGTTAACATTACAAAATAAAGTTTGGCATCAAGGTTACAATTAGCATTAAGGTTTCGCTAGGGTTTACATTCAAGTTTAATTAGCATTAAAATTAGATTAAGGGTTTCCATTGTAATTAGGGTTAGTAGTAGGGTTAAAGTTAGGTTAGGGCTAAGGTTAAATAGGATTAGGTGTCAATTATGATTATAAAAGAAATCTTTGAGGTAGGGTTAAACAATGATTAGGGTTAGGGTGTTATTACGAATAAAGTTTCAATAACATTAGTGTTGGTGTAATTTATAACTCATGTAATTACACTTTACTTAAGTTGACTTAGGATAATGCAATCATTGTAGTTTGCATATGAGACAATTAAAGAAGTGTGCATCAAGGGAAGATGGTTGTAGGAGAAATTTCACCTTTTGTGGTGTTATCTTGTTATCACATTCCACCTTCGATGGGTGAACCGCCTTTAGTGGAATTATCTATTATTTCTCCTACCTACCCTACCTACCCTTGTATTTCATTGGGCCACATGTCATGATTGTGTGCTCTCATAGCCTTGCCTTTATAAGTAAGCTTATTTACATTGTATGTAAATCCAATTGACAGTCAAGTTGGAGATTTTGCATCTTGATGAGAATACAACTTTTATTCTTTTCTATTTTATTTTATCTTGCTTTTGTGCTATTCATTGGTCTCTAGATCTTGGTTGCTATAGGCAAATTCTCACAATTAGGGTTGATGCTAAATTAGGGTTATGGTTAAGGTTAAGATTCAATTAGGATTATAATTAGGGTTGGATTAGGGTTCAATTAGGGAAAAATATTTTATTTATGAATACAGTTGAATTAGAGTTATGGTTAGGATTTAATTAGGGTCATAGGTAAAATTGAGGTTAGGGTTAAATTAGGGTGAGGTTTCAATAAGGGTCAGGGATAAGATTAAGGTTAGTGCTCAACTTGAGTTGTGGCTTGACAAGTGTTAAAGTTAGGGTTAATTTAAATTATATTTAACATTCAATTAAAGTTATCAATAGAGTTTAATTATGGCAAGAGTTTAATTAGTGTTAGATTAGGGCTATGATTCAATTAAGTTAGGATTTAGTTAGAGTTAGGGTAAAATTATGGTAAGGGTTCAAATAGAGTTAATGTTGTAGTTCAATCAAGGTTAAGGTTAGAATTAGAAATAAGAGTTTCAATTAGGGTTTTAAGAGAAATATTAAAGTTAGGGTTAGGGTTAAAATAAGGTTAGGGTTATGGTTTAATTATGGTTATGGTTTGAGTACTATTAGGATTAATATTAAATTAGTATGGTTAGGGTTAATGTTAAATTAAAGTTCAATAAGAGGTACGACTAGGGTTCAATTATAATTAGGGTAAAATTATGGTTAAGGTGAGAGATCCATTATGGTTAGGCTTAATGCTAGATTAGGGTTTAATCAAGGTGAGCATTAGGAGTCAATTAAGATTAGATTTAATGTTACATTAGGGTTAAGGTTAGGTTTAGAATTATAATTAAAGATAGGATTAGGGTTAGGGATGAATTAGCATTAGGATCAATGTTACATTAGGTTTTAAATAGGGTTACTATCTAGATTCAATTGAGACTAGATTTAATATTAGATAAAAGTTAAGATTAAGGTTAAAATTAGAATTACACATATGATTAGGGTTAGTTTTCAATAAGGATGAACTTTGCAACATTCATTTTTTAGAAAAAATAAATATCATATATGTTAAATCTAACATTAATATAATTAAATCATTATAAATCAATTGTTAAATATTTATGTTTTGAATTTTTCTTAATTCTTTACTATTATTTATGAATATTAAATATTTTCAAATTTGATATTTCATTACTTTACTTAGAATGCTAGTGGATAGAAGAGAGTAGCATCATAACCACGATTCTGAAAATGTTTTCTGGCCAATAAAGCATATATTTCCAGCGCTGTCCTTGAATAGACAAGTTAGATGTATTGACGGATGCAGTAGGAATTGTGTGGGTCAGCATTATTTGATTAGAGAAGAGTGTATAAAAACGAGAGGGGTTTTAGTAGGGTTTTAGAAGGCCGCTAATGGTCTTGTGGGATTTTTCAAGATGCTGTCCAGACTGCGGTTAAATGCTGGTTCTTGGCTTATCCATACTCAGAGCACCAAGCCCTTCAATGCCGCTTCTTATTGTGCTACATCTTCTCATACACGAATAACTACAATGTTGAAAATAACTGCACCAATTTCTGGGATAGGACACAAATGTGTTACAGAAAATGGACTGACAGGAGGAGGTACATTACCGCTCCAGGGAACGCTTTTTCAGGTATGAACTCATACTTGTTAATTTTTTTATATGAACAGGTAAGGTTCAAGGAATTGCACCAGTATTAACCCTAAGGCCAAAGAGTCGAGAAAATTTTGATTGCTGATGGAAGCATCAGACGTTCAAATAAAACTTGCTCTTGTCTACTATGTCTAGATTAAATAATAGGCACTAAAATTTTGTCTTATCCTTTTCTCTGATTTTCTTTATCAGTTCTGCACAGCTCTTAGGCTCTGAATTATTCTTTTCTGTTTGGTAATGTATTGGCAGCCTGCATGCGGGGTTATTAAGTGGCCTCCAAATGGATATTTGTCATTTTCAACTTCACAGAGTGCAGAGAACAAAGTCAAAAGAAGTGGCAGATCTATAGGTGGGAATAAAATTTCTTCTGCAATAGACACGTCAAAGAGAGGTCAAACAATATGTCATGAGGTCAAGGGTACCGTTAAGGCAAAATCAAAGCATACTCTAGGCAATGACCGTGTTGATATTAAAAGAAAAAACAAAATAGCACATGCTGATTTTGGTAAAAATGACAGTGAGCTTGTTACTGCTTCTGATAAACAACAAGCAAATGGAAGCTACAGTTCAAACCTTAACAAAGGTGAAAAGCCCCAGAAAAATAAGTTAACAACAAAGAAAATAGTTGAAAAACCTTTGGCTATTTATAATGATCAGCAGGCACAAGATCCAGTAAAGGAGACAGATGTCTGCAATAAGCTGCAAACAAATTCTAGCCCCAAGAAGAAGATTGCTCGGCTAAAGCAAATAAATTTGAATATTCAGAAAAAAGATACCAAGGCTTCTGCCAAGCTCGAAACAAAATCTAGTGCCAAAGCAGAAGTTGACAAAGCTGCTCAGCTGGAGAAGAAAAAATTGAAAACACAAAAAACAGATAAAAAAGATTTGGCCAAACAATCAAAAGCTTCAAATGGGAAAGTTGTAGTTGTAGTTGAATCCGAAACAAAGGCAAAAACTATTCAAAAGTATCTAGGAGATAAGTATTTAGTTGTGGCAAGTTATGGTCATGTGAGAGATTTGGCTCCCAGGTCAGGTTCTGTGCGTCCTAATGAAGACTTCATTATGATCTGGGAGGTTCCTTCGGCAGCTTGGACTCACATTAAAAGAATTGAGGGAGCTCTAACTGGGTATGATTCATAAGCTCTGGTTTTCTTGTTATATTTGCACAATTAGTCAAACTACGTTGTCTAGCTTGATCATAAAATTTCTTCTTGTTGTCAATAACAAATATTTCAAGGCCTATAAGCAGTGTAGATTATAAATTTAATTATTCTGATAGGTTACTACTTTGGTCAAATGGTTAATGAATCCTATTCAAACTAATTCACACATCAGAAAGGATGTTGGTGTTAAAAGTCTAAAAGATAAATTTCAGATCAACTTGGGAACTTTATTATATTTTGGACCGTTGTGGCAACTTGGAAACTTCAATCTGAAGGAAACGGGGGAGTAGCAGAATAAAGACAAACAGATTTATATCCAACAAAATGAAGTATTACATTGATTGACAGAGCTTCTGCTATTACATTTAGACTTTCTTCAGACAAACACCTTACATTCATCAGCCCTGTGGAGCTGGACTCTCAGAAGAGAGTATAGAACAAATACACACCATACAATATATAGAAGACTAAAGACAGATACATACGTAAAATATTATTTATTGAGCTACCACAATCTGAATGAATCTGCAGATGGGACATTAGCTAGGTTGTAGAAGATAATGCGAGTCTGCTGATATGACAGAGAGCATGCTGATGCAGGGATAGAAAATCCATTCGAATCCAAGGAAAATCTGCTTTGAGTACTTTCATTTAATGACGCAGATTAACTGCAGATCTAGACAATCATACGGAGGATATGACATGATAAGTTAGGTGGAAGTAGTTGGGATTATATCTCCAACACTCCCCCCTAATCACAACTACCAATTTTCATAATTCCAATTTCCTTCTTCACTTCTTTCACTGATGCTTTGGCATCTAAAACTTTCAAATTTTAGAGATCAAACCTAGGAAATCCCATGATCCTGTTGGGATGCTCTAACCGTGAGCTCTGGCCCTCTTGGTAACCAGTCCATCGTAGGTTCAGGTGTGATTCACTTTTACTATCAACACCTCCCATAGAGTCACACTGCAGGTGCTCGGGGATCTCAATTCTAATGGGCTCTATTGGCCTCAAACATGTTTACACTAATTGCTGCTGCATTCAACAATATTACTTTTTCATCAATTGACAACTTCATATACATTTTCACAACTTGAGAAACTTGGTATCCTCCTCTCAACTTCTGATCACTGTTATCAACTCTTAATGCTTAATTTATTTTGCAGACTTTAAGTACATTCTTCTATAATCTTTCACTCTCTCAACCTACACAAATGCTCACACCCCTCTCAAACTTTCTACATTCTATAGAACCATCTTCAAAATGAACAATACACAACACAAACATACTATGACACATTCTTAATATTGCAGATAGAAACTTCTACTTCATCAAAACAAAAGTAATAATCACCCTTTTTAACTGCAAATGTACTCTGAGAGTGGCTCGGCCTTGACTTCATCTGGAGAGACAACATTCACAATAATAATAAATACTTAGATTCAAATACCACATCCTTAGTCCTCTTTCACAATGGTTTATATCTTCAAAAACTTGTGACCATCACAGCTTCTCTTTGACGGCTAGAGTCTATGCACAGCTTTCTCCCTTATTTCCACTCCTCAATTTTCTTTGATAGCGTGCCTTCTCTTTGTTAGCTTTTTTTCTTCAAACTACAGCTGGGGCATCTTGTTCTTTTTATTTGCTGGCTGAGATGATTTACATCTCCAAGCTTGGTCTCCTTATCAACGACTGGAAAATCAAAATATCACTCTTTTGTTTTGCTTGACTTGAACCAGACTCTTCATCTCTTGTCCTGAATCACTTTACAAACTTGTTTTAACTCAGACTTTAGCAAGTCCATAAACACCATGATTTTTCCCTTTACCTCAAAGACTTCAAACATTTCTTTTGTTGGCAGTGGCATAACATTTTAGAGAAGAACACAACGATCTACATATGGTTGAGGGACATACACTAGACAACAAGTTGCAGCTTTACTGACCACTTAGTTTCCTTCAGAGCCAAACAACGTGGGCTCTATACTACCCAGAACTCTACTAAGAGGCTGCAAAGAAACACACAGAAGCAAATAGGACACAAACAGAGAGAGGCTCCAAATTCCACTCAACCCTTAACCTTAGGCTCTTAAATGCTTTGAAATCTTGATCAGCTGCGACTTATTTTAACTATTTTCCCTTGGCTTCATCTGAAACCAATGATCTTGCGTAGACAGTAACCCTAGTAGCTTTTCCCCCTTAAGATTGCAAGGGTTTCTACAATGACAGTGACTAGACTTTACACTGACCTTGTTCTCACCCTAGACTGGACTCAACTGGATCTCATTGATTTCTCCATTTCTTTCCCCATTTCTTTCTCACAGTTTCAAACCCTCGGCTCTGGTACCACATGAAGGAAACAGGGGAGTAGCAGAATAAAGACAAACAGATTTATATCCAACAAAATGAAGTATTACATTGATTGACAGAGCTTCTGCTATTACATTTAGACTTTCTTCAGACAAACACCTTACATTCATCAGCCCTGTGGAGCTGGACTCTCAGAAGAGAGTATAGAACAAATACACACCATACAATATATAGAAGACTAAAGACAGATACATATGTAAAATATTATTTATTGAGCTACCACAATCTGAATGAATCTGCAGATGGGACATTAGCTAGGTTGTAGAAGATAATGCGAGTCTGCTGATATGACAGAGAGCATGCTGATGCAGGGATAGAAAAGCCATTCGAATCCAAGGAAAATCTGCTTTGAGTACTTTCATTTAATGATGCAGATTAACTGCAGATCTAGACAGTCATACGGAGGATATGACATGATAAGTTAGGTGGAAGTAGTTGGGATTATATCTCCAACACAATCCAGTTCACAAATCTCCAGTTAATAAAATTAATGAATTGTGAAATTCATAATATGCAGTTGTATTTCATATCGGATAACCATTGCTGGTTTTTGTGTTGGAGCTTTTAGAAAATTCAAACATGTCTAGTTTGTAATTGAGAAGTGAATGTTGATAGATCAATCTTATGGACCAGAGCATCTAAGGAATGTGCATGTAGTTCTGCCATTACATGTAAGGCCTATCCATTCATGAATTATTCGGAAAATTCTAGAGGCACTTTCCTCATTTTGTAACTTCATTGACAACATTCAATTGGGAGACAGCATATGGTTTGATGTTTGAAATATATGGTTTTGTTATTTTTTTCCAGTCGCATGGGCCTAAGCCATGTTACAATTTTTGTTTGACAGTTCTTGATTACTTTTATATATCCCAGCCCACATGGTCATGGACAGTCATGGTGACACAGAAACCACGTATGTACTAGCCATACTGCATGTCCCTGCAACCAAAAAAAACTTCTTAGTGGAAAATAGCCAGTTGCTGTGATAAAAAAAATGAAATTCCAAAATGATTCTCAATGACTTAAAGTTACAAATGAGAAGATCATTTATTTAAATGATCAAGGCAGTGCAAATTCATACACACACTTTTGTACAATACCTATGTATTACAGGCAACTCTATAATTTTGTGTTTTCTCTTCCCTACTTTGCTGTATTGAAAATGTTTTGTAGAAATTCCCATTCTCATTACTCTCTCACTCTTTCTATATTATTGTTTGCTCTCAAATAAAGATTACAATAAAAAGCATGAGAAAATCATAATTTTGTCAAATTAGAGAAGAAAAAACGAATATAGTCAAAATTTGTAATGAATATGATGGTGATGTGGAGTAGTGTGACACTTACACCACTGTCCCTATGTTTCAAAACAATTTTGTACCTCATAGTTCAACCAAGAGATTGGGAGTGCAGAGTCATGCGCTGTAGACTTGCCGGACTGTATTTCATGGGTTCTTTTTCAGTTAGCCAAGTGTTAGTCTGATAATTTGAATTGATTTCTTTTGTCTTCTTCTTTAATTGCTATTTGAGGTCCACCTTTGCTTTGTTTGCTGAATCTTCATTTGGTCGTGCATGATACAAATGAATAACAGAGTTCTTGAACATTCTATTAATCTGAGAGTCTCGTGGAAGTGATGCTTCACAAATTTAGAAGGGCTGATTCTTTTGTGTGTAAACTTGTTCTATGTGCCTTTGTGAGTTTTAGTTTTTTTCCTAATGCACCATAATCAAGTTCCCTCTTCGAAAATCCTCTCTTATACGAAGTTCATCCTGCTGTCTGCGCTTTTCTGTTGCCTCCTGCAACTGGATGTAATGCCAGTGATTTAGTTTTCTCAACGCTTGAAAAAGATGTGGGAAGGTTGAAGAAGGATTTATTTTGAGCCTTAATGTCTCACCAATATGCGATTGGGTTCAATGGAAAAGCTTGTTTTTAACCCTAGTTTATTATCTGTTTGTGTGTGATGGTTTACGCTTTGGTTTTTAATGTTTGGTGTTGTTATAGATATTTTGTTTTTTTGTGTCTATGTGATTGCCATTGAATTGTGTTTGTGTATACATATCTGTGTATATATGTGTGTGGGTGTGTATTTTGTTGTTGATAGTCAAGTCAGGCTTTTTGGGCTGGCTTGAACTGGAGACCACAAGAAGGAATCCTCCTCTTCTCTATTTCAACATAGATATCAAGTGACATCGATACTAGATATCATTGAGAGCCTAGCTTGGGTGGGTGGCCAATCACACAATGAGAGGTGGCGACCACACTTGGTTGGCCAATCACAGTTAAAAGTGGTGACCACACCATTTGAGCTATCCTAGATATCAATACTGGATTCAAACTTAGGTTTATATATTAGAAGTCCACAATGGAAGTCCAAGAGTAACCACTTGGAAAACCACCTGTAGATGTCACTTTTGGGGATCTGAACTTGTGTCTCCACAAAGAGAATCCAATGCTCTTACTAGTTGAGCATTTAGGTAAATGAAATAGAAAAATAGTTGAAATAAAATGAACAATAACATTAATAAATGGAAGGGTATTTACTTCCACGATTGATTTTCCCATTATTTAATAATAACTTGAGATTTGATCTTATTAGAGTATCTCTTTTTTTTGACAAAAAAATGGATTGAATCCATGGAGCAATTCCATCAATAGGATCAATCACTAAATCTAGTGGATTTGATTAATTCTTCAATAGAAATGAATTAGCATGCATATGTCGGACAAACATGTCCAAACACAATTCAACAGCTTATGCATAGAAACAAAAAAACAAAATATAACTTCGTTTGGTGACTGTTATTTCCTCTTACATGATTAGTTTCAATGTTTAGTATGTGATGTAGCTAGAATTTTTTTAAGCGTTGGAGTTACTTTTAATTATCCTCTTCCTATAGTTACTGGAGTAGCTTCTAGTATTATTAACACACAATGGTCATTTGTGGACATTAGTAGCTCTCATGTTTTTGGCATGTTATGTGACAGCACCAGATTGTAGCCTGCATAACATAGCAAATTGAATGGTAAGTGATATCGCTCAGCTTGTTGAAGACATTCCTAGTGCATAATTTTCACCCAACACAGATTGGATAATTTTCCATTATAATATGATCTTTGTAAAATAAGAACATAGTGAGAAATATTGTTATGTTGATAGATGCTTTGAGTTTCTTATGTTCTAAGAAAAGTGGGTCCAATAGTGGTGATGGGAGGTTCTTGGAAACATCTATTGTGGGGGTGCTATTCTGATATGTCGCATGCCGATTTCTCGTCTTCAGAATGTATTCAGGCTTGTGATCTATGTGTCCACTACAATTGCATATGAAACCCCTTAAAAGAATCCTCAAATAGCCTTGAAGCAAATGAGAGGAACACTTCTAGATATTTGACGAATTTGATGTAGCATTACTTGTCCCATTTAAGATTTGACATATGTGTGTGTCTAATTTTGCATTTCTTATCCATTGGTGCTTTATTTTTTTAGGCCACTAATTATAATATTTTCCCACCTTCCCACTGTAATTACTATATTTGTTATTGTTATATGCTTTATCTGTATTGTTATATGCACATTTTGCACCTTGGAATTGAAATTATATTGTGCTGGTTTTTGGATGGGCCCTTTATTGATGGGAACTTGTGATACACCTCCATTTCTTGCCATGCTTGCTATTTGTTTCTTTTCAATATCACCTATACTTTTGATTTATTATCTGTTCTTTAAGTTTTTGAGCTAACCTGACTGTCCATTTGGATTAATCTAAATAATATTATCAATTATCATTTGTTTTTCAGAGCAAGAAGCCTTGTCCTTGCTTCAGATCCTGATCGAGAGGGGGAGGCAATTGCCTGGCATATCTGTGAGGTGTTGAAGCAGCAAGGTTCCCTGAAGAAAAATGTGCTTGTTCAGAGGGTTGTTTTTCACGAAGTAACAGCATCTGCCATTAAAAATGCTATGGAATCACCGAGAGACATTGATATGAGTCTTGTACATGCGCGCCATGCACGTTCTGCACTTGATTATTTGATAGGGTTTAATATATCACCACTATTATGGAGGAAACTCCCTGGGTGCCAGTCGGCTGGACGTGTCCAATCAGCAGCTCTCTCTCTTATCTGTGACCAAGAGAAGGAAATTGAGAAATTTATTCCTCAGGAGTATTGGACTGTGGAAGCTAAAGCTTGTACTCAAGAACTGCCACATTCTGGTTTGAATTCTGCTGTTCTGGCAAAAGTAACCCATCGAGATGGTAAAAAGCTAGGAAAATTTTCTCTAAATAAAAAAGCCTTAGCTGACAATATTGTGCAGAAAGTTTCCTCATCAAGTTTCAGAGTATCAGATGTCGAAAGAAGTACCAAGAGAAGCAACCCCCCGCCACCCTACATCACCTCAACTCTTCAGCGAGACTCAGCTAACAAGTTGAAGTTCAGTGCGACCAAAACAATGAGTGTATATGATTCTAACTTCTTTGATATTTTCATTCCTTTTTGATTATAGAAGGTTTTCTTGTAGATACGAGCTTGTCTACAGATGAGAGCTGTTTTGAGGGGATTTGAACTTGGTGTTCTACTGGGAAAGCCACAATATTTACTGACGTGACTTGAGATTTTTTTGTTGCTATAAAAGACCTGGGCAAGGCACCCAAGAGCTGCAAAAAATGACATTAGAGCACCAGATTCTGGTAACTAGAAGTTCACCAGATCCCCATAAAAAACCTTTAATTAACTCAAGGAAGCTAAAAAAACCGGATCTTTTATCTAGGTTCGACAAACAGCTATGCCGAAATTGATTCCTTTGCCACGAATTAGCTCTTCAATCAACCACCACAGCATGAAAGGCAGTGATGCTGAATCTTTCCATATAAGAAACTTTTCACCATTCCTTCCCCAGGCATACATTCTCCTGATTGCTGCTAGTCCTGTGATAAATTATTACAATGTACGCTCTGCTGCTGTCACTATCTAAAATAACGATATCACTCAAAGTGATATTATGTGAATAAACTTTATTATATTGTAATAATTTATTAAAATTTACCTTTGCCCATTATCAGGCGACTGGAGATTCTTTTATATTTATGGAGACAATTTCTTTTGATGTCAAGTAGATAAGTTTATGTTTCTTTTCATGCTAATAGACTATTTAGGCTGCAATTAATCGCTATAAAGAATATTTGTAACAATATTATCTGTAATTGCAGTTGGCTCAGAAACTATATGAAGGGGTTGAAATTTCTGATAATGAAGTTTCAGGATTGATTACATACATGCGGACTGATGGACTGCGGGTACACTGTTAGTACTTTTATTTCTCTTATTACAACAAATATCATTCTAAATCAAGACTTTTATTTCTCTTATTAATTCCTGTGGCATGTGTGCAAATTCAAAGCCTTACGCTAAATTTTTTTGTTGTATTTTCTAGGCTTTTATCTTACACTTAATGCTATTCTGCCATTTCTTTATCTCATCAGCCTGGTTTTCCATTATGAGATTAGGACAGATTATACTCAAAAAGTATAGGAACTATATTGTGGGCAGTGAAACTTACTAAAAATCCCTGTAGTTTCTTATCCAAATCCTTACATCTTTGATCTGAATTTTCCATATGCTTGAAGACCTTTGAGAAACAAGGCAATAAAAATTGAGAATTGGTCATACTTAAAAAAAAGGGAATAGTTATCAAAACATAAAATGGAATAAAAAGTAAGATATAAGCCAAGGAGGAATTTGTATTAGCAAAACAAAGTTCGCAGCCATGACAATTCTTAAATATTCAATTTATAGTGAGGCAAATAAACTAGACTGAACAAATATGTGATGAAATTTCAAGATAGTAAATAACATGTAAATGGATTTAAATTTTGAATTCTTAATATATGACTGGTCAATAAGAAGGCTCATATTTATATGAGCTTGGTAAGAAATACCATGCATCCACAAGTATGAACCTGCAAACAGCCCAAACGATGTACACCAACAAAAAGAAAAATTAAAGAAAAAAATAAATTTTTTAACATCCGTGAGGCTAAAAATAACCTGTGGGACAGTTGGCATGGTCAAATTGACTTCTGCATTTGAATGATTTTTCTATTCAAGATAATGATGAGCGTCCCCAACTTCTCAATAAAACAATGCGAGACACGCAATGGATTTCAAAGAATTGATTAAATATCAGAATGAGCAAGACTCTCATAAATAATACAAGGATATTTACAAGAATAGCAAGTTTCTAATAAGAAACTGCTGAGAAGATCGAAGACGATCTAACCAAAATAGAATATACACTATTGAACATTAATACTAAAATTAACATTATTTTAATATTCTATTACCCTCCCTTAATGCTCAATCTATTAACTACACCTATAGACCCCCTGAATTTTACAAATTTATCAGGACCAAGGGGCTTGGTGAAGATGTCTGCTGGCTGCTCCGAGGTAGGAACATACAGCAACTGAATGGATCCGTCTTCAACCAGTTGTCGAATATAGTGACAATGAGTTTCCACATGCTTGGTTCTTTCATGGAAGACTGGATTCTTGGCGAGTTTGAGCACTCCCTGATTATCACAGAACAAGGGAGTAGGACCTGCCTGGGAGACATGCATATCCGCAAGCATTCGTCGAAGCCAAACCGCCTCACAAGATGCCTTAACTGCTCCCCGATACTCTGCTTCTGTCGAGGAGAGAGCCACTGCCTGCTGCGTCTTACTAGTCCATGTGACAGCACCAGATCCCAAACTAAACACATACCCTGCTGTAGACTTACGGTCATCAACCGAACCTGCCCAGTCAGAATCTGTGTAACCACTGAGTATAGGATCAGAACTCTGAGTGTACAGAAATCCAAAATTAGGAGTGCCACTCACATAACGCAGCACACGCTTCGCTGCTATCCAATGATCAGCCTTGGGAGCTGTCATGAAGCGTGAAATGTAGCTCACTGCAAAACTGATGTCAAGTCTAGTGGCAGTAAGATAGATGAGGCTGCCCACTAGTTGCCTGAACAGAGATTCATCCACAACTGGTGAGGATGACTGAGCTGAAAGTTTGAGCCCGGGTTCCATAGGAGTAGAGGCAGGTTTGCAATCCTGCATTCTGAATCTGTCCACAAGACTTTTGGCATACTTGGACTGAGAGAGAAAGATACTGTTCTCAGTCTGCCAGACTTCAACTCCTAAGCAGTAATGTAGAAGTCCCAAATCTATCATATCAAAGGTGCGGCACAAATCCTGTTTGATCCCAGTGATCAAATGTGCTGAACTGCCAGTAATGATTAAGTCATCCACATAGACAACTACAAACAAAATATCATTACTAGAATGCTTGATATACAAGTTTGCATCAGATGGACTCCGCTGAAAACCATGATCTGTCAAGTACTTATCAATTTTCATGTACCAAGCCCGAGGAGCTTGTTTCAGACCATAGAGTGCTTTGACTAGTCTACAGACCTTCTGTTCTTGACCAACAACCTTGAATCCTGGGGGTTGCGTCATGTAGACTTCTTCCTGTAAGTCACCATTCAAAAAAGCACTCTTGACGTCCATCTGATGGACTTTCCAACTGAACTGGGCTGCCAAGGCAAGAACGAGCCGTATGGTACTCATTTTGGCTGTAGGAGCAAAAGTCTCCTCGTAGTCAATGCCTTCTTTCTGTGAGAACCCACGAGCAACAAGACGAGCCTTATAGTTGTCTAAGGTTCCATCAGCTTTGTATTTTAGTTTGTACACCCATTTGCAGCTAATGGGCTTCTTCCCTGAAGGAAGATCAGAAAGGGCCCAAGCGTGATTCTTCTGAAGACTCTGGAACTCAGCTTCCATAGCCTGTTCCCACTCAGGTATACCTTTAGCCTCTGAGTATGTCTGAGGCTCAAAAACACTGTGTATGTTAGCCATGAGAGCAAAATTGACTGTATGTTGCTGTTTGCTCTTATTACGGGAGGTTCTACCCTCAATGAGCTCAGTATCCCTGAGATCACCAATGGTCTTGGCCCACCATTTAGGCCGGAGAGTAGAAGTGCGAACATCTGGAGGAGCTGGCAGAGGCTCAGGATCAGGAACAGGAGCAGCAAGAGGAGGATTATTCTCTGGAGGGAACTCAGGTAGTGCATCATCGAAAATAGATTCTGCATCATCCCTCCCATCAGGCGAACCTAATGGAATAAGAACACTGTGAGGCTGATCCTCAGAACTCTGCTCAGAAGAAGGGGACTGAAAGAATCCTCTGTCTTCATCAAATACAACATCACGACTGAAGATAAGACGTTCAGTGTCTATATCTATCAGTGTGTAGGCCTTATGGTGATCACTGTATCTTGTCATCATGAGTTTCTGACTTTTGGAATCCAACTTGGAGCGCTTAGCATCTGGAATCCAAACATAGGCAATAGAGCCAAAAACCTTTAGGTGGCTGATCTGAGGCTTCCGACCAGACCAAACCTCTTCTGGAGTCTTCCCCTTAACAGCCTGAGTAGGAGAACGGTTAAGAAGGTAGACAGCAGTAAACACTGCTTCAGCCCAATACTTATTCGGAACACTCCTGTGTTGTAACATAGAGCGAGCCATCTCAACAACCGTACGATTGCGACGCTCGACAACACTGTTTTGCTGAGGAGTGTAGGGTGTAGTCAACTGGCTTTTGATGCCATGGGTATCACAGAAGTTGGAGAATGCAGAAGAACAAAATTCCCCCCCGTTATCTGTCCTAAGAGTAATGATACTATGTCCAGACTCTTTTTCAACAAAGGACTTAAACTTCTGAAAGATACTAAATACATCTGATTTATGTTTAAGAAAGTACACCCACATCTTTCTACTAAAATCATCTACAATAAGCAAAAAATATTTGCAACCAGTAACAGAAGATGTATTCATAGGACCACAAATATCAGCATGAAGTAATTGAAGTACCTTAGATGCGCGCCAAGACTTTCCATGTGTGAATGAAGTCCGATGCTGTTTGCCAGCTTGACAGGCGCCACATACTCCAAGATGCTGAGTCTGAATATCAGGTAACCCTGAAACAAGTCCCTCCCGAGATAGCTGAGAGAGATACTGAATGTTGAGATGTCCATATCTCTGATGCCACAAAGTGCTGAGAGGAGAAACACGAGCTGCCAGAGCCACTTCAGGAGAATCACCAGTGTCAAGAAGCCTATATAGGCCATGATCCTCTAGACCAACAGCAACAGTAAGACGAGTCTCCCGATCAATGATGGAGCACTTGTGAGCACTGAACACCACATCTAGTTGAGGAGAATTCCTCATAATTTGGCTGACAGAGAGCAGATTAAGTTCCATTCTAGGAACATAGTACACATTCAGAAAAATGAGAGTCCTGCCACCAGACTGTATCTGAACAGTGCCTTTGCCAACAACTGTATACTCCTTACCTCCGCCAAATACAACGGAATCACTGAAAGGTGAGAAGTCTGTAAACCAGTCACGCCGATGAGAAAAGTGACGTGATGCACCAGAGTCGATGTACCAAGCAGAAGACCTGGCATGATCTGAAGACCTCTTAGACATAAAGGCATAAAAGGCAGACTCCTTCTGCTCGGAATGTTCAGCAACATGCTCCTTCTGGTGTGACCCTCCCTGCTTCTTTTGTTTAGAAGCGAGCCTCTGACGGCAATCTTTCTTCATATGGCCGTACTTGTGACAGTAATTGCACTGCACATTCTTCTTCTTAGCTCCATCCTGTGTCTGAGAAGAGCCTTTCTGCTGAGAAGACTGAGAGGACTGAAATTTGCCTTTATCCTTCTGAAAGGATTGAGCTGTGAAGGCATTTTCCGAAGAGGCTGATGTAGTACCACTACCAAACTGCCGTTTCTAGCGATCCTGCTGTAGAAGCTTGGTGCACAATTCTGAAAACTTCAGATCAACATTAGTGGAAGTAATATTGAGGGTCTCAATGAAGTGTTCATACGATTTCGGAAGACTTTTCAGAGTGATTACTACCATGTCTTCTTCCTCCATAGTCCGACCAATAGCTTCGAGCTGATCTCGAATGTCCTTAATCCTCGTGAGGTGTTCCTGTAAGGACATACGTTCGTCCATCATAATGGAGAACAACTGATTCTTTAGAAAGAATGCTCGGCTCTTGTCGGATGTCTCATGCAATTCCTTCAGATGCTTCCAGATGTTGGAAGCTGTCTTGCCGGAAGGAATCTGCGGTAACTGATCATCAGTCACTGAGAGTTTGAGAAGCATAACTGCCTCCCGATTGCGTTCATCAAACTTATCTTGGTCTGCAGCAGGCGTACCAGGACTGAGCTCTTTTCCCAAAACAAGCTGGTCAAGACGCCTATATTCAAAAATGGTCAACATACGTTGTTTCCAGATGTTGTAATTGTGACCATTAAAGCGTTGACTGCCTTCTAACATCAGATTGGTGAGAGAAGCCATTTGCACGTTTCCCAAAAAAATTTTTGGCTGACCCAGAAAAATCCAAAGACAACCCAGAAATGCGTGCGAAAAACCCAGAAGGAATCTGTTGTCAGAATCTGGATCCGCGGGCTCGAAAATCGAGACACCCAGAAAAAATGGACAACTACCTAGATTGGTGTTTGAAAAACCCACCAAGAATCTGCAAGAAAAATTGATTTTCGATAAAAACTGAAAGGTTAACACCTTAATTGAAAAATTTCAGGGTCGTGGAAGCCATGAAACGCCCAGAAAATCTGCAAACCGAAAAAAAATTTGGCACGGGGAAGAAGATACAGTCGCGCCACCAGTAAAGATGGCCTCACGCGGTTTGTTTTAACCCACAGAAACTAGCCCAGAGCATGCACAGGGTCGCGGACACCGCCGAAGACAGAGCCGCGATCGCCGAGGGTAGAGGTCGCGACGCCGAGGGAATGATGCAGGTCGCGAAACAGTGCAGGAGGTTGCAGACAAAACGACGGGAGACGACGACCCTGTAGGTCGCGTGAACATAGGTCGTGGCAAAACGCGACGACCCTGTAGGTCGAGAACACAGGTCGCGGGAAAAAAAACGCGATGACCGTGCAATGTCGAGAACACAGGTCGCGGGAAAAAAAACGCGACGATACAACCCCAGAAGCTAGGCAAAAAACTTTGATGAATTTTTTCCAGAAAATAATTTCGAAAATTTCCACTAATTGGAAATTAGGATTAAAAAATTTTCGAAAAAATTTCTCCTATAGCTCTGATACCATAAAACAATGCGTGTCTCGCATTGTTTTACTCAACAGTCTCGTTGCTGAATAGATTATACCAAGAACTAGCTGTTAAGATATTTACATATTTGTGCTTGTTGTGCTTAAGGCATCACACTCCAAAATGGAATTCTTTTTTGATTCCACTGCCTTGGAAGTGCAAAAAATACACACTCTTTCTTTCTAAGCTTCTTTTGGTTTTTTTCACTGCCTTGTTTCACAATAGAGTTGATGAGAGTTAGTTTTTAATTGATCAATAAGAATTTTGACTCTTCATGGAATATTAGCCCCTATGTATGCTTTTTGATGATGATCACATGTGGGATTGAACTTCTCGATATAATAATTTTTTTTCTCACTAGCACTTTACTCCATGCACGCTTGTGGAACTTAACCATAACAAAAGCCTTTGTCTCTTTCCTACTCATGGGGCATGCATTTTAGTAGATATTCCATTTACTCATCCATTTTCTCTTTTGCAGCACCCAAGTTTTCTTTCTTTTGCACAAGATGATATTCAAAACAACCTTCGGTCATCTGCCTTCTTCCATTTGCCCGATGCTTTTTAAATATCTTATGAGACACACCATTGCAATGTTAAACACACTCCAAGACTGAGAGGGGGGTGAATCAGTCATGATCAAACACTTAAACTTTATGCAACAAGTAATATCAACTTATCCTTAATCTTATTAGCAGCAATGAAAGATAAGAACAATGAACACCATGCACGAGAGAACACCAGATTTACGTGGACCAAACAGGGAAAAACCACAGTGAGAGTTAACTCACAATATAAGAACAATATTAAAATATTTGGTTTAGGCTCACCTCCTAGAAGGATTTGCAGGCCGAGGTGTACTACCCTAGGACAAGATACAAGGGATTTGTAAGTTGAGATTCATTGCTTCAAAGAAAGATACAAAGAACTTGCTAGGGAGACACTATCTCTGAGCAAGGTACATGAATATATGAATCAAGAAGAATAAGCCTTTAGCAACACTACCTCCAACAACCTCCAAGTATGAAGCTGCCCTTGAATGTTTGTCTCAAGTGACTAACTTCAAAACAATCACCACACACTACCTCAACTTCGCATCACATACATTGCAATTGATATGATCATGTAAGCGCATACACATACTCTGATCCACACTTGCATGCCACACATTCACACTAATTTGATCTTCTATATATACCATCCTCTTAATCGCAAAACATCAATTAGGTCAGCTAGAACAGAGGACAAACATGAGTGCTATCAAGTCGGTCACTGATGCACAATTGTGGTGAAAGCTGTCCAATCAAGGAGATAGAGAGGACCTAAAACATCATCTCGCATCTTTCTAAGCGGCCCTAAACATAACGCATGCTAGAACACATCCTCCAAAGTCAGCAACAAAGTAACTTGTAGATAAACCATGTAGCACATAACTAGTCGGCCCAAATACCTTTCTTCTAGATGAATAAACCCAATTCGGATCTCCACATGCCAAGATAGGACCCAAATGCAACATAACACAATCTCTAAAGCAAGCAAAGACACCCAAGGATATATCGGAAGCAAGAGAACAAATTTTGTTGGCCAAACCATAGCAATTACCTTGAACAGCTAAATCAGACACAATGCTGCACCCAAAAGATCATCTAACATCATGTAGAGCACATAAGGATTCTCCTTGAACATTCCACAACATTCTTAAATACTCATTTCTCACTATCACATCAAAAATATGTTGGTGCAACACAAACTTATACAAAACAAGTTTAGGCAAGCTCATGAACTGATTGAGGGCATTCACAGCATAACAAATATTTGGTCTAGTATTGACTAGATACATCAAGGATCCAATCAACTGTCTGTACTCTGATGGATCTGCAAAATCAGAGTTAGCTGCAGAAACACTTAACTTCTTTAAGTTAGATTCCATAGGAGTAGACATAGGTTTACAGTCCATCATTCTAAATCTTTTCAGAATATCAATAGTGTACTTTCCTTGACTTCGAAAAATTTCATTGGATCTTTGACATACTTCTAACCCTAGGAAGTAATGCATTAGACCTAAATCCTTCATTTCAAATTTTGAGGCTAATTCTTTCTTACATCTAATGATTAATTTATTTTCACCAGTGAGAAATAAATCATCTACATACAAAACCAGAATAAGCATATCATCATTACATATCTTCAAGTAAAGGTTAGCATCAGCATCATTCTTATGAAATCCTAAGCTTAGTAAGTACTTATCAATTCTTTCATACCAAGCACGAGGAGCCTGTTTGAGCCCATATAAGGCTTTCTTCAACCCGCAAACATGAGAATCTCTTTTATGGATTACATAACCTTCTGGTTGCTCAATATAGACTTCTTTTTCAATAACACCATTGAGGAAGACTGTCTTAACATCCATTTGATGCAACTCCCAACCTTTAGCTACAACAATAGCTATTATAGATCTAATAGAAGTATATCTAGCAACAGGAGTGAATGTTTCCTCATAATCTATTCCTTCCTTTTGAGAAAAACCACGAGCTACAAATCTAGCTTTATATTTTTCAATACTACCATTTGCATTATGCTTAATTTTAAATAACCATTTAGAAGAAACAATAGACTTACCTTTGGGTCTGGGTACAATGTCCCAAACATCATTCTTGATGATAGACTCATACTCTTCATCCATGGCTAATTTCCAAGCATGATGAGTCATAGCTTCTTCGACATCGTGAGGTTCAGACTCAATGATGTTACACATTACAGAAATGTAGTTGGCATGATTTTGAGGTCTCTTGCTATCTGTGAAGGTTCCTTTGGGAGCAACAAATCCTTCAGCATCTTGAATAGTGTTTCTAACCCAAAGTGGCCTCTTTTTGCTGACCACAATATCCTTAGGTATATCTGTAGAGTCCATGGGTTCTGCTGGATCATCCTGAACTTCTTGATTCGGGAGGTCAATGGACTCCTTCTGTATCTCAGGGTTACTATCAACATTTGATTCTTGATTTTCAATCACAATATCATCATTATCAGATAATGAACCTTTAGATCTTTTGAATGCAATATCTTCTTCAAAAGTTACATCTCTGCTTACCTCAACATACCTTTGACCTGAAATGTAGATCCTGAAGGCTTTGGAAGATTCACTGTATCCTACTAAGATGCCTTTCTTTCCAGAGGGATCCAACTTGGTTCGTTTTTCATTAGGCACATGAACATACACAGGGCTCCCAAAGATCCTTAAGTGGCTGATGTCAGGTTTGATTCCTGTAAAGGCTTCTTCAGGGGTTACATTCTTTAGAGCACGATGAGGACATCTATTCTGAATGTAAACTGTTGTTTTGGATGCCTCCGCCCATAGGAAGGGTTGCAGGTCTTGATCATGAATCATGGCTCTTGCAGCTTCAACAATGGTCCCGTTCTTTCTTTCAGCAACTCCATTTTGCTGAGGATTGTAGGGAACACAAAACTCCCTCTTAATTCTTGTTTCAATACAGAAATCATAAAAACTACCCGAGGTGTATTCACCTCTATTGTCAGACCTTAAACATTTAATTCGTTTTCCAGTAGTATTTTCAACCAAGACTTTGAATTCTTTAAATCTATTTAAGACTTCTTCATACTCTTTAGATTTAAGAAAGTAAATCCATGTTTTCCTAGAGAAATCATCTATGAAGATAACATAATAAAGGAAACCGTTAGGAGATGCTACAGACATAAGACCACATAAATCTGAATGAATAAGTTCTAACTTTTCTTTAGCCCTACTATCACTTTTATGAAAAGGGCTCTTCACATTCTTACCCATTGCAGAACCTTTACAAGCATCATCATGAGATAAACTAATTTTAGGCATACCTTTAACCATTTTACCAAGAGTGGGAAGAGCTGGAAAGTGTGGATGTCCAAGTCTTCTATGCCATAGCTTGCATGATTCAGGGGCCTCATGAATGAGAGCTTGAATTGGGTTAGCTGCAAGCTTATACAAACTATCACATCTATTTCTAATAACACGAGCAGTTTTGAAACTAGATTTCTTAGACCAAGCAAGTACTTTCCCTTCAAAAAATGCTATTTGCAAACCCTTATCTTTTAAAGCAAAAATGGAAATAAGATTTCTTTTAATTCCAGGTATAAAAAGAATATCACTGAGTTGTAACGAAATACCAGAATCTAGTTTTAAAGAGGTAGTACCAGAACCTTTTATCGAGTATTGAGCATCATCACCGATTACCACATGAAGGTTGGTATCCTTTTCTATCAGATCTGAAAGATGCTCACGGTAACCTGAGATGTGTCTGGAGGCACCACTGTCAATTATCCAAGTATCACTGTCCGTAGGAATGTTGCTTGATAGAACAGAAATAAGAAGATAGTCCTCATTTTGTTCAGCAACTTCATTTAAATTGGCTTCCCTTTCCTTAGGGTCATTCTGACAATCTCTAGCATAGTGACCATACTTATCACATCTGAAACAACGAATATGGGTGGAATCTCTTGACTTCTTCCTTGGATCGTAGGAGGAGGATCTAAAATCTTTGCTTCTCTTTTCTTTCTTTCAATGCCCACCTTTCCTAGACTTAGCTGTGAGAACATGATTATCATCTTTGTGAGAGTTCTTGAGTTTTCCTCTTACCTCAATTCGAGATTCCTCTTCAATGCAATAAGATTGAAGATGCTCAAAGTTGGGACGTTCAGCTCTTCCACCAATGCTACGAATGAATGGTTCCCATTCATTAGGTAGACCATTTAATGCAATCATGACAAGATCTTTATCTGAAATTTGGCAATCAAGAGTACTTAGCTTGTCCTTTAGTTCATTGATCTTCATGAAGTAGGCCATGATTGAGTCTTCTTCTTTCATTTTGATGTGAAGTAGCTGCTGCCTTAGAGCAAGAGCCCTGCTGAGGTTGTTGACTTCATACATCCCTTCCAAGTGTTTGATCATTTCCCTAGCAGAAGCAAATTTTGATATGACGGTGACAAGATGATTCTTGACTGATTCAATTATGATCTTCCTAGCCTTGAGAGAGTGTTTTTTGAACTGCTTCAGTTCTTCAGCATCTTCAGGAGGGGACAACCTTTCTTCTTCTACAAATTTAAGCAGTTCATTCTCTTCAAGAATCAATAAAATACGGACTTTCCAAGTAGCAAAGTCAAGGGCTCCATCAAGTCTATCTTCAGCCCTCAAACCTGACATTTTAATCTGAAAACAAACAGCAACTAGATGCAACAAATAATTTACTGAAATCTGAAGTTAGTAAAACCTTAGCTCTGATACCATGTTAATTTTGTGACTCAGACCAGCAATAAGACTTTCAGTATTTAATTATTTGCTAACATTAAGTAAACTATAAACAAGTAAATGAAAGAGAGAAAGCAAGTGCACAAGAGACCAACACAATTACCCTGGGAAAACCTCCAAGGAGGAAAAACCCAGGACTAAAGACCCACAGGTCAGATTATGTATTCACTCTTGAATTGTAACAATACAATACTTAGCTGGAACCTTCAACCTCTTATCAGATTTGCTCCTTTTGTCATATCAGATCTGCACTTCTAATTTCACCAAGTCTGCACCAAGTCTGCTCTTTAATGCATTCTCTAATAGAAATTAGGAACACCAAAATAGCTTTGTCTTCCTTGAATAAGTTCGCCCAGTTCACTTCTTAATTTCGCATACCAAGTAGCAGAATAATTTCGCTGATTGCATGAATTAATGATTGATTTGATCTTGGCAAATGTTCTTTATTTATATGGCAGATAACTTTCAAGTTGGCCTTAATTAGAATTTAAGTTTGGCGCCAAAATGGTTTTGGAGTGGCATGTCATTATAGGGCAGGCCCTGTTTAGGGGCACGCTACCCACTTTAGGTCCAGCCCTACACGTTAACCTTGAAAGGAGAGGCCCAGCCAAAGGCAACATCCGAACCCCCTTTCCTAGTTACAAACAATATAATCATGGAACAATTCATAGACATTTAAACAAACAATGGTCATAGAAATCTTTGAAACAAACATTCAAACATTCAAGACTTAAATTAATAAATTTTGTTCTCTTTTAGCTGATATAGAAGAATGCTGAAATATTATTTCTGAGTATTGTGATGAGCAGGTACAATAAAATGGAGCAATAGTCTTGACCAAACTTAATGCATTAAAACTGAAACTGATTTACACTTATATCAGCAATGATGGAAGACAGATTTGTACCCTCTTTAAGCACCTTATACCTTCTTAAAAGTAGCAACTTATTTCTTAATCACCAAATTTGATCCTTCAAGGGGCGATAGACAGCAGATTCCAAAAATCACAAATGAAAAAGGAATTGCTTCCTTATTCTTCCCATGCCACTATCTACAAGCTCCCTTTATTATTATGGAATACTCCCCATTTGGAGGGCTATGTTTATGGGAGTGATGTGGCTGATTTGTGGGGTCCACACTCCACTAAGCACTAAGCACCTCCTTGTCTGGGAATAACTTCAATCAGCATAGTTGAATTAAGTTAGCAGGTCCTCCAATAATTCAACGCAGCCCCTGATCATGTCAAATATGGCACAGCCAGCAAACATACAACCCCAAATTCCATAAATTTATTATTTTTCTTGTAAATCCTCAATAATTTTTTTTTCTTTGCAATTCCTGCAGGCGAACATACATATGAAATATATATTGCAGCATCAACACAAATTCATAAACCTTCAATTTCTCAGCACACCTGTGAATGATGTCTCGATATTTAGCACAAAAGTCCACAAAACTCATGACCAAACACTGCAGAATCACATGGCACAAATGTTCAGCACAACTGCGAACTTTGTATGAATCCACACGATCAGCTAGGTGGATTTTCGTACACGAAACTAATGGTCAAAAGAGTTTTTGTCCTTTTTCTGAAGAATGTATCAGGTTCAATCTCCCAAATAAACAAGGCTATTATAAAATGTTCCAAATAAGCTTTTTCTTCTCAAAACCCCCTTTTATAAGAACTTTTGGAATGATATAACATTATTGTTTGTGTCCCCTGTATTCCTTCCAAAAATAACTTTAGACTCTTTTAAATAATTAAATGTAAGTTGTCTTTTAAATTTTATTTTTTGGCAACTTAACATTAACTATTTATTTATTTGTTGATTTTCCCAAGTTTTATTGGATGTATTTTAATGTATATATTTGATTCAATCTGAGACTTGCATTCTTGGAATTCTATGTGTTCTCAAATTGAATAACATTATACTATATATATTCCTTTGGAGAGGCATGTCCTTGAATGGACATGTCTCTCCTTTAATTATAATAATTTAATCAATATTATAATGTTTCATCAATCAATTATTAATTTATAATAATATAATAGATTAATATTGAATATTATATTTTATATGATTAATAATAATATAATAATATAACATAATAATATATTATTATTAATCAACATATATTATATGTATTCTAAATGATCATTCGACTGAAGCTACAAACATTAACACTCCCTCTTAGCTAGGGAGGATGATCAGACAGAATGTGTAGTGATCTCCCATGTCAACACTTATGGCCCTCACCATAGCTACACAAAACATAATTAACACTCCCTCTTAGCTAGGGAAGATAAAATCAATGCAAATTCATTAAGTCTAGATTAATTATGGAATAGAGAAAATATTATCTCACCATGATATCAGGAAGTATGGTATAAACAAGAATATCAAGGCACATGATATTCACCATAACTCAAAAATATCATCTCATGATATTGGGAGTATTTGCATCAACCATAAGATGCTCATCACAGGGGACCATAGTCTCAAGGTGTGAATTTGCCTCCGTCGGCGATTCTATTCACAAGCTCTTGCGTGGATTGCCTCTGTCGGTGATTCTATCCATAAACTCTTGTGTGGATTGCCTTAGTCGGCGATTCTATCCATGAGCTCTCACGTGGATTGCCTCAGTCGGCGATTCTATCCACAAGCTCTTACGTGGATTGCCTTAGTCGGCGATTCTATCCATGAGCTCTCACGTGGATTGCCTCAGTCGGCGATTCTATCCACAAGCTCTTATGTGGATTGCCTCAGTCGGCGATTCTATCCATGAGCTCTCACGTGGATTGCCTCAGTCGGCGATTCTATCCACAAGCTCTCACGTGGATTGCCTCAGTCGGCGATTCTATCCATGAGCTCTCACGTGGATTGCCTCAGTCAGCGATTCTATCCATGAGCTCTCACGTGGATTGCCTCAGTCGGCGATTCTATCCACAAGCTCTTATGTGGATTGCCTCAGTCGGCGATTCTATCCACAAGCTCTTATGTGGATTGCCTCAGTCGGCGATTCTATCTTCAAGCTCTTACGTGGATTGCCTCAGTCGGCGATTCTATCCACGAGCTCTCATGTGGATTGCCTCTGTCGGCGATTCTATCCACAAGCTCAAGTTATTGTAAGATCGTCACCTTCCAATAACCTCAAAAATACAAGTGGAAATCATTTGGAAGTCGTCACTTCCTTATGATTTACACAGGGCCCATAAGGCATTAAATGATTTCATTAGTATAATAATCAATTGAATCAAGTTTTACCTCATAAGTGTTTCACCTTTAATAGTGAAAATCCCTCTCAATCACTGTGATCGAAATTGTCACAAGTTGAATGAACCATCTGCTCCCTCTGAAGCTCAAGTTCTTGTATCAACCTCTTGTCCTCTTTTGAAATGTCAAACTCCCTCTGCATCTGGTCTCAATCATCAATTCGTTTATAGCATAAATTACAAACTCAATAATTCATGTGCCTTAATAAAACATGGAATACTTATCTGAAGTGTAAAACATTTCCTTTCATAAGGTGAGCCCATATAATAAATATCACGCATGAATCATCTCTCATCATAATTCCCTTTGAATGATGTAGAACATTTTCATAATTTTGATCAACACTTTCATAATGATCTGCCACACACAGTCGTTAATAACTTTTGCAATTTACCAAATTTATCCAATCTCTTTGGTGAGATGTTAGAAAATCTAATTACAAACATTTCCTCCAAGTTATAGCCAGATCCAACGGTTAAAACAAAAGTTACGACATTTTTCCCAAAACTGCTAACCCTAGGTAGGGTTTCAAGTGACCTGCACCAAAGTCATCATATCTTGCACAAAACTGAATCAAATTTGATGAGATAAACATATTTGAAAACTAGAAACATAGATCTTTCCATCCATATATTGTAGTCCTCATTTTGAGGCCAACCAAGGGCCGTACAATGGCATATTTCAGACTGAAAATTCTAAAAAAAACTGAATTTTCCAACCCTCTCCAACCTCCAAATTAAACTTCACAGGCCTGAGCTCTGATACCATGTTGATTTTCCTTGCTTTTATTAGATGTATTTTAATGTATATATCTGATTCAATCTGATACTTGCATTCTTGGAATTCTATGTGTTCTCAAATTGAATAACATTATACTGTATATATTCCTTTGGAAAGGCATGTCCTTGAACGGACATGTCTCTCCTTTAATTATAATAATTTAATCAATATTATAATGTTTCATCAATCAATTATTAATTTAGAATAATATAATAGATTAATATTGAATATTAAATTTTATATGATTAATAATAATATAATAATATAACATAATAATATATTATTATTAATCAACATATATTATATGTATTTTAAATGATCATTCGACTGAAGCTACAAACATTAACATTATTTAATTATTTTTTCACATCCACCCAAAATTTTGAAAAATAGTAAAATTATCCGGCTACTAATTCTGACTATGCGAAAATAACCTTTAAGTTCTTATGATATTAAACTTAATTAAAGTTGGTGCTTTCCAAAAATAGCACACTTCTTGACACACTTCTTCAAGCCAGAATGTTTAAAGTGTATCTGGAAAGTACTGTTGGACACATCTTGATTTCTTGAATTTACTTCCATTGTCAGAATTCCTTTTTGATAAAATTGGCATTCACTAAGAATATTGGAACTTTCCAAAATGTTGGAATAAGCCAAAAAGGGACATTACAATCCTCCCATCCCAAATTACTTGTCCTCAAACAATGCCAACTCAGTCTTCCAATTCCTCCCAAATGAAACTCTTTTGCAATACCGGGATCCCAAATAAATGAGGAGAATGCTCCACCATGTTTTTGTTTCACCATTCTGATACAATTTTAAGCTGCAAATCTATCATTTGTTGTTTCATTGTGAACAATCTACCAATCTCATAGATCCTTGTATCCCAAATTTGTATCATCATATAAATTGAGGTTGAAAGAATGAGCACATCACATAAGTCACCATCACAATTTATCCATCTCAAAATCAACACTGTTGACAAACATCTTAATTGTTTCTCATGGAATTGAATGATGTTCATCAATGGTGTATGATCAATCACACTGACCTTTTATAATAAACTTTATTACTGAAGTTATCAATTGTCCTATTCAGCAAAAAATATAAACCAGCTTCAATAGATAAGTACAATTGATGATGGTTACAAAGCATCTAAATTGCCTCCCAAATGTGATTAATGTTGGCTGACTGGGTCATTCTTTTCAACGGCAACAACTTACTAACATTTTTACTTAATTAGGAGCATAATTACAGCTATTCAAGATTAGAACCCGTAACTCCAATCCGATTTTTCTAAGATCAGCAATCTGAAAATAGGATAACAAGTGCAATACTGAAATCTGCTAAAAAAAAATAGAGGAGGAGAGTTCTGAAATAACATCCGTAGAATCTGAAGTTTATTCCTTTTCAATCACCAACGAAATTTTTTCCCATTCCATGCTTGAAAACAGTTGCCAACTTACCTGAAAATAATCTCTATCATTTCGATGCAGAGCTTCCTTGATATTGATATGCTCTTCATCTAGATATCTTCTGGGTATGCTTGAAACTTCTCCATTAGTAGTTGCTGACTTAAAATTTTTAGCAAGGTAGAAATCAAGTTTATTGTTTGATAAAGCATCTATTTCATGACAAAGCACTATACCTGGATTGCCCACTCTTATGTGAAGACAGCCTTGAGTGTAAGTATGTGAGTATCCTTTTCTTTGTCTCCAATCCCATGATGCTTCCAATCCCACGATGCTTCCAATGATCCATGTGAACAATCTTTTCTTTAATTCTATTTTGGTGTTGTTTTTCTTGTGTGCCTATCAACCTAGTTTCCTTAGCCCTCTTTAGCCATTCACCACACATTTTGTGGATCCACAGCACATTCTGTGCTTGGATGAAATGCAATTAATTCTTTCCAGTGTCAAGTTCTACGTAATCACTACTGGTATAGAATGAGTGCCATCTACCTAAAATTGCTCTTTTGAATCTTTTGTAGATACACTATGTGCATCAAGATATACTACATTCCCTTTTTGTTTTTTCTGTAAACGCTTTACTTGCTCTGCTCAAATTTTTAGAGTTAGGTGTCTCAAACAATCACCTCCAAGACAACTCAAGTGCTCCTTATGCTCTTGTGAACAAATAAATTGTTCATGCTGGGTAGCTCTCTCCATCGGCTTGGCAATAGCAGTCATTGGTGGATCCTTAACTTTAACACAAGGCACTATCTCATGTTTGGAAATCTCACCTAGATCCCATATCTTGTGTTTGTTAGTAGCTATATGATGCAGAGCAGCACATCAAATCAAAAACCAACACAAATTATTCACCTAGGAGGGCTCACAAAAATTCAAAATGGGAATTTTTCTCCCAACTCACCTATCCATTAACTAGACCCAACACAATGACAAATGTGACACAACTCTAGGACCGACCTCAAAATGATTCAATCCTTCAAAGGCAGGCTTCTAAAGTGACTAAGGGCATCATAACAACACTCACCATCCCTTGGTTTGGGCTCCATAACTTGCTTTGAAGTGAGTTGCTTCACAACTAGGCTAGACTCCTTGTAGCCCTACTTAGAGGGTATTTCTACCATAACTTTCTGTACGGACATTTTCAAGACAAAAGAGGAACATTTATGGATACCCTTTTGGCTGTTTTACAACATATCCAATTTGCCCTAGGGGTTGTTTTGGAACAAGTACCTCTGTTTTTGACTGGTTATGTCGCTTTTAGGCCTAATTAGGCCACTTTTCCAAAGCAAGTGTTAGGAATTTAATTACTAAACTTCAAACCACCACTCCTCAGGCCTAAATACATCACATAGGGTCCCAATAAGTGGATTTTGGCCTCCACTTTCACTCACCAATTGCTCTCCAACAAAATCTTGCTTCTACCTACACTTCTAAGCCGAACACATGAAGATGTTAGGCTAGGGCTTGCCCAAAAAGGCCTCAAACTTCATCTCTTGCACAAATCCTTCAAAACCCATCTGGAGCACCCCTAGACAACCCATTCCACCGGTTTTGGCCAATTTTCAACTATGGAATGGTGACATATTCACATTTCTTCACTTCAAACCCTCAAAACAAGGGTTTCAGGGCAGTTTTCCGTAAATTGCTTGTAAAATACACAAAACTCAATGACACAAATACAACCAAGATGGTCCTAATGGACCTTATTACATCAAATGTAAACTCAATACACCAAACTTGACATGAAACTTTACCTACACAAATGGCTAGCATGGTGCCCCTGCACCATACACCCGGCCTGAAAAAGTTCCCAAGTCCCTTGGGGACTGTATTGCACCAAAAACATGCTTGATCACTCCATTCACTTGTGCTCCAAATGCTCTCCCATCAGGTGATCCCTTCCAATGACTGAGGTGCTGAAGATTAGTATCATTCCTTGCACTTCTGAACTGTCTAACATCTAGACCTTGCTCCATCTTCACAAACTGACCTGTTACATGCCCTCTGGGTTGTCTCTCATCGGTACCTGATGCTGCACTTGCTCCTGTACCTGCCAACATACCTTTACCACCGGTGTTTTGGACTGTCTCCTTCTTTGCCCTTGTTGTATGCCTACACTCTTTCATGTGCACTTGCCATGTACCTTGTTTCATTCAATCTTTGGCCTTTACTTCTGTCTTCAAGTTCACTGCCTTATCAGACTTATGAACCACTGTATTATTAAAATTAGAAAATGGCTAGCATGGTGCCCCTGCACCACTATATTACTAAAATTAGGAAATATCTTAGCTTCCATGACAAAAAATCGATTATCTAAAGATAACTCTTGGTCCATTTCAAAAAGTGGATTATCCAAAGATAGGAAGTTATTTACATTCTCTTATTTAAACCAATCCTCTTGCTGTTCCACATCTGAACGTGCAATCTTAGGTAATTGTTCTAAATCAGAATCTCCTTGTAGCCTATGAAGCTTGTTAATCACCTGTTTGATTATTTTAGCCCTCTCCATTCTCTTGTTCCCTAAATTTTGTAAATGCAGCAAGCTGTTTTTCTGCCTCTAATATTGTTATTTGAGTGCTACCCAATGAGTTATTAGTTGATTTAAGTTCAAAGGTGAGCTCATCAACCTTCGGCTTTGTTTCTCTGGATACAGATAAAACCTCATTTGCAAATTTGGTTGTCACATCTGTATCTTTGATCATGTGCAAATTTGCTGATTTCATTTCTTCCATTACACTCTTTATGTTTATAAATCTGCAAAGGTGACAATTTGTTCAAGCGGATAACTTTGCCCCGTTTGCATTAATTTTTCAATGAAGCTTTTCGTGTTGTCCAATGTAGATAGGACTCCCACTTCATTCTCAGCTGTCACTTGTAATTGTTTTTTCCAATCATTCCTCACGAAGGCCAGAATTATGCATAGATAATGAATTGCTTGTTTTTTGATCCGTAAGAAGTTGACATGGGGTCCACTCCCATATAAAATAATGATAAAATAAGAAAAGCATCAGCCCTCTAATAGTGGTGCAACATATGGTCCCCAGCTGGGGATTTATTACATAAGTTGGGCCAATCTACGCCATATGAAAATGGTTACTGTTGCCACAAAGAGTAACATAACCTATGCTAAGCTAAAGACAAGCTTAAAATGCTTGCAGCTACTGAAGAGAAAATTTACCAACCAGCCCATCTGACCGTGCTGGTGCGATTACATTCTGAATTCTTCCCTTTCATGGCCACCTTAGTGTCATTTGTAGAGAAGGTTTATTTTTTCTTTCTCTAGAGAAGGTTTATTTTTCTCTCCCTTTATCTTAGTCCAATCTTGGTCAGAAAAAGGTTGTCTCAGAGATGTGTTTTGTTGCCCCATCTGCATTGGCTGTAAAATTCCCAGGAAGAATCAGGGACCCAGGGGAGTCTGAAATTGATTTCATATTACCCCCGTTTTGCACATCTTTCTCTTGGGGAAAGAGCAGCCTGAGGAGATTCTGTTTCCTTCCAAGATGCTTTGTTGGAGCATTTACAGAATAATGATATGGAAGAGCACCCATCCACTAGGATTGGTGCTCAGCATTGTTTCTGGATCTGGAGCAATTATTAAGCACGTGTCCAGTTTTTAAACATCTTCTGCATCGGAAGGGCAAACCTTTGTAATCTAGAGGCTGTGACCAACTGCGATCATAAATCTTAAAAGTTATATCAGCAGGGAGATCTCTTGAGATAACCAAGTCTACAAGGATGCAAGCAAATGTTGTGTGGGTGAAATTGGAGTTGTCAGTATCTACAGCCAAAAAATCTTCCAAAGAATTGCCAATAACTTCAACGCTGTCCTCAAGCCAGAATTGCAGTGGAAGATTTGGAAGGTGGACCCAAACCAACTTCACCACAAAATGTTCAAACTTCAAAGAGAGGGTTGAATTCTTGATACCAAGGTTTGAGGAGGAGCAGTTTTTGCCCCCAACACCATCGTTCCTGGAGGTTGGCATTTCAATCCTGTTTACCATCAAACACCACAATAAAAAATCCTTGCACACAAGGGTAGATTTCTACATTACCAATGGACATAGATTGCCAGGCGGTTGTGATCCAGTTGTGCAGACCTGAAAGTTTTGGCCACAATTGATTGAATTGGCCAATTAGACTATTGGTGATATAAAACTGCTCTCCTTTGAAAACACCTTTCTTTAAATATTTTGAAAAAACTAAGACGGGTTGAAGAAGCCCATTTGAGATGGGTTTTCAAGAAGGCCTTAGAAAACCCCTGCGAATTAGAAGCCAATCCACTACTTTTTGCTCTAGTGTCCTAGGTAGAAAGCTTGACCTCATATTTCAAGATCCTGTGGGCAACAACATCACGAAAGGAAGAGCCCTGTGTAGCAATGGGCACCAACGGGCCACTTGAACAATCCATAGAGCTTGGAGGGTGATTGGGAACATTGCTGTTGCCAAAGATGACCCTCGAGGGAGGGATCTTGGAGCACGAAAGGGCTGAATGCCGTCGAGTAGAGCTAGGGAACGGTGAATAAAGTTGCTTGTCTTTGCAAACACATCTCTCACGACCAAAAGAAAGAGTGCCCGCGCTAGAGCAAAGAGATATCATGGAGGAGGCGACATTGGAAGGCGTGAGCGAGTTTTTGCCTATCTATGTATGGTTACCTCCATCGATAATGAACTGCTGTGACTAGGCATACAAAAATCAGTATTTTCTTCATATCTTCCAATGGTTTCATCATCTAAGCCATAGGCCTCATGTGCGTCTCCTTCAATTTTTGAATAAGCTTCACTAGATGGATTCTAGTGCTTATCATTACCTGTTAATGTGGACTTTTCAGGAAACTCAATGTCATCATTAATGACTTCAAAATTTTTATCATTTGCATACCTTGCATTTGGATTATTCTAGAAATCCATCTTAAGTTTTGACATAAAATCAGAGTTTTGTGATGTTAGTCTTTTATTCTTCCTCAAATCTAATAGCTTGTTTCTTCTTTGATCTCATCATCACTCTACGGAATAAGTATGCAATGGGACTCACTAATTTATCTTCTTTGTTGCTCCACTGGTGTGAATAGGTGTCAAGACTTCTTGGCTTGTGAAACAATTATTTTCTTTCCTCAATTCTTGCTCTTTTTAGTAGTATCTATAATTTGTAGGCCACAAGAAAGCAATTCATTTTCTGTCAAATGATTTTTTAATTCGGTATTTTGTTTAGCCAATATTTTTCACAGCTCATGTGTGGTTGGTGAAACATGCCGCTCCTTCCTCCAAACATCCAACAAGTTAGCTTAAAAATATCATCATCTTCACCCAAAATTAGAGACATAATAAATTGCATGGAAGTCATGACATTCTCTGAACGAGCCTCATTAATAACAGCCCAAAATATTTGAGTCATTTCAAAAATAATCTTGTGACAACAAATATCTAACATGATAATACAAGATCTGATTTTTGCAAAGGTCTCCAGTATTGTTACCCTCTTAGCAAAGGAAGGGCTTCCACTATAAGCCAACCCACGCAAAACTTTCCACAATCATCTGTAAGACTATAACAGCTCCTTCATTATACTGCTGTTATGAGGCTCATGTGAAAAAGAATTATACATTGTATTTTGTCAGGTTATTTTTTGACACCTCTATATGTTTTTATTTTGTAGAAATATTTTAGTCATGAATGTTTCTTTTTTATATTTTGGTGGGTTTCCTTTACCTTGAAAATGCTGGTTGGTAAGTGGTCTTTGTTGTGTCTTATATGTTTTCTTGCTAAATCTATGAATATGTTCAATTTATATCATTTGTTGTTACATGCTGTACAGATTAGTGAAGAAGCTGCTGAAAATATTCGTTCACTGGTGACTGAATGGTATGATTATTCACTTCCCTTGACAACTCCTTAGTTTTTTTGTATCTGTTACTTAATTTGCTCAATTTTAAAATCTCTTTTGAGTTTTGGGTTGTTCAAATAATCTATATTAAACAGAGGAGACAAAGGCTCCTTAAATAGAGATTACATGACGATGTCTCTATAATATGACCATTATGGAAATAATATAATATTATATTAACATGGGTTACACATAATATATTTCTATAATATTTTACCTTACATTGTTTGAATTTTGAGGGGACGATTTAGCTATTTATTCCAAACAGATTAACCAATTGAACATAAAATATCTCACTTAATATCTATAAGTTCAAAGCTTGTTTTTATATGAGAGTTTAAAACTGCCAAAAGCTATATGAAATGTATTGTTATTTAAGAAGTTTGTAGGATCTATATTATTTTGCCAACTTTCCATAGTTACTTGAAGACTTATACCATGACCCTTCGTACTTGTCTCCCATATTGGAAGCATTTTCCTGTCTCAGACCCATACAGGGACGTCTCTGCATGAAGGGACTTCACATGAAGTGTCCTTGCATCTCTATACATCTCCTAGAATGCTTCCCTTAAAATTACGAAACATCCTATAGAATTTTCTTAGATAGATCATTTAAAACAAATTAAGTTTTCTTGTAGTGCTGATATGTGGTTTTCGTCTAGATTTTCTGCTTCAGAAAATCTTCTTACCAGATCCCAGATAGGGGATAGTACAAAGAGAAACAATAATAAGGCTTAAGATGTGTACATACTACATGCAATGAAGTATTGTCAGTTGATAAAAAATATAATCACCTTTGAGGATCCTCTGAACCATGTTTTTGAGAATCAAATTCGACACTCGACCTTCATGTGACCAAACTCATGACAATAATTTCACTGAATGTTCTTCTTCTTGCTGTCCTGAGAAGAAATAGAGCCTTTCGGCTGAGAATATTGAGCCTTCCCGTTGTTCTTAACAAAAGATTTGGCAGAGAACGCTTGCTTGGTGGAGGTGGAACTGGTACTGCTTCCAAACTGCTGGTGCCACCGATCTTGCTGTAAAAGCTTGCTACAAAGATCATAAAACTTCAAATCGACGTCAGTGGAAGTGATATTCAGCGTTTCGATGAAATGCTCATAAGATTTTGGCAAACTCTTTAGTGTGATGACGACCGTGTCCTCTTCCTCCATTGTGCGACCAATCGCCTCAAGTTGGTCATGGATGTCCTTGATCTTTGTCAAGTGATCTTGCAGAGGTGTCCTTTCATCCATCATAATCGAAAATAGCACGTTCTTTAGAAAGAATGCTCTGCTCTTGTCAGAGGTTTCATGGAGACTCTTCAAATGATCCCATATCTCCTTCGTAGTTTTGCCGAACGATACTTGGGGTAGCTGCTCATCAGTGACGGAGAGTTTGATGAGCATGATTGCTTCGTTGTTGCGCTCATCCCATTTGTCCTAATCTTTGCTGGCAGTGGTTGGACGTTGAGATGTGCCCAAAACAACTGCATCAAGACATCGGTACTAAAAAATGGTTAGCATACGTTGCTTCCAGGTGTTGTAGTTGCGGTTGTTGAATTTCTGGCTGCTTTCGAGCATTATATTCGTCAGAGATGCCATCATGTACCTCGAGGTCAAACTAGCGAAGGTATGAATGCACGAAAACCAGAAGATGAAAACAAAGGGTTTTTACAAACAAATTCTGCAGGTTTTGCAAGTCAGAAACTGAAACCCTTGCACGGTTTTTGGGACAAATTTTTTCGGAAGACCCAAAAAAATCTGACGAAGACCCAGAAGAGCACTCAAAAAACCCACAAGGAATCTGTAATCATAATTATTTTTCGACTAAAGGGTCAAATCTGCAGGCTCAAAAACACAGGCACAAAAAATGGTGCACCCAAAAAAATCCAACAAAAACCCAGTTCAGATTTTGAAAAACCCACAGATTTTGCAACTGAAATTTTTTTTCGACTTGAAACAGAGGGTCAAAACCCTAGCTGAAAATGTAGAAACCCTAGGCGGCCATTAAAGCTCAGAAAAAAATGCAGGTCGTGAACAATAAACCCTAGGTAATCAATTTTTTGAAATAAATTGAGGGTCGAAGAAAAACCCTAGGGCTCGGAACACAGACGCATAACGGATCCCGTCAAAGAAAACCTTGTTGTCAATGCCAGAAATCGTGTTGAAAAAACAAAAATTGCACGGGCAAAAACAAACTCCACAATTTAACATAGAAAGACGTCACCGCGAAAAAACGCAGGTAAAAATGTGGCCGTTGCGTGGGTGAGAAATCGCGATAAAAATTTCTGTCGCGAAATTGCAAAGGCCGAAAAAAAGAAAAAAAATCTTCGCAGAAGTTTGCGAAGAAAATCGCGGAAAGTCGCGGAAAATCGCAAGCAGGGTTGCCGTTGTGTGGGTAAACAGAGGGTTACGGTGCCAAATAGGCAGAGACACGGGATAAATCGCGATTTTTTTCTGAAAAAATCGCTCGCCAAAAGAAAAAACAGATGTAGGTAGGGCAAAAAAAGCCCTTGAACATACCCGTGAACCGGGAGCCACGAAAAACCCTAGACGGGTTTAAGGAAAAATTCGAAAAGATTAAACTACACAGACTTTTTCGAAAAAATTCCTAACCTAGGGCTCTGATTCCATGTGAAAATCAGATTCATTAGTAAAATACTTCATTAATATTAATTGAGAACAAATTACAATATATAGAAGTTCCAAAAATATTGTAGATATTAATTATGATACCTACTTCTATGTACCTAATACTGTAGACACATTAAATACAATATTGACCATTAACAATATAAAGAATTAATATTCTAAAGAACCTTTGCCATCGTGCCTTGGGTATCCCATCCCTATTAGCACTGAAAGATGCATTAGAGGAAATGATTTTCATTTTGTTGTTCTTATAGTTGTTTGATTGGGTTCCCATAACCTTAACAAACAAAATGATGGGATTCACAAGGTTATCATTACAACTTATAAATACCTCGAGTCTTGGTTTCGCTCATATTCTCCTTTGAGGATTCATCCTTGTTGAGCTTCCACCAATCCATGGTATGGAGAATCCCTTTTACTTAGCAATTAAGCTTTTTAGAAATCTCATTGTTTGGGGATTGTTCATTCAGTGAGAGCTGTTAAGCTATAATTTAATTGCAGTTTGTAGTGTAGCTATATGCTGAATAGTGGTAGAGAAGGTGATGGGTCCAAGTCACTTGTAAGGGTGATCAAATTGTATGTGTTGCATAACTCGCTCCTAATTTGACTAAAAGGTTGCATGTAGAAGAGTAATTTACATCACATGTGTAAATAGCTTGGGTATAAAACCTTTTATAACATTGCTTAAAAAGTGTACTGTTGCTAAAATTTAGCTAAATTTGAGTAGCAGTTCATAACAAAATTGATAGAAGCATGAGCTCATACAAATCATCGAGTATAAATTGATGCTATGTTGTAGTTTATATGCAAGCCTCATACAAATGATATTGTGATAGCATATTAAATGTAAACTGCTGCTTTTAGATCTCTTATTGGATGAACTCTGTCTAGAATCATATTCAACCATTAGTGTACATGGACTGCAATCTTGCTATTAGATAGTAAAAGATCTTTGCATGAACCAAGTTGAAGGGAGTGCCTTTTCCATCTATGGTACAACAATTTACAATTAGAGTGAAGGACGAATAAAACGAGCAAATTAGGATAGCATGAGGTGAAAGCTTAAGTGTAATATTACTCTCTTATTGGGAGGGAAATGGAGAATAAGTAATAGACAGGGCTTTCTAATGAGAATTTGAGTTAACTATAAACAAGCATTTTATAAAAATGTATCATAGATATGTTCTTACTCCAGATCTTGTTTAGTTTGATCCTTCCATTTACATGAATAGTTGAACAGTTGAACTAACTTAGATGTATCATTATCTCATTTATTTCTCTTGGACTTTGCATGTGCCTGGCCTAAGACTGCCTGCAATCAACTTCTCTTATTTTATTCGTTTGTTTCCTTTAGTTAAAATTGTAAAGGATTCAATCTTGTGGGCATTCCTCTTGTTTTCTATCTACTTGAGATTCTACTCATATCATTGATATCCTAGCCACATGAGGTGTGTATTGAAGAGCTGAACACCCACATTTTATACAAGAATTTTCATATGGTTTGTACTAGGTTTTCTTCATTAGGGTATGATTTTGCAATTAATTCAATCTTGTGGGCATTCCTCTTGTTTTCTATTTCCTCATGTTTGTGCTCATATCATTGATATCCTAGCCACATGAGGTGTGTTTTGAAGAGCTGAACACCCACATTTAATTCAAGAATTTTCATATGGTTTGTCCTAGGTTTTCTTCATTAGGGTATGGTTTTTCACTAGGGAGTGCAATGCTTTGAATGCTCTGCTATCTAAAACTCGGTGCATTGCTTTTGTTTTAATGCCAACAACGGCTGACCATCCCTAGCTGAAACTGCCATTGAAAGCATCTCGTTTGCTGTTTTTTTTTGATGCTTTGGATCATTCTTATTGTAACTTTTTGTTAGGTACAATTGTCATACAAGAGATTCAACAATGCCAACCAATAGAAGGGACTAGGAGCATTGTGAACTCTTTTGTGTTATAGTAATCCTTTTATCAAACACCTGCAACCAGTAAGATTCTATATGTATAAGTATGCCATTGTGTCTGTTGGCGGTAATATTGTACGGGAATAAACAGTAATTAATTAGGAAGTACTTTGTTAGTAATGTAAACGAGGGTTGGTAGTTACGGGTGCGACGGTTGTCCCTTGCACCCCCTCGGTACTTTTATATACCATGTAATGTAACTTGTTGTCATCATGATTAGAGGATTGCCAGAAAGAGGAGACACCGCAGAGCTTGTGCAGATGGTGTGGTCCTGGAGACCATGATGACACAAATTGCCCCAAGCCAGGGGTTAATCTCCTCAATATTGAGAAAACTGGTGATAGAGAAGTACTGGCAATCACCTTTGCTCAGACCAAGAAGGCCACTTATCCCGACCCCCGTACGAAGAGGGAGAGATTATGGGAGGCGAAGGCCGACATTGAGCGGGAGATGAGGACAAAACGACGGAAAAAAAGAAGAGGTGGTAAGTACATCATCCCGCACTGAAGCCAAAAAGAATATGTTTACCCTCTTGGGTGAATAACTTAAAGTACACAGATAAAACATGTAATGCAGAATAATAATGCCATAGATATCAGATAAAATATAAGAGATGTTATTCCATTCATAATTGTCCGTCACAAGTTACATTCAGAAGTATATAAAGATACCGAGGGGGTGCGAGCGCCAACCGTCGCACCGCAACTACCACCCCTCGGTTGCCAACTAACCAAGACAATTACAACTTAATTAATTAGTTTTATTTTCATGTACAATATTGCCGCCAACATCATCCCCCCCAAAAGAAAAGAAGTCATCTCCGTACGACTTAATACAAAATAGAGATGACATTAAACAGAATTGTTGACGCCAGTCGAGCCCGGAACTTATACACCTGCTACGTCATCGCCTGAAAACCCTTTTTTGCTACCATTCGATGCTCAAGTGCGGATTTCACCATTATTGCTTCCTTCGACATCACAGTCCTCCTATGCCTAAACCAAACTTGTCTGCAAAACACGCGTTTCAGTCTCAGCCTCCACCAACTGCTACTCAAATGATACTGTCTCCCTAGCCAATTTGTCCTCGATAGCCACTCGCGCTGCCCTCTCGGCATCCAACTCTTGGGTATGCTGAGCTAAGTCTCACGCTACTCCTGCCTCCAACTTGGTGGTCAGCTCCTCCCAAGCCCTCTGTGCATCCACCAAGGCAACCTCACGTCTAGCCGAGACATACTCCGAGTTTCTCAAAGCGTACCATTCATGCCTGGAGGTGGCCACAACCCTCTGTCACAAAGGCTACGAGACACCTCAAATCCTCCATCACACGCCCCAAAGGCTAATCATTGAACTGAATAACTCTACCCAACACTTACCGTGCCTTCTCTGATGCCCTTCGCCAGACTCAAAAAGTGTATTGTAGCTCAAAAATAAACTGGGGGTTTGGGGACAGTGCCCCCAGCGGGGTTGAGGGGCAGCACCCCTCGAGGGGTCCGGGGGCAGTGCCCCAGGTGCGCCAAGACCAATTTACAACCTTCAGAACTACACGAAAGTCCATGGCGTGCATCATTTCTATGGTATTTTAAGATGTCAAAACCCTTCTTCTCCACTCTAATATTTTCAGCATCCTGGCTCCACATGTCATCGAATGATTTTTCAATCTGGTCGTCGTCGTTTTTTTTTTGTTTCCCCTGTAATGTCCCCGATGGCACCCTGGCCATACAACCTCCCCCTACGGTCAACAACAACACTGAATCGTACAACGACCTTCTCGTGCGGTCAACACCCTCCTTACCGTACGGACACACCTCTAGCGTACGGACAACATGGTCAACCGTGCACATCGTACGGTCCTTCCGCACGCCCAACGCAGTTCAACCGTACCATGGACCACTGACGACGGAGCGGCTGTGTGTCTTATTCTTTACGTGGGCGGTGTATCCACCGCACAGTGGTCCATCGTCGGTGGATAGGTGGTCCACCGTCGGTGTTGCCACCGCACGGTGGTCCGGTGGTCCCAGCGTGGCATCTTCGTTTTTTAATTTTTTTTTAATCGACCGTACGATCAATTGTTGTACGGACCCATACGACCGTACGTTTTTTTTGTTTTTGTTTCTCTCTGTCCAGATTCGGCTCGGGGTTCTTGCCTCTGGGATCGCCCTTCATCCTTCTCAGTTTTCCTCGCTCGAGAGTCTCCCGCTTTGGTCCCGTGCCTCTCGAGTCGCCTGTCTGGCCTCTCAAGTCCCCTTCCATCCTATTGGGTTCCCCTTCGGACTCTCGGGTGTCCTTCCGGCCTCTCGGGTCCCCTGCGCGCTTCTCGTGGTAGGGTTTCAATTTGGACCCGTTGGTGGCAAGTCTATTTTTAATGGCCATTCAAAGACCTGGAACCACCAATTCTATAGGGACCACGGTCTCCTTCCCGTACATAAGAAGAAGAAGAAGAATAATAAAGATTTTGAAGGCTGCGGCCTTCCACAGAGGGTTCCAATTGTTGCCGACATAAATTATCTTGGGATTATCTACGTCACCGAGGTTTGGGGCGTCTCCCTTCCAATATTCTCTGTATTCTGGCAGGTACACCTCCTCTGTTACTTGCTCTGGTTCCTCTACTTCGATCCTGTAGTTCTGGAACATTTCGTAATCCTCCATCTGCCAGTGGAAGAGCTCGTTTAATGACCCTGTCTCATCCTCGGAGCACTCTCCTAGTTTGAGAATCCCTTCGTCGTTGGGCTCCCTGCAGCCTTGTCCTTCGTCCCTCAGGTCGCCTTTTCCTTCACCCTCCGATTTTGAAGATGATGCCAGTTCCTCGCTGACAACCTGGGTCCTCAGATCAATGGTGTACTTCCGCCCCCCTTTCTCCATAGAAAGGGTGTTCTTTTTCCAGTCGTGGTTCACCTTTGCTGTAACCAGCCACCCTCTGCCTAAGATGGCGTCGTACCCCTTCTTCTTGAGTGGGATTACCACAAAATCTAATATGAAGGGTTGCATGCCGATGGTGACCGGCTGGGCCATCAGGGTGCCGAGTGGCTTGATGCCGTGTTGGTCTACACCTACCAAGTTGAATGTTGGTGGCCATAGTGTTGGCTTCCCCAGCTTCTTCCACGTATCCTCTGGCAGTAGTACATTCACCCCCGAACCTCCGTCCACGATGGTGTCTTTGAGGATAGCCCCGAGAATTCCCATCTCTCCTACAACAGGATGCCGACCACTATTTAAGGCCAACAACATTGGGTCAGCCGAGGGGTTGATCGGAACTTGCGCCCGTGTGGTATGCAAAGGTGCTTGCACAGTGGTTTGTATGGAACTAAAAATGGCGGTTCTTAACTGTGGCATTGTTTCTAGAAGGTCCTTTACCCTTATAGGTACTTCCATCTGTAGTACTTGCCCAATGATGTTATTTTCAGCTTCTGTACGGGATGATTTACTCACCACCTCGTTGTTCCGCCGTTCGACCGTCATCTCACGTTCAATATTGGCCTTTGCCTCCCGTAATCTCTCCTTCTCCGTACGGGGGTCAGGATAAGTGGCCTTTTTCGTCTAAGCGCGGGTGATCGCCAGTACTTCTTTCTCACCAGTCTTCTCAGCCTTCTCAATGTTGAGGAGATTAACCCCTGCCTTTGGGCAATTTGCGTCCTCATGGTCGCCTGGCCCACACCATTGGCAGAGGTGCTGAGGGGTGGCTTCCTTCGTGCAATCACGGGTGAAGTGCCCTCACTGATTACAGGCCCTACATTGGATCATTGGCCGGCTCTTGGCGTCATACGGGATACGACTTCCGTTATTGTTATTATTGTTATTTCTTCCGCTGCCGCGTCTGTTGTCCCGGTAACCTCCAGATGATGCCGCTGTGTTGGTTTGTTGGGCCGTACCCGCTGGTGCGGATGTTGTGGCCTGCTCAGTGAACAATACTTGGCTCATTTGCGTACTTCGGGTTTTCATGTTGTATGGGCATTCCTTGATTGAGTGTCCCATCACTTGGCAAATCTCACAAAAGGCCTTCTTCGGGCAGGTGCCTTTTGTGTGGCCTTCTTCCTTACAATCAGTGCACCAAACCTCTTCGTTTTTGCTCGTGCTTCCTTTCATGTTCTTAAATTCCTTCAACATATGGTGCATATCCTTTTGAAGAGCTTGCACCTTCTTACTTGATGATTTGTCACTGCTGCTTTCTCCCGAGGACTTGTCCTTTTTCTTCCGCAATGTTTTGCCTTCACTTTCCAAATCCATTGCGCGGTTGCACGCGTCATCGTATGAGGTGGGCGGTACAATCTTCATCTTCTTCCGCAAGGATGACCGCAACCCTTCCACGAACCATCTCTTCTTTAGTCCGTCAGCAAGCTGGTTTTCAATCTTCCCTAGTAATTCCTTTAACTGTCGGCTATATGTTCGCACTGTTTCATGCTTTCCCTGCTTTGTGCTTAATATCTCCGCCACGATCTCATTATCATCTCGAAGGAGTCGAAACTCCTTCTCAAAAGCTTTCTGTAGGTCATCCCATGTTCCCACTTTTGTTTTATTCACATCAGAGTACCAATCAATGGCTACTCCTCTCAGGGTGGCAGGGAACTGCACCACCCAATCTGCTTTGTCAACTACCCCGTTGGCTGACCATATTGTCTCACATGTACGACAGTGCCGTACGGGGTCATCGTTGCCATCTCCATTGAATTTAGGCAACTTTTGTTTGCCCACCATCGATGGGGGTCGTCTTCTTGGAGGTGGTTGTGGCTGCGTCTGTGCGCCGCTCCCTCCGGTGTCGGTGGTGTGTCCTACGTGGGTGACTGAAGGTACGGTGCTTTGCCTACTGTGTGTGGCACTTGCAACCGTACGGTTGTCCTCCCCTCCGTTCTCACTCGCACCCACTCCTGGCTCCCTCTGGTGATCCTCACTCCGTGGCGTAAGGGATAAGTTTCTAAACTGATCTCGAGTCTCTTCGACTAGATTCCTCCGCAACCTTGTTTCCTCCAGAAACTCTTCGTGGCTTCTCACCCTACGGTGTTCTGGCGACGCGTAGAAATTTCCCTCGGCTTCTGCACCCTCTGTGACACCTCCTTGGTTCCCTTTGGGCCACCCTTCGGCAGGTCGTCCTTCGACAAGTTGCCTCAGCCTCCGTCTATGTTCTACTTGCTGTTCCAGAATCAAGGCCCTCTGCGCGGCCTCCCACTCGTCCGTTTCTGCTTTCTTATTTCTATCTTTATTTAATAGGTTGGGCATTAATTCCCATACATTTCCATAATTCACAACACATAAACCAGAACACGCCTTTATTAATTCATTTCGTCAATACAACTCGTGTCAATATTGTGACACCTTTATTTAAATATAAAATGTTCCTCTGTCCCTATGGGATTCAGGGTTCAATTCCTTCCTGGCCTCGTGCCATTCCGCTCCGCTTCCTGACGGCTGCTTTCTTCGTACTGTTGAAGAATTTGTTGGCGTCGCTCTTCCTGGGCAATCTCCTCCAGACGAGCTTGTTGTGCCAGCGATGCCTGTGCAAGCAGTTGGGGAAGATGGTTCATCAACCAATTTACTGCCGGGCTAACCTCCAGCGCTGTCCACACGACACTTGGTGGGATTTCTGCCTCCGTGGCCTCTCGTCGGATGTAGGTCTCGATGGCTACTTGGAGCAGAATTGAAAATTCCCTCATCGCAGTGTCTTCTCCGTTGTAGAGCTCCGTTTGCGCGTCGTCGGCCTCTGGGTTTATCTCACCAACGGGTAGGCCCATCGTGTCCGTGCACCATCTGCGTCTTCCGTTCCCGAGTACGTCTAGGCAACGACGCCAAATGTTTACCCTCTCGGGTGAATAACTTAAAGTACATAGATAAAACACGTAATGCAGAATAATAATGCCATAGATATCAGATAAAATATAAGAGATGTTATTCCATTCATAATTGTCCGTCACAAGTTACATTCGGAAGTATATAAAGATATCGAGGGGGTGCGAGCGCCAACCGTCGCATCGCAACTACCACCCCTCGGTTGCCAACTAACCAAGACAATTACAACTTAATTAACTAGTTTTATTTTCATGTACAATATTGCCGCCAACAGAATATAATTGGGCAAGTCTTGCAGATGGAGGTGCCAATAAGGGTGAAGGACCTTCTGGACACAATGCCACAACTGAGGACTGCCATTCTCAGTACCGTACGGTATATATGGTATTTGCTTACCATACAACCGATGTATATGATTGGAAAAACACCATACTCACCATACAACAAGCGAAATAAAACGCAGTGAAGGGCAATTCCGTACAGTATATGTACGATGAGCAGTGGGGGGCGAGTATCTTTCATACCGTACAACGTACGGTCCCCAAGGCAGGCTCACGACAACGGAGAAGACAAACGCACAGTCATTGCAGGTATTCGAATGACAAAATGGCGTACGGTCATTGCAGGTATTCGTACGGTAAAATACCGTAAGGTCATTGCAAGTATTCGTACAGTAAAATACCGAAAGGTCATTGTAGCTACTCTTGAACGGTGGAGAAGAGTTAAGCATTACCGTACGGTATAGGGTCATGGTACAGCGGAAAAAATAAAATTGGCAAATCGAGGGGTAGCATTCGGAGGAAGGGTCCCACGTCTGGAGGAAAGTAAACACGTGAGAATTGTACCCTAACCCTACTTTTTTTTTTAATATTTAAAGGGCACAAAAGACAAAAGCAAAATCATTTAATGGACCCTAGCGGTGGAAAGAATTGGCAAAGACAGATGCGGCAGTTACATGCTACAGTGCCGTCAACCTCCGTGAACAAGAAAGCTATTCGGATTTTGCCTTCCTGTGTGAAAGTCAGGGGCAGTATGGCTGACACCAGCAAAAGCAAAGGTAAGAAGATGCATCCCAAAGTGCAACAGCTAATGGCAACGAAGAATGATGTGACCATGGACACCATTACCTTCGAGGGTTTGAGTGGAGCAGATTGTAGGTAATGGTGGAACGAGACCCCGGATGATGATCTTGTGAAGGCACAACTACGACATGCACAGGTACAGTGAGCCATCCAGATGCCCATATTTTGCATTAAGGATTTTGAGGTTGTGCTGTGGGCCATGATTGGTGCCTATGACCCACACAGGCGGTAGTCCGTATTTGATTATGAGCACCACCAGGTTACGATGTCCTTTGCTTCCACAGAGTTTACGAGAGTTTTTGGTATTCCAGGAGCGCAGGGAAAGAAAAATGGATAAGGGGTAGAAAATATCCCTTGATTTAAAAGATAAACTCGTCAAGTTGATTTGCCGCGACGACCTCACACAAGCCGAACTAGATAGTCTCCAGCATGCCAACAAGGGAAGAGGTCTGAAGATGTCGTTTTTGAGAGAGGGGGTATAGCGGTCCTTCTAGATGTGCTGAAGAGCTGCTTGATGGGAGCGAGTAGGGGTTTAGACATTGCCATGGTGCAGGTTGTGTTGATGAATGGCATCCGCAATGGCGTGGTATACGACTGGGCATTAGTATTGGCGGATAGGATGGAGGAATTTATGACCCTCCAGCATGGAACCTTCTACATGCCCTACCATGCGATTGGACTCTTCCTGGATGCAGTACGCCTTCAGGGTTCACCAAACACACAACACTTGGCATCACAAGGCCGTGTACACCCTGGGCAACCGGCTATGTTCTATTGGGTTCATTTGGATATCATGGCACCCAATGGGGATATACAATCAACCAAGAAACGGAAGCGGCAGGTGGTGGTGTCTGAGTTAGTGACGGAGTTGGAGTTCGAGCCTAGTGACCCGAGCGAGGTAGCCAGTGCAGAGGACTCCGGGGATACATCACAGGCCATCGAGAGTAGTTTCAGAATGGTGGGTAGAGGCGGACAACAGGTGGAGGAGGAGACGGGGGCAACATCTTCTGCAGTTTCGCAGATAGCCACACCTCCACCTCTCGTAGTTGTGCTAGCAGCGGCAACCACGTGGCCCTCGGGTGAGTTATCCCAGCAGATGGCCTCAGCAGGTGCCACTCGGACTCTGCCTGGAGCGGCAATATTGGCAGTGCCGGTTCTTGGTTTTGGGCAGGGCCGGACACCAGTGATTATGATTCCCCCACACGTGGCTGCGACACTGGTAGCCTTACCAGAGACTCAGGCGGTTGGCGTCAAGAGTCCCACGACAACAGTAGAGGCTAGGACCAGTGGCGGGACGTTTGGTAGGGAGGCTGCGGTACCGGTAGAGCATCTTGGAGAGAGTGGTATGCCTTCTTAGACGGATATGAGTGCGTGGCTGAGTCGGTACAAGATGACACCACTAGCACCGATTGGAGCAGTGGTCCTCTCCCCATGGCGTGAGCCGAGCCCTCATGAGATTGTGGACTTGGTTGGAGATAGTTCATCAGAGACTTCACAGATTGTACAGAGAGACCACTCACCCATTCGTGAGTTGGTGCTGAGTCCCAGGCAGGAGGAGGAGTTGATCCAAAGCCCCCCTCATGACGAGCCACTGCAGAGCCCTCACGAGGATGCCCAGGAGCACGGTGTCCTAGCATCTTGAAGAGTGGAGGGTGACAGGGAATTGGAGCAGTTTCTTGCAGATATGGTTGTCTGAGCTCGACAGATGGTAGCCTCTGCCAAGTCTCAGGGAGATGCCCGGACAGATGAAGAGTTGGAGCAGCTGCTAGGGTTTATGAGAGGCAGGTGCATTACACACTTTGCGCAGTGTTTTGAGTCTAGAGGGTGGCCTACTATGGAGACCTTGCAGATGTTGGAGGATTGGGGCCTCCAGGAACAGGTTGGCGAGACCAGCAGATAGTCACTGTTGCAGAGGATAGAGCAGGTCTTTCAGGAGACCTACTATGAGTTGCAGAGGACGCAGTATATTGCTCAGGGTACAGAGACCCAGCACCAGGAGGTTGTGTCGGCACGAGAAGAGTTGGCTGCTCGACTCCAGCAGACAGAGGAGTCGCACAGGGAGCAATTGGCTTGGGAGAAGGCCTCATGGGATGCAGAGCGCACTACCTTGGACTCTGAGTCAGCCCAAGGCACTACCCAGGTGACTCTCCAACATAGCGGAAGCCTGCGAGGACAGGGCTATGTTGGAGAGCTGCCTGGGTAGTGCCTTAGAGATGGTGGAGCAGAAGGATAAAGAGGTCTTGGAGGCGGCAATGATGGTGAAAACAGCTATGGAGCGCCAGATAGTTGTAGAGCGGGACCTGAAGCTGAGGACTGAGTAGGTCTATGAGTTACGGGCACACTTGGCAGCTGCAACCCACGCATTGGCATCCTCCTCACTAGGGATGCTTCCTCCACCCCATTCTCAGTCTTGAATTATATGTTGTTAATCATCCCATTTTGTTTTTCAGTCGTCAGGAGACGACCTTGTTTTTCGGGGGGGATGATGTTGGTGGTAATATTGTATGGGAATAAACAATAATTAATTAGGAAGTACTTTGTTAGTAATGTAACCGAGGGTTGGTAGTTACGGGTGCGACGGTTGTCCCTCGCACCCCCTCGGTACTTTTATATACCATGTAATGTAACTTGTCGTCATCACGATTATGAATGGAAATGGTATCTTTTCTGTTGGCTTAATATTATGATCTGTATCCATGGCATTACTGTTTCTTGTTAAGTATTCTGTCTGTATGTTTTAAACTGTTCGCCTAGAGGGTAAACATTGTCTATAAATCAAGAGCAGTTAAACAGAATAAACAACCTACAACATGAGAGTACCCAAGGTGGCTATGAATAACTGTGTGTAAGATTATTTACACACCGAGTTTAGTTCCTGCCTTAAGACAGTTGACTGCCCGTTGGGAGGTTTGCTAGATATGATTCATATCTTCAACATACAATCTGAGACTGTACGTTAACTCTTTGTTCTTTATGGAGATAGTATTGTTATTACAACAGAAGTTTCGTATCACCTTGGTTGAGAAGACAACTTCAAACCACTAGGAGGATGAAAATTGCCTTTTCAAGGAATTCATGATAATCTTGGTCATCCATGAATTTACCATTACTGCCATTTTAATAAATTATACTGGAAAGTAAAATACCAAAATCACTAAGATTCTGAATTCTTCAAAGCTCGTTAAATTCAGCATATACCTTAGGATATACTTTTTTTTTTTCTTAATTGGAGACATGCTGGATTGTTGGGATGTAATAATATGAAAGCGTAATTCCAGATACAACAGCATGTTGTGTCAGAATACCTTGATAGTCGAACTTCATATTAATGATCAAATCCTCAACTGGTGGCAAACCCTTGTCTGACTTATGGTAGTAGCAAAGCACGCTGTCTTGCGATGGTAGAAATGTCTTAAAACAATTATTAAGTACTTTTCACTACCCAAGTGATGAGTTGTTGGCTGTTGCCAATTTGGCTACATATTATCATTGAACTCGACACTTGTTTCAACATTTTTTTTAACTCATCAAATCACATATTCATGAAATTAGAGGTACATCATGCAAGTGAGCTCCATTACATCAAATTAATCTTACGGTTATTTTTCATATTTGCAACCAGTTGGAGCTTTTCATCATCACTGCCTTGGCGCATGCATTCTTATTTTAGTTGTGGGTGGAAGCCAAATTACAAATCTTGGAAGCCCACCTGATTGTTTGCATTGCAAAAGAAGAGTAAATCTTTGCCCTGGCCAGTTCATCTAGCTTGCTTTGAAGAATGGTAAGTTGGCTTCATTTGGGAATTGGAAGATTCTCATCTTGCCAGTAGTTCTTTGATTTATGATATTAGAGATCATCGCATATCTCTTAAGCTATTGCTGATCTCTTTCACTCCTTGTGGGGTTATTGGGTCTTCTCTCTCTCTCCCCATTGTCTTCCAATACACAAAACATGATCCACCTTTATTGATGTAGACCTGTTGTTTGTATAGACAATAGAGACTCTGAAAGTTATTTATTCACTTTTTAAAAGTATCTTGATTAGTGGTTTATGACCGTTAAAAGTATCTTGATTAGTGGTTTATGACCGTTTTTCATGCGTTGTCATCTACAATGTTAGGTCCTATTGACGTGTCTGAAATCGCATTGCTGCAAACTCCATACGGCCAACGCAGAATAGAATAGCCAACTGATTATCCTACTCTCTCTTGAGATAAGGAAGTCTCTAATGCTGTTTTCTAAGTTTGATCAAAGGAGACTACCTCAAGGTTTCTTTTGTCAGGTCTTGATTGCGGGATCTCTCAGTGGCTTTATGTGTTTATGCTGGAAACACAAGGGGACTTACGTTTGATTGGCAATTCCATGTATAAATTCCCGGGGACCTTTTACGGTTTTCTTTCAGGTGGTGTTGGTTAATTTGAAGCTGATTTAGCAGGACTGCAGATTTCTAAAAAGGGGGATAAAATTGGGAGGAAAGAAAGGAAGGGTAGGGAGAAAGAGAACTGTAAATGTTAACTAGGACAGCAGGTTCACTCAAGCAAACAGACACCTCCAGGAAACCAAATTAAGCATCATCAGTCATTCAGACACAATGTTTGCATAAACTTAGTGCAATCTTCAAAGGAGAAACCAGATTTTCATATTACCAAATACAATATTAGAACTTCTACATTCATGATATGTATATATTTGATAATCGAACTGAATCGTAAAATAGCCCAGATTAACCATGCAGAAAGGAAAAAAGCAATCAGCTATCCTCTAATGGTATGGACTGTGAAGGTTCTATCAGATGCTTGGTAAGAACTGCTGTGCAAAATGAATAGACATAATTAAAAGCTTTCTAATTTAAATGAAGAAGGAGACCATGCACTCACAAGGAAACTTGAAGGTAATTTTAATCCATTGTATTAATTCCTGCAAAATTCCTTCAGAGCTTTCGCAACAATTCAAGAACTTCCTCCTAAATGAGGGAAAACCAGTCCCCTTAAATAGGTTTCCAAAAATGGATGAATGGCCAAGATCTAATCTAGACAAGTGGCCCAGATTCATCCTTACAAAAAGGGGGACCCACACGCATAAATAGGGGGGTAAATATCTACAACTACCCCAAAGGGAGCAATAACTACCAAAAAGGATAATTACAACTTTTGAAGTAATCCAAAAAAGGAGGTGTACAAAAACTTTTACAATATGTTGACCAGAAGTCAACTGTCACCTTTTTGGGACAAAAGTGCACCTTTTAAGATTTGGAGGGAAAAAGGCATTTTTGAGAAACTACTTTCTCTATTCTGGTTTCACATTCTTTCTGTAGAAACTGGTCTTCGCCATGCAGGTATTCTCGCCATAAATCACGACCTGCTGCTCGTTCCTTGCGGACATATTCCTGAAACTTGATACATAATTGGAAGAGGGGACCAAAAGGTGGCATGGGAGGGTGGCGAATTTTGTACTGCATGCCTTCGAGATACTGGTCCACGTGCCTTAAACCTTCCTTCCAGCTGGAGCGATTACGCTCGAAGCACAATATGTCTGAATGGAACTGACCAGCAAAACTCAAGTCTTCAATGGAATAAGAAACCTTATCTGCTCCCAACCTTTCCTCCCAATCCGGCCGGATTACACTGTCGGATAGGTCATTTATCCACCCCGAAACCATTGATCGGAGGATGGTCTTGCCTAGTTCTTGCATGCTCCCCAGAATTGCCTCACATGCGTCATTTTCTTTGTCAATAATTTCCTGGGCGTCGTTCTTCATGGTGACGGTCCAGTACCATTCCTTGAGAATACTGATGCTATGGGGATCTAGGATGTCAGGCAGTGTGGGAATCTGTGTATGTGTCCAGAAAAGAGCTCTTAGGAGGGGAAGGGTAGAGGCCGCTACTTCATGCATGTGAAGGGATTCCCTCTTTACTTCCAACAGCCTGACTAGAGTGAGCTCTCGATGGAGAGCCATTTCCTTTACTTCTTTGAGGATCTGTTCTCCCTTTTTCTTGGTGTCTTGCACCCATTCCTTGACGGCCTTTGCGGTATCCCGAATTCCTTCAAATTCAGTTGTGGTCCTTTGCGCCAATGCCCTTGGGGGAATATGGGATTCAGAGGGGTTGTGTAATGGCCGCAGGAGCTTATTGATGTACCCCTCGGCCTGTTCAGCACGGGCCCGATACATATCCTTTTCGGCAGTGATTTCCTCGAGCTGTCTGAGTATGTTCTGCACTGAGTCCTTAAATTCCTCCTTTTCTTGCTCTTTTGTAGCTCGTCCGATGGGGACAGTCGTGATGCTATAATCTGCCAGTGTTATTTGATCTGCTGGCTTGTTCGCGGGCGGGGTGGCAATATGAAGAGTGCGGTTCCTTTGCTCATCCCTGGTTATCTTAGAGTATGTTCTTGGTTTCTTCTTCCCTTTCGCTTTTGCTTGATCCATTCGTGAGAAGATGTCCTCTAGATCGATGGGTGCCTTGGTGGCGGCCCTGCGCTGAGCTCTGGCGATCAGCCACTCTTGAGGCACTGTCTGGGTTGAGGTTGGGGTTAAGTTAGCACCTTGTTCTCCCATGCTTTCAACCGGCTGATCACAAATTAGCAGCTGTCCCGCCATCGGAGGGGTGAAAGAAGGAGGAAGCTCCTTGTTTGCATCTGAGTTCTCCCCTATCTCACTGAATAATTGTTTGACATCTTCCTGTGATGGTGGCTCCTTGGTTCCCTCGAGCTCATGGATCTCGTCTGTTCTTTGTTCCCCTTCGACAGTCGAGTCGTCCTTGGCTGCATGGAGGAGTAGCAATTCGTGGCGGCTCTGTTGGGTAGGTTCATGCACTTCGATCCCCTGGGTGGATGGGATTTCTCCTTCCTCTATTTGGTCACCCGGCTTAGTCGGATTGGGGCCCTTTTGCTCGGTGTCCGACATATCTGGAGCAGGAGGATCATTGGCTTGGAATGCCTCTATGTCGCTCTGGGAAGGCGGAGCAGGTATGCAATCCAAATCTATGGCGTCGTCGGACGAACTGGGGTCCTTTGAAGATGAAGTGGTCTCTGGCCTTCTTATGGGCATCTTCTCCCTTCTTGTTCTTTTGGACGTCCGAGTCCCTCTGCAAGCCTTAGCTTTCTTTCTTTTCTCTGGTTTCTCAGCTGATGTCCTTTCGTCTTCGGAAGACTGAGAGTCGAAACTGCCCATCAGATGGTAAGTGAACTGGACCCCCTCATGGACTAGCCTCTCGATCTGGTGATGTAACCATTGATCTGTGTATCTTGCCGGGGCTGCCATGACTGCTTCGAAATCCGTGATTGGGTCTTGAGACCAATCAACGCCTGGCAAGAGGTGCCTTACTGCTTCGAATTCTCGGACTTGGAGGCAGTTCCCCGAGTCTGTGAGCTGATCCGGGACCTGACGGTACTCAAAGAGTCGCATTTGCTGCACACTCAATCTAGAATATTCCCGTCGCCTGACTTCGTAGTCATCGGAGCAATTTTTCCAATAATCTTCAATTGACTCCTTTGCTCTGTAGCGCCTACCGTAAGCTCTCTTCGCCAAATTGTCATGATCAAAACATTTCCTTGGGAAATGCTCCTGTAGGCCATAAGAGGCCAGCTCTGCAAGGGACTCCTTTGCTAGGGTGGGGGTTCTCAATTGGACATCATGGCTGCCTATGATCATTGGAAATGCGAATCCAGCCTGCTTGCTCTCTCGTAATAATATGCCGGCAGGGCGTGATTGTCTTGCCACCTCCATGAGGACTACCTTATCGGTTGGGTACCGCGGAAGTCGAAGGGGGGCACCTTCGAAACCAGCTATTCGGATGTAGGAGAACCTTGGGAACTGAATGAACCAGGCCCCATACCTCTGCACTAAAATGGTAGCTTGCTCCGAGAGCCTGATGTGTAACCCTCCCTGCATTAGCCTGACTAGGCGCATTGTGAAGGCGTCGTTGACGCGTTCGTACTGACCAACCGCGTAAGCCGGGCTGCTCTTTTCCCTTTGAGCTATATCCTGGTAGTGCAGCTGCGGGTAGCAGTCATAAACCTTTACCTGACCAGGCCCATTCCCGATCTCACCTTTCATTATTAATCCTGGCAGTGGCTGGTTCTTTGCGAACATATAGACCAAATAGGAGGTCATGGTGAAATACTTCTTTGTCTCGAGTTCAATTAGCTGAGCGTGGATGTTATCACTTATGATCTGGGCCCAGTCAAACTTAGACTTTCCGGCAAAGACCTGTTCTGTAAAATAGAACATCCATTCTTCAAAGTAGTTGGACTTAGGAAGTCCCATGACTCGGCTAAGTAAGGTGACCATGTCCCCATGTTCATTATGAAAGTCACTCCTGGGGGTCTTTTTCACAATCCTGGTGCTTGAAGGCCTTTTCTCCTTGAACCATTCTTCGTTAATCAATGCCCTGCATCGGGCCGGGTTCATATCATATGCCCCTTGTGCCTCGTCCATTGTTGTAGCTATGGGATTATTTGGAAAGGGGATATCAAATGCATCACCAATAGCCTCAGGGGAGAAGTCGGCGATAGTTATATTTTCCAGAAGCACCAATCTGGACTTTGGTTCGTAATGGCGAGCAGCTTCCACTACTAATTCATAGTTCTGGATTGCTGGAGGAAAACCTGCTGCTTGGGCGATGCCACTTTCCACCATTTGCCTAGGCCTGCCATATGCGTTGGGCGAGAAGACCCGATCCCTGAAATCCTGAATATCAATGTGGCCAAGGTCGGTGTCACCAATGTTGTCCCAGACGCTCTGGACCTTTGACTCCCTTAATCCTCCCCTCTGATACTGATACTTCATTCTTTCAACTTTCCGCGGGATGTCTGATTTGGATGCTCGTGAGGTTTCTGCTGCAGCGGGTGTTTTTGATGATTCTGCCGCTGATTTAGGCATTTATCCTGCACAGCCAGACACGGATTACAAGGTGATACAAGAACGATAATGCGGGTTAGATAATAACAGAAGTGCTTCAACAGACCGGGATTAGTTTAAATATCATTTTGGCTAACAATTTGATTAACTTTAACAACATTATATTCCTGAAGATTTATGACTATGCAATCTCATTTTCGAATTTTTGGATTAATTTTCAACAGAGGCAAAATATGAGAAGTTTGAATTTGAAAAGAGATGCAGCTTCTGGCTAAACCTTGGGGATGAATCCTAAATTTCGGATGTTCGAATAACGGCGATGCAGACTTCAAGAATTTCAAATTTTGCGTATTTGCCTATTTGATTCGCATATTTTTAAATGACCATACGCGATAAAGCGTACTTACCTGATTGGAGCGAATGATGAGTGATTGCCCGACCTTGTTGCGCGGGGCGAGCGGATGATCTTGCAAAATTTGAATCCCAACGGTTATCCCTCCTATTTAAATTTTCGCGGTTTGGAGGATGAAAGAGGATTTATCAATTTCACATAGTTCTGTGCCTAGCAATCTGAATTTTAAATGGTTGATGGGAGGATGATGCGGTGTCTTACCTCCTTGTTTTCGGATTTGAGAGTTCTTTCAAATTTTGAATTGCATTCTTTGAATTTTGACAAATTGGAGGCTTCGGATTTAACCTTCGCGGACTTCGGATCTGGGGTAAAGGGTGTAGTTTGCGCTGAATAGTAGATTTTGCGTTAAAAATGTGCCTTCGCGTTTTTCGCTTTGGCTCTTGCGTTACAAACTGTGCCTTCGCATTTTTTTGCTTTGGCTCTTGCGTTACAAACTGTGCCTTCGCGTGCCAAAGTTCGAATCTTTATCCCGAAGAGGAGATGCGTTAGATTTTAAACTCGACTTTGCCCTCGTTTTGGTTTGGACCTAAAGTCCGAAAATGATCGCGTTATACAATGTTTCTCCTTCGCGTTGGTTCGGACCTAAAGTCCGAAATGATCGCGTTGCTTTCAATTTTCGTCTCCGCCGAAATTCGGACCTGGGGTCCGAAATGCGATCGCACAGTGTTATGCTACTTCGACCTTCGCCGAAGTTCGGGGCTTAGGGTCCGAAGTGTGATCGCGTGATGTTTCTAAAACTTTGCCTTTGTGTTAGTTCGGAGCTTAGGGTCCGAAGTGGATCGCGTGATGTTTTTTTTAAACTTAACACTTTTGTTGAAGTTCCGACCTCAGGGTCCGAAATGATCGCGTGATGTTTTTAAAACTTTGCCTTTGTGTTAGTTCGGAGCTTAGGGTCCGAAGTGGATCGCGTGATGTTTTTTTTAAACTTAACACTTTTGTTGAAGTTCGGACCTCAGGGTTCGAAGTGTGTTCGCACAGTGTTATTTCTTAACTTGAATTTGGAAATTTCGGACCTGGGGTCTGAAAGTGATTGCCACCTTATGTTTTTAAATTTTGAATTTCGAAATTTCGGACGCTTAAGTCCAAAAAGGGAGTGCATAACGTTTTTTAACCTTAACTTGACTTTCGCCAAGTTCGGACCTGGGGTCCGAAAAGGAGCGCATTCGGTTTAAACTTGCCTTCATGTTTTAAAACTTTTACTTTCGTAAAAGTTCGGACCTAGGGTCCGAAAAGGAGATGCATCATGTTAAACTTTGAAATTTTGGAACAAACTTTCGGCATTCTCGCCCGAAAGCCAGATCAGTCAGGAGGACTCATTGGTTCATTATTCCAACGTCGATCAGCCTATGGACTGATCACGAACTCGCTCGAAGAGACACGAGAAACTCTGCTTGGATCCTCGGGATAACGATCAAAAAACTCAAAACAGGAAAGGGGGACCCTGTCGGCGACAGGGAGCGTGTGCAACGCACAACAGGTCCTTTAGGAAAACTGTAGATATGTTACATGATTATTGATTTCTTTTGGACTATTATAGGCATTGGAGGTGTTAAATGAACATTGAGTAGAACGTTACAATTATTGTCCTAATCCCCTCCATCTCCCTTAAGGTACAGTTAATGTACTTCATTTTTTTGTTGAGGATCTTCCTGTTATGTCCAACTTGGGTCACAGAGGCAGGTGGGCATTACATAATGAGAATTGACCTTGTCATCATTTCTTTACTTGTAATTATGATATAATTATAAATATCCTACCTTTGCACTTGCTCCAGTTTGCGGAAGTCTTAGTGATTGCATGCAAGTTAGATTGAGGAGGATTTGAGTTCACTGGAGCCTCATTGACCACATGTAAGTTAAACCGAGGTGATTTTGCAAGTCCATTTTTGGTGTAGTTTGCATATGCCTAGTCTTATTGAGCCAGCAGACATTCTCATCCTTAGCTGCATTAACTGGTGCTAAATGAAACACAGAACACAGGTTTTGACAGATATGTACTTATGTTCTCATTCTGTTCTGCATATTTTTGTACATCTATGTTTTATGGCCAGGTTTTCCAGCTTCACATCACATTACTAGACGCCATAGACAGAATCTTGGGAATCAATCAGTCCTGGCTGCTCCAATTACCCTTGTTAGGGATTTTCTACCACTGTTCAACTTTCTTCTGTTTGTGTATTGCATATTGTGAACAGCTGCTTACCTTGTCAACCTTGTTTGCTGAATCATAGTCGTTGCTGCTTTTTGTGAGCTGTATCTTTGATTGGCACTATTGTGTAGGATGTTCCTACTTAGTATATTCAGCGCTCCAATTAATTCCCAAGTTTCAATTCTTAATGAGTTTTGAGGTGATTGCTGTGTCAGTCTTAGATTAGCACTGGTTTGGCACAACTTTATTTGCATGTACCATTTGAGATGGAAATGCATACAATATCAGCATGTGATAACTCCTTTACTTGGGGTAGAAATCAGCAAAATGAGTGTTTAAGTGCTTTGTGCAGTTGAAGTAAAAGATGAGCAATGCGCTGGGTTTGGCACAACTTCATTTGCACCTACCATTTGAGGTGGAAATTGATGCAAGTGATTATGCTATAGTGGCACAGTCAAATTTCCATCTAAAGTCATAACAAAGCAGTACAAATGGACAGGTTTTCTTGCAACAATTTCTTGTTGTTAACAAGCATAGAGTAGACATAACTGCTTACATATTTTATTGCAATACATTACATTCTTGGAGTTGGTTTGAATTTGAGCCATCCTTTTGGCAGTTACATGATATGACGAACATGCCATTGTCTTGTTGAAAATTCCTAAGACTTGTTGTGCCATTATTTTTATGGAACATATATTTTACTTGTTATTTCATTTGTCTATCCTTTTAGCTTTATATTAGTTCCACTCATGATATTTTTATGATAAAGATTCCTCTAAGGTAATGCAATTTGCATTAACCGGTTTTTGGAGAACCCCTAATAATTAGGGCCTGGTTTGGAGATTGTAGAAATAAGTTGAAAGTTTTGAATCTGATATAAGTGCTTAGCTATAAGAATCTTCAAGTTGATAAGAGTCTTGGTCTTAAAGGAGATTTTTGGTTGATGATTTTTATTTTTTGTTTTTTGAAACAATCAGTAACTATCAGTGTAGGACATGACAATATTTTTCCTGTTGACTAGTATAATTGGACTGGCAAACATTATTTTTGTTCAAATGCACCTCTGGGTGATATTTGCTTGACCTGGAAATTACATGGAAAATTAATTGTTGAAAAGGGACATTTTGTTCAGTTGAGGATTAAAATGAAACATTTTTGATGCAATACTTCCAGTCTTCAACTATGTCTCGGTAGATGGTATTCCTATGACTTTAATTTCAGATAAAATATTTTTTTGCATGATTAGTTGGCACAATTTCAACAAAACTGTTGAAAGCATGTTTTCAACTTTGATATTTTCCTAAGAATGAAGGTAATTATTCTTTGATATTGTGACACTTGCAGCTATGGGGAAGAATATGCAGTAAAGAGCATTAGGAAATTTTCCAAGAAGGTAAAGAATGCACAAGAGGCCCATGAAGCAATCAGACCAACTGATATTCGTCGTAGCCCATGTATGTATATTTTCTGATTTCATATCCTAGATTGTATGGTGTATAGCTCTATGGGTATTGAAGAGACCCTAACATTTTTTTATTTTGATAATGATGATTGTCTTACATACTTAATGAAATCTGTATGGGTCATTTTTTTACACTTCCACCATACTTGAAAATCTTCTAGATTATATATAATGACAGTATTTTAGTTCTTGTTGAACAGATAAGTAATCATGCGGATTTCTTCAACATTTAAGATACCAGCTGATGTTTTACTCTTAAAGATTTGGTCTTCTCAATTAAAAATTCCTCATATTTATTTCTGTACCAAGAATTGTTCAATTTTTATTTTTTGATGTAATAACTTTGTAATGGTTCTAGGATGCAGGAAGGGAAATGTAATAAACAACCCCAACTTTTTTTTTTGGAAATTTCCAATTGGAATAAGCAGCAATAGAATGTTCTTATCACTTTCTGATCACCAGCATACAGTGGAGAGGACCACACAACTATTTTTAATGCAACAACTTAGAAGGAAACACACTGGGCGGCAAGCTGACCAATCTCACTTCTTTAGTGGAGTGTACAATACAATAGTACAGATACATCACACTTGTTCAGCAGGTTGCCATTATAGAGCACAAGCACTGCTCACTTATTCAACGGAGTGCAATTACAAAACTTCCACTATTTCAGTGGTGAGCAAATACAGTACCAACACTTATTCAGTGGGGTGAGAAAATACAGTTCTTTTCACTTATTCAGTGGGGTGAGCAAATACAGTTCTTTTCACTTATTCAACATCAAAGTGTAAGGAAAAAACTTTTGATGGTATTACCATCTTGGGTATTACATAGTTACCTCATGCATTACAAACATCATATAGGATACGAAATATGACTGCTGATATGAAGTGCTGATAATAGATAAGATTGCTGTAAAAATCCAAAAGTGAACCAATTTGCAAAGATAAACAAATATTCAAATGCTCAACCAGAAATATACTTCTGGAAGATGAAACAAGGTAGTTTTCAGGCTTGATGGCACTCTGAATTTCTGCTAACATTGTCAGGGAAGGTTTGATATCAATTGCAACTTACTGCAAATATGTCTGAACAACAAGGGAATCACCCAGAACTCGACAAACTCCTACCCAACACTCAAACGAAACATAGACCAGCTCAAACAAACCCAAACTTTATCAAAACACACTGAAAGAGGTATATATTAGACTGTTAATTGAAATTAGACATATACAGGTGTGATAAAATGCTGGTATAGCAGCTACAACCATCACATTCTTCCTCAAACTCACCTTACATTAATTTGTGCACCGTGAAAAGTCGTGAAGGCTGCAAGCATGGTTAAGGTGACCCTAAACAAGGTGAATTGAGCTCTCAAACCTAGGCATTTCGCTCTTGGATTCGCATGCTCCCATTTCTAGCTACTATGTCGCCTTATATGATGTGTACCTCATAATATCTGGAAATCTGCACTTATACATTGGTATGACTTGTAGGGAATGACTTGACAACCAAAGCAACAACAAAAAAGTTAAAAATTAAAGAGAAATCACTTGAATCATTCAACATGATGCTACTGTGTGAAGATCCCTTGTCCTTTGTGCTGGTTTCTTGTTGTTTTGTTTGTAATTGAGGTTTGGTTTGGTTTTGTATTTTCTGATTTTTATTTGCTTTTTTGGGAATTTTCAGATAAGATGAATGCAGAATATTGACAAATGCTCAAATACATAGAAAAATTCAACTATAATGCATTTATAATAACTAAGATTACATAGACATTGTGTAGAACCAACTAATTGAAACCTTTTCCTTGACTGAAATAAAAGCAACTACAATGGATGATAAAAACCTGAAATAATGAATCAATCAGCCACTTAGACTTTCCTTTTCACTTCCGAAGGCTGCGTTTGGTCTCCCAGGGTATAGCGCTGCCTCCCAAATGAATTTCAGAATTTTAAGGCCTTTTAGACAAGGAATCGCCCCCTAGTGAATGGTGTCTTAATTGCTGCCTGAAAAACTGTCAAAAGCAGGACGTAGCTGAGTGCTGATGCCTTCAAGAAACTCCAAATTGCTTATATTCAATTCCCTGCAATCTGATTTCTCAAAACTGATAGAAACCCACTGACCTCTCACTCCAATTCGCTCAATATGGACCAATGTGTGAAGCCAATCCAACCTGCAAGCTTCAGTTTGTATTGCACAACGTCAGTATGCAAAACAATGAAGAATGGTCGTTCTCCAAAGTCTGAAAACTCTGTCATTCTGCAGAAACCTTCGTTTTCCACAAACTCCAAAGCTCACGTGAAGACAAGAAAGAAATACTCAAATCATAATGAATCGAACTTCTCAATTTTATGCATATATACCCTCCATGAGAAGTTTGAACTTCTCCAAAAAGCTCCTAATTAACATTAAAATGTAATAAAATAGCATTGGCATCATTAATGAAATAAACTTTGGGTTATGTGCTCATAAATAATTAATCAGTTCGGCCCCCTCCTCATGATGACTTGACCCTTCAAATATAAAGTTAAGTTATAACTTTATATTAGCCTTATTTAATGATTTAATATTAATTTGGCCACATAAATATTAATATATCCCAAAATACTTAACATTTTGCTAAACTGTCAGAGACTGGAGTCAACAGTGCTAATTCCCATGTGACCAAATGCTCGGCTAAAAATAGAAAGGGGTCCTTCTCGATAAACTTTGACTTACTATAAATAGTAAGTATAGCAAATGAAGTCCAAATGATGCCAAACGAAAGCCAAATCGAAGCATACTGAACCCTGGAGAGAATACAACCCTCATAAGCCCCTCTACCCAAACTCATTAGCCTACGAGGGTCAGAATGATAGGCTAATCTCATTGAATATCTGATCTCAACAAGAAGGGATCACAGTCCGCCCTCCCTAAAATTGCTTGTCCCCAAGCAATCTCAACTCCGGATGCTGTAAAATATCTTCACTCTCCCAAGTAGCATCCTCTACCGGGAAATCCTTCCACTTAATCAATTATTCTCTGGTAACTCGCCTCCACAACTGTCTCTCCCTAACATCCAATATGGTCTCAAGTATCAGAATCAACTTCCCCTCATCATCTATGGGTGGTAACACTGCAGAAGGAACAACTCGATGACCCAACGATGCGATACATGAAATACATTATGTACTTTGCTATCCGCCAGTAGCTCTAGTTCATAAGCCACCTCACCCACTCGCTTGATAATCCTGAAAGGACCATAATAGCGTGGCTTAAGCTTCTCCGCTCCACTCTTCTTGAGAGTGGACTGACGATAAGGTTGTAGCATCAGATACACCATATCCCCTATGTCAAAAGAACACCCAGTCCTTTTTTGGTCTGCATACTGCTTCTGCTGATTTTGTGCCTTTTGAATATTTTCCTTAAGAGCCCTCATGATATCCTGACTCTCCTGCAGCAAATTGCCAGCACTAGGCACTCTACTGTTACTCAACAGTAAATCTAGAAAACTAGGCACTTCATATCCATACAACGCCAAGAATGGTGTCATTTGTATCAACATATGGTAAGTGGTGTTATAACAATACTCGCATAGATAAATCCACTTTACCCAAGCCTGTCCTGCAATATAATTTTTGAGGTATCCTTCCACCCATTTGTTTACGATCTCTGTCTGTTCGTCCGTCTGCGGGTGGTAGCTAGTACTCGGAGTGAGTTCGGTTCCACATAGTCTGAATAACTCCTGCTAGAAGTGGCTCATGAACCGACTATCTTTGTCACTGACAATACTCTGAGGTAAACCATGTAACTTGAATACTTCACAGAAAAACAACTATGCTACTTGTGTATGTAGCTGCTATTGGGAAGAAGTGAGCATATTTGGTAAGCCGATCAACAGCCACATAAATACAATCTCTGTCTTGGGCTTTTGGCAAGCCCTTAATGAAATCTATAGATAAACATTCCCACTTCCTATCAGTAATCGAAAGTGGCTGGAGTAATCCTGCAGGGTATGTGTGCTCCTGTTTATTCTGCTGGCATACAGGGTATCCTATCACTGTTTTCCTTGACCTTGTCACCCGTATCTTATGTCTCATGATTAATGCATTCATTCACTATGATAGAGAGCATGAGGGCCATCACAATAGGGTGCCCAGAAAGTCTATCCTTAATAGGCCCAAATTGTACTCCTTTGGTCTCATGGGACTCTCTGGTCTTATGCCATCCCCTAGTTGCAATCCTCTCCCTCTCTCTCTATCATGGCTGGAAATACTAAGAATATATGCAGATATACTGTTAGACATTGAGAACATACACAGAAATATATTTGACATACAATAAGTCAACTACAGAATATAATTCTCCAGATTTCTATTTACTGATTTATATATAATTTGTAAAGCATTGCATCATAAATTATAAGAATGCAGTAATAACATATGTAGATAAAGCACTTTATACTATGCATAAAAATTCATACCAACTGGAGCGTTGGGTCGGACTGCTAAGAGGAATAATTAATGATTCTATTAAATCAGAAACCTTCGATGATATTTGCATGATTGATTGATTGATTCAATGAATACCTTTGATTGGATGATTTGAGGTATTGGTGAGTTGATGCCCAAGTGATTGTTGATTATATGATTGATGAGTGAGTGCATGATCCTTGAATGATTGGAATGATCTCTCCTTTGTACTTTATTGGGGGTAGAGTCACACCTTTCGTAGGAATTGAGGCACCACCTTTCATAATAACGAGTCACCACTTTTCATTGCTGCCTTTGAGAATAATAAAGAATTCTCCAAATTGATCTCCCTTCCCTCTCTTCCTCAAATGAACCTTCTCCCCTCTATATCTTCCCATGTGAGGGAGAGGTCACATCTCTTTGTCATCCCTGCCCCTAGGCAAGAGACACAACCTATCCCAATTTCCACCCTTTGAAATGCTACAACCCTTCATAATTCTTGCCCTTTGAAAGAGACACAACCTTATCTACTTTCCATTCCTTTTTTCCTCCATTAATCCTTCCTTGATTCCAATGCTTCATTCCTTTCTGTCCTCCTCCTTATCTTCTTTCAAATGATCTCTTCTCCCTCTTATATGTCATTTTTGAGAGAGTCAACTCTTCATTCCATGCCTTTTGACTATTCATTAACTTAATTACATTTCAATTATATTATATTATACTTTTATTATTTTATGTTTTAATTTATTATTATTTATTATTAAATCCTATCTCAAAATGGGGACATTACAATATGCAACCTCTCAAATGAACACTCAACTCCTTTTTATGAAAAATTGGAGGAATATAATAATAATAAAAAATAACAATCCCCCTCTTCCTCCACAAACTCTTTTTTTTCAAAATAAATAATAATTCATGATGTGCAACAAGACCCCCTAATGCCGAAGTGTCCCTTTGGAGGCACAACTGGAAACACATCTTTTATAAATAATTACACTTAGTTGCTTTTTTAATCTTTTCACCTTTAGACAACTTAAGTAATAATTCTTTAATAATTCAATAAATTACATTGCGGAAAGCATAAAAAAATACAAAAATGAAATTTTGGTCGTACCAATATGTCATTGAGGAATTGAGGCAACTTCGTGACTGCCTAAAAAAACATGCTTCTCCAATAAGTTTGGAGAGCTCCCTAAAGGCAGGAAATCAATTTTTAAAGCATCACGAGATGCAGCAAGACCACTTGAACTTGCTGCCGTGAACAACACCTCTACTGGACTAATCTTGTGTTCTCTAAGAACTTTGGGGTTTTCTCTTGCTTACCAATTAGCCTACGAGAAAATTCAAAAATAGGTTAATTGTCCACAAATCAATTTTGCTTAAGAAGGGGACATTGCAAGAAATGCAGATATTACAATTTGCATAATTATCATTATGACAGTCTTTCATGTGGATTGTGCTTGAAATAAATTCAAAGATTAATTTCTTTTAAATTTCTCATGTTTCTCACTTTTTATTATCATAAAATTATTGATATGGTTGAAAGGAAAGTATGACAAATTCCAGCTTAATCTATTATTGAGTAGAATACATGTTGAGCCCATCTGTAGTAATTTCAACAAACAACACAAAGAGAAAGCAAGAAGATAAGCAGAGAAATATAACACATGATATGTTGATGATAATAGCTATGGTCGGACTCCTTCAGGCCCGACATAGCAAATGCAAATGTGTAATTGCCCTATCGGCGTTACACATTTAACCTGATCGATTTATATGCCTTGCCGACTTTACTTTGAATCAAGTTTGTTAACAAATGATAATTAACCATTGATTAAGCAATGTCTCTTGGAATCGAATCAGTTCTAATAAAGACGTGTTTATTATGATGAAATTAATCCATAACAAAAGGACGTGTTTATTAATAAAGATGCCAACTTTTGAGATAAGTCGTGTTGGTTGGCAAGACATGTTTGGTATATAGTGTCATTCTCTCCATCACCTTCAGCAATTCGTATCAACCATCAAGCAGATCGTGTTCTCTCCATAAGCATCAGCAGATTTGCACTTCTACTCCAGCGATTCATATTGTCTATATATCTCCATCAAGATTATCTTCAGCAGTTCGAAAGTTCCTTCAGCATATTGAAGTTAGTCTTCAGCAGATTGTTGACTGTGATCTCCATACAAAGCGAATCAAACCTATGTTACATTGATTCTAGAGTGAATCTCCTTATTTTAGCTTCAAGTGTGAAGCATTTGTAAATAAATTTTGCTAATAAAATTCTAGAGATAAATTGCTGGGTTTTTCACATTCAAGAGGAAGGTTTTCCCAGGGTTGTGCATTTTGTGTGAATTTTCTATCTATCTGATCTGATCACTAAAATTTAACATGGTACACAAAATATACTTTATGAAAAGCTTACTGAGGGAAATGATATAGCTTACAATGGTTGCATAAAGCTTTGTTTGATTTGTTATTAATAATAGAGCTTTTTGATTAGGGGATGAACATTATATGATTTCCATCCTAATTTTTACACAGTAGTTATATAATTACATGGTTGATCCTTTAGAATTGTTTATTACCCCTTCTATGGTAGCAACATATTATTATCAAAAATTACAGAAATGATATAGTTTTCCCAAGGATTAAAGCAGTATATTGGTTAATTACTAAGTTTGGGTCCTTTGGTTAGTAGTTATAAAGTATAATATGTAACGAGATTCCCCTTTGGGTCCTTTCTACACTTACCTAATTAAGTTTACTCAGGGCATTTTGTTTGTATGGCTCAAGTCATGTGACTATGGCACTTGTCATAATCACATTTTGGTCTATAGCTCATCCTTGCCTATATCTATGAGAGTCCTTTATGTACATTTCATTCCATTGCATTGTATCCTATTTTTCAAGTTTTGGTGGTATAGCATTTTCATTGCCCTTCTCTTGTGTGGAAGGTTATTTGCTGTTGCAGAAGATTCTTGCTTTTGTGAGTCCTTTTGCTGACTTGAGCTTGGTATCAAAGCTCTAAATCTACAAGCCCCTCTTTTTTGGGAGATTTTTGCCAAGCTTTTTACTTGGTGCATCCCAGCCCAAATTTGACCTCACGATTGAGTTTGGGAGCTCCAAATTTATATGGAAAAATAGTTAACTCGATAGAGTTTGGAGACATTATAGGTCCAATATTTTTGAAGACGTTATCAATTTCTATTGTATAGAATCTATAGGTGTACAATCTATACAATGCATACATTGCCTACATTGAGTTAGATCTGGATCATTCCACATGTATGGTTGAATATTATTTGTAGGTTGTACATATTTGTGATACCCTATGTCATCAATGGCATAAAGGTATTGGTGTTTTTTTGTAGAATTTAAGGCTTTTTGTTAGATCGTAGGTGTTATTTTGGATCCTAGGTAAGGTTTGTAGGTAGCTTGTAGAGGGGCATACATGGTGTGGGTCCTAGTTGATAGTTTTTGGCATTGCTTAATGGAGCCCTTTGACACATTGCCAAGCCCTTAGTCATGTGTAGGGATTGGGCATTGAAAGCTTGCTCGGAGTTTTTTTGGAGGATTTGCCTAAAGACAATGCTTCTAGGTATTACCATTTGTGCATTGCTTATCTGTGGCTCTATGGCCTCTAGTGCTTATGCATTCAATTGCGTCACCAAGCATTGCCTCCATTGCTCAAGTGCTGCCACCTTTGGTCTATCCAAATAGTACCCCTAGTTCTTTTTTTTGCTAGAGGAGTTTTTCTTTTTTGGGAATCGTAACTGTATTGTATTGTGTTGTATTTTCAGCTTTTTATGGGCAGCAAAAAGCTCTTTTGGGCATTATGAAATTGTTAAAGAACTTGAAACTATTAACCAACTCCCTTTCCTTGTTATTTTTCTCATCAGGAAGCTTGATGGTTCTTTACCTCATCGTGTGTTCCACAAATCTACCCACACTAACCTTTACCTTCATTCTTCCTCTCATCACCACCCTACCCAAAAGCTGGCATCCTCAAAACCTTAGTTTATAGAGCTTTCCGTATTTGTGATCAAGAGAAGTTAGGGCAAGAAATTGCTCATGCCACCCATGCCTTCAAATTAAACGACTAAAAGAGCAAACAAATCAATAGAGCTTTTAACCAAGCACAATCTTATCTCTTCTCCAAACCCAGGATCCACCCCCTTCTAATACCTTTGTAGCCTCTTTCTCGTATATTGAAGGCATCTCCTACAAAATCTCAAAAATCCTTCAAAGAAAAGGCCTTACTTGTACCTTAAAACCTTATTTACCATTAAGACACCTTATCCCCTCTCTTAAAGCCCGAGCAAATCCTTTTCTCAATCCAGGTGTTTATAAGGTGGTGTGTTCATGTGGTAGTGTGTACATTGGTTAAATTGGTCGCTCCGTTAGCATCAAAATCAAGGAGCACAGTGCTGACATAAAACATGAATGCCTTTCTAAACCTACCTTGGCTGAGCAGTCTTCCAAAACCAAACACCATATGTGCCTAGAATGTACCCAAATCCTTGCAAGAGAAGATAACTGTTTCAAGAGGAAACTCAAAGAGGCTCTAGAATTAATTAACACCCCACCAACCTAAGTCACAATGAAGGTTGGAATTTGAGTTTCTCTTGGTACCCTTTACTTACCAACCTCAGAAATTGCTTCCTTCTCAATCCTCCTCTCCTTCCTCTTCATAGTGCCCCTTGCAACACATTCTCGCCCACCCTGGCCCCCCTGCCCCCCCCCCCCCCCGAGCCCCCCCCCTCGTCTTTTGCGTACCTTTGTCCTTGGGCCTCGAGCCCTTGCATTACCTATCTTTTCTCGCCCCCTTAGCTTTTCTTCTCCTCCCGTACCTTTCTTTGTCTCTGTTTGTCTCATAGGCTTTTTGCTTGCTTTGGTTTCATTTTTTCTCCTCTTTTTTCCTTTGCTCCCCTTTTTGTTGTTTAGGTCTTGTAATTAGTTGTATTTCCTTTTCTGTCTTCTTTTCTTCTCATTTATAATTCTTATTTTTATTTTATGTATACGTCCTCTTTTGATTTATTTATTTTTCTATATATATATAATTAAATTTTATCTTATTATTATATTTTTAAAGATTAGCTTCATTGTTAAATATTTAGATTATTTTATGTTGTTATTAGTATTCTTTTATTCTTGCTTACCTAATTTTATTTTATCCAATTTTTAATATCTAATAGCTTTTTTGTGTTTGCAGTTCCTTATCGTTGCCCTTTCTCTTTATTGCATTGTTTTTATCATTTATTAGTATTAAATAAATAGTAATGCTTTTTCTTGGGTTTCATATATATATATATATGATTATTATTTGCCTTTTATTATTATCTTTTTTGTTTGCTAATATTAATATTCTTTATTGACTAGCTCTCTTATTTTTTATTGTTTGTTGTTTAAAATTGGTTGTCTTTTATTTTCATTAGCTATTTTGTAATTTTTATTAAATATTTGTTTACCTTTTTAGCTTCTTTTTTGTATTTTGATATTTTTTAGTTTATATTGATTTCTTGCCAACCACCCCCTACCCCAACTCTATTAGAAACGTTGATGAGAAAAATCATACACAGTCAAATCTAGAAGCTCAAATCATACTATCATGGGCTGTGGAAACCTAATGGCTATAATTTTTCCTGATATTTCTCTAGGTAGCAATTTTTTTAAATTTTATTAAAGTCTATTTCTTTTTTTTTGATCGGTAATTTTGTGATTTTTATTTATTAAGAATGCTTTTAACTAGAGCTACGAACCAGTAGGGGTCACAATGGGGGACCCCCTCCTCGAGGGATTACATGATGAGGTATTAACACCTCCTCGATGATATGAATGCCACACTTACATATATTTTGTTATATCTATCTCTCCTTATCACTCCATATGCCTTATCTCTCCAAACATCTCCTTATCACTCCATTACAATTCTCCTTATCTCTCCAACACGGGCTTTGTCGCTCCTTAAACTGGCATAGGGGCATCGTGATCTTGGCAAGGCACAGCTAACACGAAGAGACATCAACACCTCAGGGCATAACGAACGCGAAGAGACATCAAGGCCTCACTAATGAGAACACCAATCGCAAGTCACGGGAGCAGCATTATTTTGAAATTTATTAGGAAATCACAATGAATCTATTTGTTCCTCCAATTTTCTGTTTTGCAAGCATATCTTCGAAAAAATTGTAAAAATCACTATTATAAATAGTCAGGCTTGTTCATTGTAAAAATTGGGCTCAACTGCCCATTATTTTTTGTTGGGGGCTGGCAATTACATCATTAATAAATTTTGGGGGACTGTAAGACAATTTAATTGCCCATTATTATCTTTTTGCTCTCGTAGTGTCTTTTGTTATGGCAGAGCCTAGGACTATTGAGCTCCTCACTTTGAACAATTATCACACAGAGAAACAAAAAATGAAACTACAACAATCAAAAGGTCTGACATATGTTGGCTAAGAAGCCTCCATAAGTCACTAAGGAGTTGGAAAAATTTCATATAGAACAGGCTAGATGAAGTCATCGAATTAATTGGAGTTCATGCATTACATAATTTGTTGTTTCATATTGTGGAGTGCACTACACCTAAGCAAGTATGAGAGAAATTTGATGATTTTTTTGGCACCATTAATGATTTGAATTCATTCTATATTATTGATTTTATGTCAATTGAGTACTTCCTTGCTAAGTTAAGTTGTTATTGTCATAGTTAAAAGGTTTTGGAAGAGCTAAGACTAATAATAAATGTATCTTAATTTTTTTGAATTTTTTCTAATGGCCTGGTTTAGTTGTTCTCTACCTTCTACTTCACCAAGACTAATTTAAAGATGTTTCATGAATATCTTACTAGGAAATAGGCGAAGCTTATTTAGTTGGATGCACTTTCTAGTTCTAAGTGCCCAACATTGGTGGCTCAATTAGCAAAGGGCAAAGGTTAGGATAGGTGCAAGCCTAAGACATAATCTACTTCCAGTGGTGAGTATCCGTCCAAATCAAAGTAGAATAACACTCAAAAGTGCACACCTCCCTCTCATTCTTCTATGTTAGGTAAGTCTTCCTCCAAGACAAAGAACACATGTGATCCTTGTACTTTTCGTGACTAGCTTAGACTGAATCCAAATGTTGGCAGCAGTTAGAGGCTTTGGACTAAGCCATGCAACAACATAAGATTGTTATCTCCAAGCCCCCATCCATAAGTAATATTGATTTTGATGACCACACGATTATGCTAAGAGGGAGGGCATTGTTGGGGGGGGGGATCAATATAATACTATTTTCTCCATTTTCAAACTTAATACCATATGCCTATCAATTGCACAATATCAACAACATAAGATGCAACAATTTTGCAAGACATGTAGAACACATGATTTACGTGGAAACCCTTATGGGAGAAGACCAAGACAAAGTATTGTTTATATAAATTCTCCTTTGCAATCTTTGTAGGCACCAACCTACAAGAGGCAACAATCCCCCCAATTCGTAGGCACCAACCCCCACAGCTAAGCACCAACTTAGCGCAAGACACCAATCTCTCCTTTAGGAAGCACCAACTTCTGAATTCTTCAATGGATGATATTTTCTTCACAAAATCTGAAAGTAGATATACGTTACTTCACAAAATTACTTATAGATGATCCAATGGTTATCATACAGATTCTCTCCTTCACAAATCTACTTGATGATGCAATACCATCATCCTCAAATCTGAATGCAATGCTTTCACTTATATTTCTGCTATAGACTCCTCTTTTAAATCTTCCATATAGTCTTCTTTACAAGTCTGCTATATATTCTTCTTTTAAATCTGCATAAACTCCTCTTTATAGATCTGCCTTTGATAATCTTTTTTTAAATCCTTATTTTTAGATTTTCTGATGTAAGACCGATTTATCTCTTTTTCACACTCACCCTTCTTCACATTTGCAAACTTGGTTTTATATCATCCAAGGAGGGCGACTTCACTCAAAAGACACAACTGATCACAAAGGAGGCAATACATCAGAAATATGCACCTTTTTATTACAAACTTGGAAGTTATTGTCGTTATTATGGAGTGCTTGATAAGGGGTTGGTCCCATAAATAAAGTGAGTTATTTGTCTTTGAAATCACCAAGAATGAGGCGCCAAATATGAGGTCGGCCAGCATAAATAATATCTGTATGTCTTGGCAAAGGTGGTTGGCCAGAAATATAAAGTTAATTTAATTCGTTTTCATAATTCGAGGGGAGTCGGTCCTTCAAATAGATGATAATTGCTGTTCCTACATGGATGATTATTGCTGCCCTTCTTAAATGATAATCGGTGCCTTTATTGTCATTTATCATTGCTCTTTATAATCACAATGTAATCACTACTACTTATAAGGTGATCCTTTATGATCTATTCATAGCTGTCCACATGAATGTTAATATCATTCACTTGTCGTTAGTCATTCAACTTTAATCATCCACTCATCTTTAATTATTTGTTCATGTTATTCTTGGCTGATCTAAAACAAATAAATATATGATTGCCATTGAACATATAATAAAGGGGTTGGCCTGTATGGATATTCCTTCATATTATCAAGGAATTTGACCAGCATTGGAATTATAATTAGAGTGCTATTATAAACTTTCATCAATGTGTATATTCCATGGTTTATCAATATTATTGTCTTTCTTGATTATGCTTTTGTCAACTTTATGCTTTGTCTTTGCTATCTTTGCATCCGAAATTCTTCTAGGCATTTGTGGACGACTTGTATCTTTGTCAAGAACAAATGCTCTTACATCAGTGGCAATAAATCTTCTCAATTTGACATTTATGACAATATGTTTGTCATCAATCTTGGACATTGAATTCCTTCTTGAACCAATGATTTCCTTATCAATGACATTCTTCTTGGACCAGCACTAACCTTAATAACAATAATTAACCTCAATGACAATAATGGCATCAATGACAATAATGGCATTAATGACAATCTTGTTCATTTGCTTTGGACATCAATGCCAACGTCAATATTTCTAATAGATTCAAGTGCATCTGACCATATAACTTATTCACAATTTCTACTTTGTTCACTTTTATAAAGTAGTACTTTTCATATTGTAGTGAGAGACTCTTAGTAGATTTTGATTTTGGGAGCATGCATAATTCAATTGGCATTTAGGTGTATTCGTGATGTTCCCTTGGTTCAAAGATTTCTGTTAACTTTCTTTCCATTTAATAGTTTGGTCATTTTGGTGATGGAAAGATAGTTGAGTGCACACAACATGATGTAGTCATTTGAGAGCTACATGAATTTGAGATTGTTGTTGCTTTAAGGAGTGTTGATCATCAATTCTCTTTGTAGAGACTTGATGGTTTTGAGACTTTGTGAAGACCTTCCTTTATTACACATGCCGATTCTTTGAGTAGGCTTTGTCCTGAATGATGTAGTCATTCAAATTGTAGGTATCTACAACACCTAAGCACATATGATATGGTGTTTGATATCCCAAAGATTTCATGCATTGAAGGAGTTTGTCAGGTTGTGCACTTCACAAACATTATGAAGATCCCTTTCCCAAGGGTTTTTAATGCATTAGTAGCTTCTGCAAGATAAGACTTTCCTAACCCGTTAATCTCCTCTATTCTGTTTTGATTTACTCATGTATGCTATTAGATTATCTGATTTATGCTTTCCGAACTGAATATGTTTATCAGACTGTAACATTGATCATGATCGATGACTTGCTTAACATAGTTAAGCGTCGATCTAAATGCTATCGGGCTAGTAACCCGATAGCATATTAATGTTGATTCATTTATGAATCGGCATTAATATACTATCGGGGTATTAACCTGATAGCATATGTAATGCTATTAGTTATCGGGCTTGTTTGCTTTGATATTGATTCATTATCGGGTGTGTTTATATCGATCTGTTATCATTTACAATGGCACCGATTAGTTATCATAGACATCGAGTGGATCGGTTGACATTTGTAAGAGTCACGACCAAGTGACATCTTGGTCGGACATGTCTAAAAAGACATGTCCGACCAAGGTGCCACTTGATTGTGACTACCTTACTATATATACATCATTCAAAAGAAAGGGGATGACATTGAAATTGATACATGTTCATCCTCCATACCTGCAGCAAAAGAAAGACAACAATATTATTGTCATAGTCATAATACCAAAATCTTAAATACACCATCTTGCATATAACTTGTTCATTAAATTGGAAATTGCAATAACATTTACATGGTATCAGAGCCACGTTGATCGAACTTGAGGCTATTCAATTTTGTGAATAATTTAAGAACAAGGTTATATACTACATCACATTTCTCCAATGGCCAGCGCTATCAGATTCGAAGACAAACTCGGAGGTGGCGATGATTTTTCAGCCTGGAAGTTCAGAATCCAGATGATCTTAAAGGAGAACAAAGTGGATTCATTTGTTCAAACTAAAAATGACCAACCTGAAAATGAACCTGACAAAACAACATGGATTGAGGGAAATGAAAAGGCTATAAAAATAATAGTTGATGGGGTGAGAAACAACATAATGCCCATCTTAAGAAAACATCAGACAACCTATAAAATGTTCAAAGCACTTGAAAGCACATTTGAGATATCAAATGCAAGTCGAACTTTGGCATTAAAAGGAGAAATAAATCATATCACCATGAACAAGGGGGAGACAATCAACGCCTACTTCATGCGGATATCAATTCTAAGAGATGAACTAGCAACTCTGGATTACGAGATCCAAAGCAAAGAGTTAACACTCATTGCTCTAGATGGGTTGCCTAGTGGATGGAGTACATTCGTCCAAGGCATTAGTGCAAGGTCCAAGTATCCTAAGTTTGAAAGATTAAGGGATGATTGTCTCCAAGAAGAATCAAGATTGAACAAGATGGGAATAAAACAAAAGAACATAGACAAAGACCTTCAAGTTCTAAATACTAACACAAATAAGACAATCGAGATGAAGCAATTTAGGAAGAGGAAGGGTCATCAAGGCAAGAACACTTCAAAGAGAGACCTATCACATATTCAATGCTATAGGTGCGATAAGTTCAGGCACTTTGTTGCAAAATGTCCAGAGAGAGCCAAACAAGCCACATTTGCCAGAGCAGGAAAATCTAAAAGAGAAGAATCCCAAAACTATGTCCTCTACCCAGCACTTACAAGCCATGCATCAAATAAGTCTAACTCTTAGGTGATCGATAGTGGCTCATCCAAACACATTACAGGGATAAGAGAAGTGCTAGACTCCATGACAGAGGATAATTATGAGGAAGTAACCATCGGAGATGATTCCTCACATCCAGTTAGAGGAATTGGTTCCTGCACCATCAAACTGAAGACAAACATATCATGTCAACTCGAAGGAGTACTATATGTCCCCGACATCAAGAGAAATCTAGTCTCCATATCAGCCCTAGAAGATAACGGATACAGAGTAACCTTCATGGAGAACAAGGTGCTGGCTTGGCCATGAAATTCTTCCATCAAGAAAGCTAAAGTCATTGGTCAAAGACAAGGCTCTTTGTGTGAGCTGTGCACAGAGCCCAACCTAGCCCTAATTCATGAAGCAACAAATGCAAATGAGGTCTGGCATAGAAGACTAGGCCACCTGAATTATAGAGCTTTATCATCTATGGGAAACCTTGTCACAGGTTTACCTAAGTTGTAGCAATATCATTCAGAGGCATGCAAGGGATGTGCCCTAGGTAAAAATATCAAGGGTGCCTTCCATAATAGTACTAGGAAGACAAACAAAGTTTTAGAGTTAGTTCATTCTGATATATGTGGACCAATGTCGGTTCCCTCTCTAGGAGGATGTTTGTATTATGTAATATTTGTTGATGACTACTCTATAAGAAAACTTGGATCTACTTTCTGAAGTGTAAAGAATCAGAAGAGATCCTTAGTAGGTTTAAAGAGTTTAAATCACTGACGGAGAACTACTCAGGAAATAAAATTAAAATCCTAAGGACTGATAATGTGGGGGAATACACATCAGAATTATTTAAAGATTTTTGTAAAAACTCAGGGATTAAGAGGGAGCTAACAATACCTTATAATCCTCAACAAAATGGGGTAGCTGAGAGGAAAAATAGGACAATTGTAGAAGCTGCCAAAGCCATGATTCTTGATCAGACTCTAAATATCAATTTTTGGGCAGAAGCAACTAACACTGCTGTGTATATACAAAACAGATGTCCTCACTCACATCTTGAAGATAAAACTCTTGAAGAAGTATTTACCAAACTAAAACCAGATATCAGCCACCTTAGGATATTTGGGTGTCCTGTCTATATATATGTACCTAAAGAGAAAAGACTAAAACTAGAACCTTCTGGAAAAAGGGGAATACTTGTAGGATATAGTGAAACATCGAAGGCCTATAGAATATATATACATGGTTAGAGAAATATTGAACTTAGTAGGGATGTAATCTTTGAAGAAGATTTAGCCTTCAAAAGAGCCCTAAGTACAATAGAGCCTGAAATCTATATCCCCACTCCTAACATAGAAGAAGATCCTACTCCTGAGCTTCAGAGGGAGAATCTTGAGGAAACTATAGGTGAAATTCCAATCCTACCTAGAGAAAACCTCAAGAAAAGACCTCTATGGGCCACCAAGACTGTAGCAGAAGCTCAGAAGTTTGCTGCTCCTTCAGGAACCTTCATGGAAAGCAAAAGACCTAATAAATTCACTAGCTATGTTGCTCTTATGAATGATCTCTCTATAGCTGAACCAAACAATGTATTGGATGCACTTAAACATCAAGTATGGAAGGATGCCATGTCTGAAGAGTATTAGTCCATTATGAAGAATGATGTTTGAGAGATCGTTCCTAGGCCTACTAAGAAATCTGTTGTTTCATCTAAATGGCTTTTTAAAATCAAACATGTTGTAGATGGCAGTATTGAAAAGCACAAGGCCAGATTTGTAGCTAGAGGGTTCTCTCAAAGGGAAGGAATAGATTATGAAGAAACCTTTGCACTTGTACCCAGATATACCTCAGTAAGAACAGTAGTAGCCATTGTAGCAACAAAAGGGTGGAAGGTGCACCAGATGGATGTTAAGACAACATTTCTTAATAGTGAGATCTCAGAAGAAGTCTACCTAGAGCAACCTGAAGGATTTGAAATTCAGGGTGCAGAGTCTCATGTGTGCAGACTCAAGAAAGCTCTCTATGGGCTGAAACAGGCCCCCAGGGCCTGGTATGAAAGAATTGACACCTATCTCTCTAAGCTAGGCTTCTCTAAAAATGATGCAGATCCAAATCTCTACTACAAACAAAATAAAGGTGATATGTTAATATTGATTCTATATGTTGATGACTTACTAATCACAGGAGAAGATCACCTCATAGATCAATGTAAGAAAGATTTATCTAAAGAATTTGATATGAAGGACTTGGGACTCCTTCATTACTTCCTAGGTTTGGAAATATGGCAAAATTCTGAAAATATTATACTAAACCAAGGAAAGTATACCTTGGACATTTTGAAGAGATTCAGAATGCATAACTACAGACCTATGACCTCTCCCATGGAAACAAATTTACATAAACTTAAAGAAGCATTAGCAGAGTCACAATCCACTGACCCTACTCTCTACAGACAGATGATTGGGTCCCTGATGTATCTGGTGAATACAAGGCCAGATATCTGTTATGCGGTCAATGCCTTAAGTCAGTTTATGTGTGAGCCTAAGGAAATCCACTTGATTGCAGTGAAACACATTATGAGATACTTACAAGGTACTCTAAACCTTGGTCTCAAATATGAGAAAGTCGATCTAGACCTACACGGATTTACAGACTCAGATTGGGCTGGGAGTGTGACTGACAGGAAAAGCACTTCAGGGTGTTGCTTCAGTTTAGGATCAGCCATGATTTCTTGGATCAGCAGAAAACAGTCTTCTGTACCACAGAGTTCCACCGAGGCCGAGTACATTGCAGCTTCCATGGCTGCTTGAGAGGTAGTATGGCTTAGGAAGTTGCTTGTGGGACTATTTGGTGAACCCATGAAACCCACTGTCATCCACTGTGACAACCAGAGCTGCATTAAGCTTTCTATAAATCTAGTATTTCATGACAGATCTAAGCATATTGAGATTCCATACCATTATGTACAAGACATGGTAGACAAAAATGTGATCAAATTGGAATATGTTAGTATAGGAGATCAAACTGCAGATATTCTGACCAAACCACTTTCCAGAGTGAAGGTTGATCACTACAGAAAAGGTTTAGGTATGATAGAAAGGTAATCTGCTTTGTAAATAAGATGTTTAATGTGTAAACTTCTTTTGTCATGTTGAGACATTCTGGGTTTCACCCCCTGTGTTCATATCTAAGAGGTGACGATCTCTCAAATTATGAACACTTGTATGCAGACATCATAAGGTGACGATCTTATGATTCTCTAAACCAGTTATCATGTTGGATCTCTGGTATGTCATGGATGTGCCATGATGGTGTTGTGATAAAACATTTGTATAAAATGTTTGTGCACATATCACAACTTGGATAAGATGAGAATCTAACCATCCTCATTAGTTTATCTTTAGTATTGTGTGTTTAGGCAATACTGATATCACGTGTTCAAGTGATATCTTGTCATAATGAAATGATGAATCTTTTATATCACATGGTTAGGTGATACTCTATGTCACATACTTAGAGTGATGTTTTATATTTGTATCTTATGTCTTGATGGTACTTCATATCATATGTTAGATGATATATATTCTTGGAGACTGACATTATGGAAAAGAAATGTGATGCAGGTTACTTTATCTATCTTCCAAAGCTAAGAGGGAGTGTTAATGCATTAGTAGCTTCTGCAAGATAAGACTTTCCTAACCCGTTAATCTCCTCTATTCTGTTTTGATTTACTCATGTATGCTATTAGATTATCTGATTTATGCTTTCCGAATTGAATATGTTTATCAGACTGTAACATTGATCATGATTATGATATTGACATTGGATAAAGATGGATTAGATCGACGACTTGCTTAACATAGTTAAGCGTCAATCTAAATGCTATTGGGCTAGTAACCTGATAGCATATTAATGTCGATTCATTTATGAATCGGCATTAATATACTATCGGGGTATTAACCCGATAGCATATGTAACGCTATTAGTTAGCGGGCTTGTTTGCTTTGATATCGATTCATTATCGGGTGTGTTTATATCGATCTGTTATCATTTACAATGGCACCGATTAGTTATCATAGACACCGAGTGGATTGGTTGACATTTGTAAGAGTCACGACCAAGTGACATCTTGGTCGGACATGTCTAAAAGACATGTCCGATCAAGGTGCCACTTGATTGTGACTACCTTACTATATATACATCATTCAAAAGAAAGGGGATGACATTGAAATTGATACATGTTCATCCTCCATACCTGCAGAAAAAGAAAGACAACAATATTATTGTCATAGTCATAATATCAAAATCTTAAATACACCATCTTGCATATAACTTGTTCATTAAATTGGAAATTGCAATAACATTTACAAGGGTAAGACATCTTATGCCAGGGCACCCCGTTAAATGGTTTATAACAATCTTATGTCTTTCCTAATTTCATTTTCATGGGCCAAATATATGCTCAACTTTATCGATGGCTTCTTATGGTTCACATGTGTGTACTTTCTCAAGTACAAGAGTGAGGCCTTTACCAAATTTAGGATCTTCAAAGTGCTTGTGGACAAGCAATCTGGTCTTTCTATTATGTGAACATGTGTAGATAATGGGGGGAATATGTGAACTATACATTTTAATAAATTTTCTATTGAGCATGGCATTCATCATTGGTAAACAATTCCTTACACTCAGCTTAATAGTGTGGGTGAAAGAAAGAACATTACATTATGGGAGATAGCTAATTGCATGATTTAGTCCAAGAATATGGAACCCACTTTTTGTGTTGAAGTAGTCAATTGTGCCAACTAGATGCAACACTGTATGCTCCACAAGGTAGTGTGGGATAGCACTTTGAAGGAGGCTTGGGCCTATGTCAAGTCCAATGTATTGTCTTTCATAGTATTTGGCCACGAGGCTTGGACATTCATTTTGGATGGTGTAAGGCTATGGAAAAGAAGAGTTAATTTTTGATTATTGTTGGCTGTTGTGAGGATGTGTAGGTCTACAAGGTGTTTAGCTTTGTTGCTTGATATTTCTTATTTCAATAAAATGTCTAGATTGATGAGAACTTCACATAGATGTATACACTATCACTTGCTTCTCCCTCTCTCTATGCCATCTTTTGGGCACTCTTTGCTTCTTGAGGAGGATGATGGTGGTCTCAATCCAAATTCCTAGTGCATAATCTTTTCCTGATAGGCCCACACTACTCTTGAGGAGGCTAGTTCTTTGGTTGGCAATCCTTCAGATAAGTATGAGCCTTCTCCACCTATGCATGTGCCGAATGCTCATGTGGGGAAGTGCACAACTATAGTTGCTCCTTCTCCAATTCCCCTTCTTTGGGGTGCAGATACACTTTCGTAGACAACCAAATTCAATAGATAGATAATAGACCATATGACATAGAGTAAGCATCTACTAGGTTAGCCGTCACCTGAGATTTATAGAGGATGAGGTTAATCAGTGAGAAAATTCTCAATAGGTTTCAATGTGAGTGGTTGAATAGTAGGGGCAACCAACTAAAGTTCTTGGGTGTGCATGAGGGAACTATAGTTGGGATTGTTCATAGACAATAGGTGTTAGGCTTTAGAGTCATCCTCATTTAGATGATCCTCAAAGGTTTTATATGTTGTAGGTAGTCTAGAGTGGGAGATTGTTATGGTTGAGGAGTAATATTCTTTGATGAAGATTGACACAATAAATCTTGTACCTTGTCCTAAGTGCTGAAAGTTGGTTTAAGTGTGAGTACAAAACCAAATATGCTACAAATGGGTCCATTGACAACTACAAGGCATGTCTTGTGGCTAAGGGTTCTTTGGAAGTTGAGGGCATTGATTATATTGAGACCTCTTCTCTTATTGCTGAGATGGATTCTATTTGTTTTGTACTTTGTCTTGTTGCATCATAGGGATGGCTTGTTTACTAGAGGGATGTGAAGAGTGCTTTTTTGTATGGAAATTTTTGTGAGAGGAGATATTTATGGAGTAGCTGCTTGGTTTTGTGGAGGATTCTTCACTTGTTTGGAAGATTTGATGCTCAGTCTCTGGGATCAAACAAGTCCCTTGGGCTTGGTATGAGAAGTTGGATAGCATTGGTGAAATATAGATTTATAGTGTTGTGTACAGTGAAAAATGATGATGATAAACTATTGTAAAACCACAAAGATCCAACCACAACAAACCCTAGTTCTACAACCAAACATTCACCATACATCAATGAAGATACCTAAGAACATGCAAATCAACAAATTAAACTATTATACCATTCACATGGCACGTAGGGTTTCAATCTCCATTGATCTTGTTTGATATATTTGCTCTCAGATTTTATAGGTGCACAAGAGCTCAACAAAGAACGGATTGTGGTTGAAGTCGCTTGATTGCATAAGTGTTGATTAACTGATTAGTTGATTAGGGTTGTGTTGGTAAACAGATTTGTCACTGCGGTCGTTTATCTGAAACTGACCCTGTTTGCCCGATGAGCAGTGACGAACGTTCCAACAATTGGAGAGATTGGAGTGAAACCACAATCTTCTTCTGCGTTTGAGAGGGGCAACTCCCTCGTATGATAGGGGTATTTAGGATTTTTGTGTACTTTTAACCTGAAAGTACATAAAGGAGAAATCATAAAACTAAAAAGAAATAAAGATAGAAAACCCAACAATAGACATACGACCATCAACTGAGATTTCTCAACATTGCAACAAATTACAAGGGGAGTTTATAACGTAATATGCTTAGCCATGAGGTGACAATAAAGAAGAATGACAAATCTCAACATACGCAGAGATGAGATACTTTAACACATTCAAACTGAGATACCAAAGGTTGCTTGTGCATCATCACATCAATTGTACAAATCACATATGCATAAAAAAACTACCAATTTGACATACGAGAAATCAACAATGATAACACACGAATACATTTAGAACACACGAACTAAGACGTATTCTTTATTATCCTTTTGGAAATATACAAGTCCAAAATCCTTTCTATACATAGTGCAAATCAAAATGTCATTATGAGTCTCTCCTAGAATTTCAGCAGAGTTTTCCCCTCTGTAAAAAGTTCCCCATTACATTACAAATAGCCTTGCGTTTATAGGCTTCCCAGAATAACCACCTTAGTAACTAACTTTGGATAGGTTAATAACTAACTCATTCTTATGCAAAAAGAGCTTAGTTAGAAACTACTTCACTTTTGCGTGAATAAGGTCTACTTTCTAACCTTTAGTTACAATGAGTAGCATAGCCACTTCTTCAAAAGAACATCTTGAAACTTTCAAGTTAGGATCATGGCAAGGTGCTTATCCACGATCTGCATTCATGTCTACCAGAGAAGTTGCACCTTTGTTATGGGTTACTGACCAACTGGATCTGCTCCTTAATATTAATGCTCTACAACTTTGCCGGTGGATTAACAAATACTCTCCGCCCCACAGTAATCATTCTAAATGAGGATTTCTGTACTGGTCAATTTTAGAGTGGAAAGGTGGCGTATCAGTTAGACAGTCAAGCAATTAACGACTTTATCATGCATACATGTCTATCAGAGCAGTTGCAATGACAACATTTGACGAAATTCCTTTATCTTTTATGCTTTGATGAATGTCCATACCTTGTTCAAAGTTCACACTGAAATATCGTGGAATTCGATCTTACATTTGCATTGATCATTTCTTTAATGTGTACGATCTGCATTGCAAAATGTTATTTTTTCAATGCATTCTGTCAAACAAGTATCATATATGCATTATATCAAACAGTTCACGTGCATTGTCTGTAGTTCACCAATCTGCTTTCTCCATACTTCCACGATTTGCCTGTGCATTTTGTCAAACAAGTATCATGTACAATGTTGATGCTCTTTATCATACCTCCCACATCCACGACATGCATATCAACCTGACAAAGTATTAACGGCATGGAAGTTGGTTTTACATCCGCCAATTGCAGCATATATATCTTTGCAAGTAAATCTCACGGTAGGCGATATTCTTAGGCTTGGTAGTCACCTCTTCCAGAGCAATTGCAGCTACAACATCTGATGAAATCATTTCCTCTTCAATACATTTGATGAACATTCATAACCTGGTATTCTAAGCTGCTTCTTTTTTTAAAAAAAAAAACTCTTATGGAAGAGGTTAAGAAAGCTCCAGAACGGAGCATTTATAACCTTCTTGACAAAAAGTGGGCCCACAAGGTTATGAAATAAGGTTAGAGATGCTCCATTTTGGAGCATTCCTAACCTTTTTGTGAGAGGTTATAAATATGGGTTAAGGATGCTCGAAAACGGAGCATTCTTAACCATTTTTTTCTCAAAGGTTGTGATTATGGGTTAAAAATGCTCGAAAATGGAGCATCTTTAACCATTGCTTTCAAAGACTGCGACCTTGAGCTCTAGAAACCATCGACCACGGAGGAGAATAAAGGAGAAATGAAAATGACATTTTTAGACAACTTTTTCCCTCAAATGACCAAAATATTAAATTATTTATTTGAAAAATAATTTAAATATTTTAAATTTAATGCTCAGGCTTGAAAAAAATGACAATATCTTCCAAATGGTAGGGAGTTAAGTCCTGAAATTCGAAACACGTGGGAAACGAGCCAACAACATTATTTACTCCTCATGACGGATTATAAAATGAGAGATTTTAATCATTTCTAGGCGATGGACACCAAAATTTGAAGATCTAATATATAGCAAAATATGAACTGGGTTTAGACGAAAATTGGCCACATGACACAAAATGATGCTAAGGACATTTATATCAAATTATTTCCCTCAATTATTGGTAATTTCCAAAATTCATCCATTTTTCATATTTTGATTGGCAACGACCTTGGATCATGTGCTCACTGCTTATGCAAAAACACCTATTGGATCTTCATTCAACATTGAGATCGATTTGAAATTCAAATTTTAGGTATGCCAAATATGGGGGCAACAGGTTAATAATGATGAACGTATCCTCTTATATAGAAGATGCTTTAGAAAATGGAGGGATAAGATTAGGAGGTGAAAAGATAAATGGTCGGCTAGGATTAAAGGGTAGGTAGAAGAAATAATAAAATAATGAAGGGGGTAGGTAGAGGAGGATTAAGAGATAAGTGACATGTGTCATAGAGGAAAAAGCTAATGAATTAATTAAATAATTAAAGATTTATTTAATTAATAGAAGAAGTGGGACCAATTAAATAAATAAAAGTATTTATTTAATTTAGGAGAAAGATAATTTAAATAAATAAAAATATCTATTTAAATGAGAAAAGGGGTAAAAGAGGATAAATGAATTAATTAAAAAAATAAAGATTTATTTAATTAATACAAGACTTGGGATAAAATAATTAAATAAATAAAAATATTTATTTAATTAAAGAGGACAATTTTAGGTGTCTACAAGTGTATAGAAATTTAACATCTCATGTGTGTTAAAGAGAGAAGAGCATGGTATATTTAAGGGCTATATTTAAAATCACCAGTTTCTTAGTTTTCTTGCACTTTATTGACCTGTGCTTGAGCATCAAACATGATGATATGTTGGTAATTTACTGCAATGAATGAGGTTTATAAACCCAATTGTAATGCTATAATTTTCTGATGGATTATTATCTTTGGAATACTTGTTTAATCTTCTTGTTTGTATTTCCTTCTCTTGAGTACTTCGCTCGATGTTTCTAATTTCGTGGTATTGTTTATTTTCTGTAGACACCAGGTGAGATATGCCTAATGAATTTTTTTAGAGACATCTTCTGGTTCACATTTCCTTGTATTAGGTACTTTTTTTATTTTCTAAAGTGGGCACTTTGCATTTTTTGCAGCAATGTTGGCCACTAAACTTGAGAAAGATTTACTGAAGCTGTATACTCTTATATGGTGTCAAGCCATGGCTTGTCAAATGTCCGAGGCCAGGATAAATCAGGTCTGAATCTGATTTATTTGTAATTTTTGAGAATATTTTCTTTTTTGATTTTGTTGCAATTATATGAATAAATGTTGTATAAAAATTATTAGTGCAGGAAGGAAATTTGTGCATCAATACAATTATAGCATTTCATGACTAAGCTGTTGGAATGATGTTATAGGATTAAGTTAATTCTATTATTTTCTTTTTAGCTCAATGCTAGCATGCTATAATGTTAAAGGTATTTGAGGAATATGAGTTGAAATGTGATTACAGAGTTTACAAAGGGAGGTGGTATATAAATTGATAAATCAGTTTGTGCTGTTCTAGTGAAAGATTTCTAGAAATCTACTTGTTTTACAATATATTGCATGTTTATTTCCTTGTAAGTCACATCACTTTCTCACAAGTACAGTCACATGCTATCTGCTATGAAATAATGCATTACTCAGAATGAATCTAAAATATTTGAAACATGTTGATCAAAACTGAATTGTAAAAGTTCTTGGAGTAAACACCGAGGCTCATTTGTTGCTTGATTGTAAGTTCTTTGTTTTTGCTTGTTGCTGGGTAACGCTATAGACAATACTGCCAGTAGCTTGAAGAATTTCTTGTTTGATGTAGAAAGGACAAATTTATCTTAAAAGGTGAGTGGCAATGGAAATTTGTTTGTCTGTTGTAGTTGTGTCAAATTAACCTTTTGGAAACTTGTGTGATGGCCTTTAATCCTCTGTAAACTGGATGATAACCTGGATAAGGCTTGGAAGATACCGTATTATCATTACATCATTATTTCATTACTTCAGTGCAAGAATTACATGCTGCTTTATTGCATTCAGGAAAATTTTTATTTGTGTCATCGCCCAATGAATGGCCCCAATTGCTGTTACAGCATAATCCCTTAGACAGTGTTGTGAAAAGTTACGTCTCTTTAATTTATATTTATTTTGAGAATCCATGGTAGTTTGGCTGTTGGCAAAATATTTTTGTTTCTGTCTAAAACGAGATCAGGATTAGTTCTTGGATTTTATTGATTTGGAAAAATATAGTCATAAACAATACTTTCTTCTGTGTGTGGATAAGTGAGTATAATATATAATGGTTACAATCTTACAACTGTGTAAGCCGGCATTTATGTAACACAGCTTAAACATGTAAAAATCAGAAATTAATACAAACAATTTTCAAAAAGGTTTATTTTACTACATTTTTGATGAGAGTATTTGATAGCAAGAAATGTTTTTGTTGTTTGTTCCAAATTTTACCTTTATAGAGTAGGTGACGAGGAGTTCTATATTGGATGACATTGTAATTTCCGTAGCGTTGCAATCCATATTAGGGTTGCTTTTGAGGCAGTTTGACAACTTAATGGCTACATTTTATAAATGTATGCATTATGCATGTTAAGTTGTATGTCTTGAGGGATTTTATAATTATGAAGCAATTGTCTTGTATTCGAGAACCCTGTAATTGCTTGTGCAGTTGTGTTGGTTACATCTAGCATCTTCTCCAATAAACTCAAACTTTGAGATTTCATCAAAAGAGTTCAAGAAGAGGTACAGGGGGATTTTAAGAAAGCATATTGTTAAAATTCTTCTTTTCTATGCAGGCAATTTTTTTTGTCTGGTAGGCTCATATTGCAGCTTTGAGGGGGTAATTAACTTCTTTTAAAACGACACTTTTAACATGTACATTATCATGTCAAAGCATGCCCTTTACTTAGTACTATTTTTTCATATATGTGGGTAAAATTTTTCAAAGTGAAGTTATATCCTAAAATGATATACTAAAAATTCAAGGTGAAATTATTTCTAAAATGATATACTACTGGCATTTAACTGAACCGGCAATCCAGTTATTCTGATTAATGGAGCTAATTTGCATCTTATGGAATGTCTTCAGAGATTTTAGAAGCATATTTTTTCATCTATAATTTTGTTTTGTGTGAACATCACCATTTGAAAGTGACCCTTGGCTAACATTCCTCTAGTAGTTCTGGAGACTTTCTCGAAATGATGTTTTGCTTGAATACTTGTTATGATTGTTATTTGAATGGTTTTGATCATGTTTTCGTGTTGTTATATAATATGTCATTGTGGTCTAAAGTTGATGTCATAGTTTGTTCACATCGAATATTTTTGCTGAATAGATTAGTGGGGGTTCTGTTGGGGCTGCTACCCATGAAATATAAATACCACCTCACACTATACTTTCAAATAACATTTTATCAACAGGAAGCTTCTTGGCTGTAAGCCTCCTTGAAGGTATCGTAGAACTATCAAATTTTTTGTTTCATAGGACTTGTAGGGTTAAGCTCTTTTCTTCGGGACTAGGTATTTGAGGAAGAACCACATAGTCACTAGGTATAAAAAATTGAAGTCTTTATATCATGTGTTACAAGTTACACGTTTCAAATTTAGTACTATTGATAAAATATGGTTTGTTTACTAACTCTTGAATATATTGTTTTGTATGTTCTTGTTTGGTAGATTGGGGTGGCAATACCCCAAATCTTCAAAGATTAGCCCTATGCATTTTGTGCCAACCTTGTAGTGCCTATAGTTGCAAGCACATCTGGAGTTTTTTTCAGACTATCGACACAAAGAAGATGAATAAATTACTCAAAAATGCTTCAATAATCTTCTTTTTGTGCAATACAACCTTCAAGTTCACACAAGAAAGGTAGAGGACAAATTAAAGGATGTCATTGATCCTTTTAGCAATGGGATAGGGCGGGACGAGTTGCCCCCATTGTTTACTGTTGATGACATTCTTGATTTTGAGAGACCCCCATGTGGTTGCAGTAGAAGGAGCTACAAGATTGTCATTGGATGACATTGATGACACAGAGGAGTCACTGCCATCTATGAGTAGGCTGGATGTTGAGTCAAAGCCACGAGCACTGCAATGATGAGAACCTCAAATTCTACCCAAGTTTTCACTAGACTAGGGAAGAGGAAGACGTAAAATGTTGTAATATGCAATTTATGAATTATGATGATGATTTTCAAAGGCAATCATCATAAATTCATAATAGTTGTTAGCTATCTATTGCATCAAGATTCCAATACAATTTTAAATTCAGTTTAATCAAATTTAATAGAAAACACTTTTGTACTCATTTATGGACTCATTGGATACATTTTGTCATTAAATTTTGCAAACAAAAGTGTCTTTTAAGAAATTTAAGAATTTTAATAAGTCAGATTTTTTGCCGAGTTACCTAATTTTGGCCAAGTCACATAATTTGGGTTTCCTGTTTTTGCGAGGTTAGAAATTGCCAGCTATGGTTTAAAAGCAGTGTTCCACGGGGACGCGTCCTCCCCCCCCCTTTTTGGCCGTGTCTCGGAGACGGGGACGGGGAGGCGATGTCCCCTGCCATCGTCGCCAGAGACGGGGAGACGTCTCCACGTCTCCTTCCTGTCATCCCCACGGAAATGCAATGCTTAAAATTAAAATTTAAAAAAAATGTGACTTTTTTGGGGGTTAAGGGGTAACCCTAATTGGACGTGGGCCCCACCCTTTCCCCCAAAACAACACAAAACCATGTTTTTGTTGTTGATTTCACTCTCATTTTAAAAGACTGATTTTTTTTCCAGCAAGCTGAAGAGGAGGAAAAACTTGTAGAAAACTGATTGAAGGGGTGAGAAAAGTGATTGCAAGTGTGATAGGAGCTAGAAGAAGCAAGAAGAAGAGGAGGAAGAAGATTCTACTGCATTTTGGAGAGATTTTTCAAGCACAAGGTAGGGTTTTTCAACTTTTTCTTGTTTTATTTTTTGATTTATAATGTAATTTTTGGATTTTTTTTTTCGTATTCATCTCAAAATGAGATTTGATGTTGAATCTTGCCCTCAAGATTCAACATCAAATCTCATTTTGAGATGAAAAGGAAAAAAAAACAAATTGTTAAACTAGGCTGATTTTATTTTTTATTTTTTATTTTGTGAAACGCAGTGTCAATTTCACAATGAGCTCCCAAGGCATTAGTGAGGATGAGATGAAAATCCATTCTCATAGTGAGAACGATTCAGAATATGAACTTGAAATTGAGGGGGTTGACCATGGGGCTGATCCTGGAGCCCAATCTAGTTCTATGGCTAGTGCACCAGCTAGTACAGGTTGCCCTTTAGAGTTGTTGGCACCATATACTAGGGGTCATTTTGATCTTAAGTCTCCTCTCAAACAGTTTGCTTCAAGAATATCAGTACAAGGCACATCACATTCAAGTGGGGGAACAAGGAAGTGGAAGTGCAACATTTGTGACACTGAATGGTCTGGTAGCATTAGTAGGGTGAATGCAGGCTTTATTTTATGGAGAGAAAAAGGTGTGAGACATTGTAAGTTTTTGGAGGAAGCTAAAAATATACAATACAAACTTGAGTTTAACAAGGTTCGGGGGGTTCCAGATGACACACATATTTCAATGCCTACTACTTTGTCTGCTAGGGCAGCCCTTTAGCACAACCAGAATCCGCCACATACTTCTCATGCTTCGCAGACGGGAGGAATGATGTTTGGATCTCCATCCACTTCCACTTCTAGTGTCACTAGGGCAGGGAAACATAGGTTGCAGACACCACAAAGTAACCCCATTGCTGATATGTTTAATGTGCAGCTAAGAGATGAAATAGATGAATCCATTGGCAAGTTCTTCTTTGCCAATGGCATTCCATTTCATGTTACATGGTCTCCTTATTATAGGGAGATGATGCCAATGGTGGTGAAGGGAGGACCATCTTATGTGCCACCAGGGGAAACGAAAATGAGGACCTCAATCTTGGATAAATGGTATTCCAAGATCAATATTTTGATGGAGAAGATGAAGGCATGTTGGGTGGCATCGGGGTGCAGCATAGTTATGGATGGGTGGACGGACATTAGCCATCGTCCACTCATCAACGTCATGGTCACATGTGCAGAGGGCCCATACTTCCTTAGAGCAGTTGATTGTACAAGGCATCATAAAGATGTTGATTTCCAGTTTCAGGTCCTTAGGGAGGCTATTGAGGAGGTTGGGCCACAAAATATGGTCCAAGTAGTGACGGATGTAGCCCATGTGTGTAGAGCAGTAGGGAGACTCATTGAGGCAGCCTATAGACACATTTGGTGGACCCCATGTTGTGTGCACGCCATGAACAATGCACTCAAGGACATGGGGAAGATTGAATGGATTAGAGGAGTGGTCACCGATGTGAGAGTTGTGTAGATGTTTATCTGCAACCACCACACTTCACATGCGCTCTTTAGGACCTTCACGAAGGAGTTGTTGAAACCAGTTGAGACCAGATATGCATCCTATTTCATTTTCTTGGAGAGAATGATTGAGTTGCAAGAGGCATTGCAACTTATGGCTATGACTAATGAGTGGAATAGGTGGGCTGAGGCCAAGACAGAGCAAGGGAGAAGGGTGAAGGAGATAGTTAAGAGTGATGTGTTTTGGACTGATGCGAAATACATTGTCTCCATTTCTCGAGTATTCCAGGTGATCAGATATGGGGATGGGGATGCACCTAACCGTGGAGAGGTGTATGAGTGCATTGACTCTATGCATGACCAGATGAGGGCTACTGTGCGAGTGAAGGACCCCTCTCTAGCATTCTACAATGAGCAATCCGGCCTATCATTCAGCGTAGATGGGACACGTTGAACACAACTTTGCATATGGCTGCCTTTGCCTTGAATCCTAAGTGGTACAAGGCTAGACCGGGTAGAGTGACACCTATTCAGGATGATGAGGTGAAGGCGGGTTTCTTTAGGTGCGTAGAGAAGATGTTTGATTCCAGAGATGCCGACTCATTTCGTACTGACTGGGGAAGATTTGCCACTCTTAGAGGTTTTTCAGATGCGGCAAAGATTGATATAGACACTATGGCACATGAGGACCCACTTTTGTGGTGGAATTGTCATGGCCCGAAATCTTTGACCACCACTCTAGCCATCCGTTTGCTATCCCAGGTTTCCAGTTCTTCAGTTGCTGAGAGGAACTGGTCTACATATAGCTTCATCCACTTTCTTAAGAGGATCAAGCTTACCTCTACGAGAGCAGAGAAGCTTGTGGCTGTACACAGTGCTTTGCGTCTCATGGACCACAAGACACTTGTGTACAAGGAGAGTCCAACGATACGATGGGATGTAGAGTCAGAGGAGCCTTCATAGATTGATGAGGATGATCCTACCACTTCAGATGCAGGGCTAGTTGGTGTGAGCTTGAGGGATCTTGATCTTCTGGAGTCCAACAGTTCCAGTGAAGAGGAGTTCGCAGATGATTAAAGGCCTCTATTAGCGACATTTTGAGTTTTGTCATTTTGTCTTCGACTCTAGTCTCTTTTGTAATGCTATTGCTACACTTATTTGTATTTGGTTACTCATTGTAATGATGAATCTGTTATCGGGAAAAAATGTATAGTTTAGTAATGTTAATTATTGATAGTTAGTTAGCCGACGGGTAGGTAGTTGGAGTCGCGACGGTTGTGTCGCACCCCTTCGGCTGTCATATATTGTACCACCTCCGAGTGTTGGAGGACATGTAATGTTGACGACAGATTATAATATGAACATCTTTTGACATTAATGGCAAGCTTATTCTGGTACTTCTTTTGTATTTGCATTGTGCATTGCTGTTCGATTTCTGTATTCTTCCTGTTTACCCAGTGAGGTAAATAGAATCATGTAATCATCTTTATTATTATAGACTTTGCAATGGCATCAGATATTCATATTTTCCTTTTTCGATATAATAGAAATCTCCAATTTGACAATTTCATTTGTCAAATTTTATTTAGCAATTACTAATTAGCAAATAGCATTGAAGAAATCTTTGTATTTAGATTTAGTATTTCAAATTTCCTATAGTTTCATTTGAAATGTAATTCTTATATTGTTATACTATCATACATCTTTTCAAAACTAGTTTTTCAAGTACTATATGTATAAATATATCAGCACCACCACCCCGCCACCCCCCGCCACTGCCCCCCCGCCGTCCCCAAACTTAGGCCCTTGGTCCCCTCCATCCCAGAAACCTGTCCTCCTGTCCCCAATGCCCGTGGAACACTGTTTAAAAGCTAAGTTGTGGGTACGGGTATGGGTACGTGGGTACGATATGCCGGTACAACAATTTTTTGTGCGGGGGGGTTTGGGTACGTCCGTACAAAAAAAAGTAAAAACCATAAATATATACATATATGCAGCCTAAAAAGTAGAAACAAAAATTAAATTTAGAATCCCAACTATCATCCATATGCTAAACAAAACTTGGAACTATCATATATGATATAAATATAACAAATTTACTATAAGTCTAATGATAATCTAATTTCCATTTGTCAAAATTTGAATCAGTTATGATAGATATATCGAATTCATTGTTCATTGTTTCAACAATAAAATAACATAATTAGTAATCAGCATCATATGGGTCACTAGGAAGATCAAGATCAACATCATCATTGACATCAGATGATGTAGGTAGAGTAGTGCAACCACATGTAGCGTCACTGCCACTTGCACTAGTAGCAAATTGGCTATTGGACTCCCCAGAAAGTAAAGATTGCGTGGCAGCTGAAAAATCCAAATCAGTTCGCTCTGGATCTACATCCCAAAACTTTGTGCTCCCATCCTTGTACTCTTTTTGTTTATGAGTAAGAAGGCGCAAGTTTGAATGCACATAAACTAGCTCTTCCGCCTTACTTGCTGCCAATCGGTTGCATTTCATTGAGTGGATAAAGGAGTATGTGCTCCAATTTCGCCCAGATGAAGAGGAACTGGCAACCTATTGAATAATTGACACAAAGTTAGAGGGTGACGATAGTAAAAAATATGAATTTAGAGAGCAATAAAAATTAAGAAACTCACTTGCGATAAAAGTTTGATTGCAAGAGTTTGAAGGTTTGGTGATGTATGGCCATTAAGGTACCACCAAGCATGAGCATCCTTCTTATACTTGTCATGGAGAGCAGAAACACTTTGACCATTGGAGGCTACAAAATCAGCAAACTCAGTTGACATTAAATCCTCCATTTCAGAATCGGGGAAGAGTTTAGCAAGTGCTGTCCTCCACCCTTCACTAACTTCCGAATCTCTATATGGTGGTAATCTTGATGGCTTAGCAAGCATTTTATCACTATAAAATTTGGGAGTCAATGCAAATGCAAGAAGATGTAGTGGGGTGGTCATTTTGTTCCACCATGAACACAAATAGATTGAACCTCTTTGAAGAAAGTTTCTTCGGGATCTTGCTCTTTTGCATTGATGATGACTTTCATTTCCTCAATCATCGAGTCAATGCCATCATATACCTCTCCCAAACATGGTTGATCTGTGTCAGTATAACAGATCATACTCATGATGGACTCAGTGAAACTCAAAAGATATTCTAGTCGATCCCACCAAGTGTCATCTAGGATCATGTGTTTTACATTTCTTGCCCTTTCAGTATTGGATTGCCTCCATAGGGACCAACTTTGACTAAATACCATGCTAGCAAGTGGCTCCCGCACCTTCACAAGTCGCCTCAAGACAATTGTGTTGGATGCAAATCGAGTCTCAGCAAACTATTCAAAAATTAAAAATAAAAATTAGAATACAAAGAAGACATGATCAAATTTAAAAAATAAATTAAGGATTACTAAAGTGAAATGTAGATTTTAGAAATTAAAGTGTTTCAATTACCTTTAGCAACTCCAACTGTGAAAATGATCTGAAAATGGCCTGTGACATGCTATGGTTTGTGATGAACATTTGGATCTCTTCAGCCTCATCATAAATCTGTTTGATCCAATCTATTTTCCTGCCCATCTTTTGTAGGATGAGGTTGCGAGAGTGGACAGCACTAGGTGTCCAATATATGTCTTCAAACCGTGTCTCAATCAACATACCTGCAACTCTACAATTCTTTTCATTGTCCGTTATTACTTGGACAACATTTTGAGGTCCCACATCTTGAATGCATTGTATAAGGATGTTAGCAATAAATTGTGCATCCTTCACCTGTCCCTCACAATCCACAATTTTCAGAAACATTGCCCCTTTAGGGCACACTACAATTACATTAATTAATGGTCGATTTTTGGTATCCTTCCATCCATCAGAAATGATGGACACCCCTGTTTGTTTCCATGAATTTCTAATGGGAGCCAATGCATTTTCTAACCTTTTTACCTCCTTTGCTAGTAATGTGCTACACACCTTCTCATAACTTGGCCCTATGTACCCTTGTGGAGCTTCATTTACCTTTCTCCACATATCCTGCCAATATGGTGATCGTACCACATTAAATGATAAACCGTTTGCATATAGACATCTTCCAACGGATTGATCTGCAATCTCTCTAGCATCATTTTTAAATGCTCTCTCTAATGGTCCCCTTCTTCTCTTCACAATAACAGGTTCTTCATCAATTATGCCTAAGAATGGGTGGCTCTATACCACGATATTAGGAAAATTACTATGGGATGGAGAAGTAGGGGGGCTCTTTGATCTACTTCCTCTTCCTTTCTACAAAGGATGGTTTGAGGCATTACCAACTCTTGCATCTGCTTCCTCTTGCTCTCTATTATATCCTGGGATTTGTTGTGGTGGCAACCCATTTCCATCCGTTCCTTGACATGGTTTGATTCCTTGTTGGGGAATGGCACAAAAACGGGCTTTGACATGAGGAGCTAGTTTTTTTCACACTACAAAAGTTGCATATCCAATTAAATGTTCCACCGCCTTTTACTTGGTCTATTATTTTGACATATTCCATAAAGGTGAATTTGGGTCGGTTTTGAAAGTGCGTTGAGGAATAGAGCTAGAAGACGTTGCCATAATGCTATCTGCAACAAGTTATACAATAATTATTAAAATTTAAATATTTAAGTATTTAAGTTATTTAACAATTTACATATTTCTAAATTACACAATAATTATATATAAAAATATTCACATTTTAAATAATAATATTGATATTTAATTTTAATTTGTATTATTATTATTTTAAATTACAAATATGAATATTTCAGCTATTTTCAATTTTGTAATTTAAAAATTTGTAAAAATATTATTATCATATATTAATATGGTTATACGTTTACTTAAACTGTAAACATTATGAATAATTTTATTTTCACATTAAATGAAATTTAAATATTTCACATTTATTATTTATATAAATTAAAATTTAAATCATTCAAAATTATAAATATTTCACATTTATTATTTATATAAATTAAAATTTAAATCATTCAAAATTATATTTCCTTTTATCGATTAAACTGATAAAATAGAGTCTAAAATAATAAATAAACTGATAAAAAATAAAAAATTTATAAACAAACTATAGAAATTTAATTTTTTTTGAAAGAAATTAAAAAATTAAAACTATATACCTCGAAGCCTGCGCAAGACGCTTGAGCAGAGCTGCGACGCATCGCTTGAGCCGAAGACGCCTGAGCGGAGCTGCGTCGCGTCGCTTGAGCTGAAGATGGCCTGAGTGGAGCTTGCTTCGCTTGAGCCGAAGACAGCGTGAGTGGCGCATTGCCTGCGTCGTGTCGCCTGTGTCGCGTCACCTGCGTCGCCAAAGATAGAGCTGCCAAAGACGAGCCGTGTTTTGGTTGAGAAATACGAAGGCAAATCAGAAAATATGAAGACAAATGAAGGCAAATCAGAAAATAAGTTCGCTTTACATTTTAGGGTTTTATGACCTTTTCCTTCCGCGAAAGTCAACAAATTTTTTTTTTGAAATTCGTGCGCGATTTGGATCCATTGAAAAATGTCAAAAATACGCCACATTGTCATCACATTCGTTCGGATACGGGTGTAAGAACGCAGATACGATTCCAAGACAAAATAGAGGAACCCTGTTTGATTCCACAGGGATTCCAAGTCGAATCCGTACCCAGATACGGAGGAAAACCTAGCCGTACCGGTAACCTAGTTTAAAAGGTATCATTGCTTTGATCATTGTTTGTGTACCTAATCCTCTTGTTGACAATCCTAGAAAAATAGGTTGGTAGTTGTTGAACAACAACAGTCTTGTTGCATGTGATAAGGACAACCATCTAACCAGACTAAATTTGATTCCTTTTAATGTTAGTTGTCTCTTCATTCTGCTAGTGGATTAGAAAATTGGCCAAAACCATTCAACTAGTGGTTGCTCTTATCTTTGTTCATTTTTTATATATAGTTCTTGTAGTGGCAATTTCTCGTGGTCCACCAATCTCAGTTTTTCATTGTAAGTTAAGTAATTTTTTTTAAGACTTTGACCATGATGGAGAGGATAGTATCCATACCATGTGTAACTTGGAATGTGATGCTTAATTTTTCTCCAAGTTGTTTTGTATTTAGTTATGTTAAATTATTTAATTTGGATTGGTGAGTCAACTTGTGTTTCTTAAATATATATTTTTTTCCAGCAAGTTTGACAAAACTCATGTTTTGTGTCTTGCCATGACATCAATTGTTTTCCTTTTGAACAAAGAAATTCTTCTTTATAATATTCCAATTTGTAGTTTTTGATTTTGCTTGTCCCCATGTCAATGGGTGTTGCCTTGAGCACATTTGAATTTTAGGACATTTTTCATTAAAATTCAGAAAAATCATTTTGGTGATATGTGCTTTATTGTTATCATCATTTGGTGTCTTGTTTTTTTGGAAATACACCTTTTTTTGACATCATTTTGGTGACTGATCTGCCAACATTAATATTTGACAGTTTGACCCCATTTTAATAACTGATCTGTCAACATTAGTGTTCCATGGGGACACATTCTTCGGGATATGGGTGATGTCCTAGGGACTTGGGTATTTGGGTGATATCACTAATGTTGTAGGGATTTGATGATTTGGAGGGGGTGTCCCATTTCTTAATGACTAGATAGCCTAGTACGTTTGGTGCATAAAAGAAAAAATGACAACATTTTGAGATAAAAAATGCCTAAAACCCTGTAAAGCTAAAAGGGGGAAGATTGTCATTGCAAATTCAGCACATTATATTTACATTGGTTTTTAAAATCTCAGCTGCTTTAAGTTTATTCAAGTTTTCTTGATAGCTTTTCTTGATTCCGTTCCAAAAATTGGGAATGTTTTTGCTGCCGTTGAAACTGTCTTCACATCCTTGTTTCCTTTCATCTTGTAGATATGGAGAGACATTGGCCAACATTATGTTTTAGCCTCTAATCTTTATCTTCTAATTTAATTTATGTTTTAGCTTCTAATTTTTATCCTTACCAATAGTAATTTTGATTTCTGATTTTGCTGAATAGTTTTGAACATTTTTTTTTTCTTGTTTTTAGATTAGTATTTGCATATCTTATTATTAATGGTCAATAATGTATTTTTATTTAGATTAGATTCTTTGTAATTTGGTCTTTTGTTATCAAATGTTTCTTTAGGAAACATCATCAATGTAATTGCCTATATGTACATTCTCATTTGTTAATTAAATCAAGCAATTACCATTGTAACATGGTATCAGAGTGGGAAAATTTTGCATGGCCTCTCCTAAGAATTTTTTGAAATTTTTAGGATTTGTTCTTGCTATTTTTTTTTTCAAAGGTTTTGGTGTTAGGGTTTCGAGGTTCGTGGCCTGTATTTTGCCAATGATTGAGCGTTTTCGTGGGTTGTTTTGAATCCACACAACTAGTGCAGGAGCACCTTGCCAACAGTCATTTCATGAGTAATTTCATAAGGCTTTGAGTCTATGATTGTCTTTAAGGTCATTTGGATGTAATTCAAGGCATAATGAGTCATTTTGTGAAGCATTGCAAGACATTTGCTCAAGATGTGTATTTGAGTCCTAATTGGGTCTAGGAGGTCACATTGTGCAAATATGCCCATGGAAGGGTAAAGAGGATGTAAAGGGTTGTTTTGAGTCCATCTAAATGTGTTTGAAGTGAACAAGCAAAGATTAGGGCTCATATTTATCAAAATGTCAAAATTGTCAATTGTGTCAAAAATGTTGTCAGGTACAAAGTGCATTATAAAGTTGCAAAAGGGATGTAATTCAGTTGTAACTGTCATATGGATGTAGCAGGCTATAAATATGCTCATTTGGTCAAATCTAAGGTGTGTGTGAAGTTAGAGGAAGAGTTTGAATGAGATAAACCGATAAGCCTCTAACTGTCACCATCCTACAGGTATCTGGTGGACAGTAGAGAGCAAGTATATCATTTTGATTGTTGATCTCTCATGTACTGAGAAGGGAGATTGAGGAAGATATAAGACCACCAACAAATCAATTTTTGTAACGTATTTTATTGGGAAAAGAATAAATAGTTTGCCGTTTGAATTCATTTGACAGTTATTAGTTGCAGGCATGTTTCTTGCTGCTATTTGGCATTTTCTTGTATGTAAATGAATTGAATAAAGTCTAAAACCTATTTGAGATGATAATAAGATGGATTAACTTAATTTTGAATCCATTTTGAGCATTGGACGTGATGTGTGGAGAAAGTTTGAACGGATTCTTTCAAATCTGTCATGAAACCCTTACTAACAGAATAGTTTTTATGGCAGTAAAAATGGGTCTCGGTACGAGGGGCATAACTCTCAAATGAACCGTTGGATCTGACTAGATTTTAGATATGGTTTTAGAAACCTAGTTTTCTACATTCTCACAGAAGCGATCTTCCAAATGTTTTCGGGTTTGCAAGTTATGAGTAACAAAGTGCTGGTCTATCAGATTGTCGTAACTGGGACAGTAGATATTAAAGGTTTTGTTTCTTGTTTGAATTGGTATGGCTTGGAAATGGTATCTAATGGTTGAAAATTAAACATTGTAAAGGTAAACAGTAAAAAGGATTTAATATCTGAGGGTTCCTGATTGGACTAGAAGGGCAAGAATACACATTGCGAACAAATTTGTTGTCTGTGACAAGTTTGTAAGAACTAACTGCTTGGAAGTGATTAGAGAATAGGGCATTTGGAAGATTCAAAGGCTAATGCATTGTGTTGCAGAGATGACATTATGGAGTAATGGACTCCAAACAGAGTAAGGATCAAAGACATGGAGCAGGTCAAGCTAAAAGGGTAATGTTCAATGAGTTATGAAAGGACCCTTATTGGTTGATTAGTGTTCCATGATGTGGTTTATATGGCTTAGGATCAAACCAAGCTTAATTACTTTGGAAAAGATTGAATCTCTCTTTTGATAAGATTGAGGAACCTATCATATATTATTGATTCAATGTCACCATGTGGAGAAATGTTGTTATGTGGAAATGCCTCTAATGAGTTGTTCATATGATGAAAGGTTGGTTGGATCAACAGGATCCTAGAAGTTTCATTGGTTTTGCAGGATGCTTTGCATCAACAACCTCCTGTGACTGCGAACCCTCTTCTTCCATGCGTGTTTCTTCGTGTTCGTGACGTCTATGTATTCGACCCACATCAAAAGATTTTTTTTTTTCGCGTCGTCTCTATCTTCCTTGACACGACTGGTAGTCTTTTGTTTTTTGTAGTGTTCCACGGGCGTTGAGGACAGGGGGACGGGGGGTCGCGTTTCCGGGACGGGGGGACCAAGGGCCTAAGTTTGGGGATGGCGGGGGGACAGCGGCGGGGGGTGGCGGGGTGGTGGTGCTGATATAGTTATACATATACATATACATATAGTACTTGAAAAACTAGTTTTGAAAAGATGTATGACAGTATTACAGTATAAGAATTACATTTCAAATGAGACTAGGAAATTTGAAATACTAAACCTAAATACCAAGATTTCTTCAATGCTAATTGTGTTGTTATATGGAGCCTAATCAGACTCGGAGATTAAATTTCCCCTACTTCTATCAGCGTGGTTTCCCCCTATATTTTTCAACGGGGGTTTGGGGGCAGCGCCCCTTACGCGTTCCCTGTCCCTCGAGAGACGTCTGCACGTCTCTCAAAGGACGGGGAGACGCCCAGATGTCTCCCAAGGAGACGTCTCCACGTCTCCCTGGGAGACGCGGAGACGTCTCCACGTCTTTGGCGGCGATTGGGTGGCAGTGGTGGGACGGTGGGGGACGTCGCGTCCCTGTTGCCCCGTCCTGGAGACGTCCCCCTCAAGGAGACGTGGCCAAAAAGGGGGGGGTGCGTCCCCGTAGAACACTAGTTTTTTGCTTGCGACGAGGGCTTCATCTTTTTCTACTAGGGTTTAAGACGAGTTTTTTCTTTGAACCCATTTAGGGTTTCTGTCTCCCTTCTCTGCGATTCCTTTAGCCGCGACCTAGGGGTCTTAGGTCTTTGTACCCACAACTAGTGTTTTTAGGATGTTTTTTGTGCATTGGGATCCATGCCTCGAGTTTCATGCAATCAACATCTATTTCACCAATTTTTTCCTCTTCTGTTTACCTCGTTTTTTCGTGCCTCCAAAAGTGTGAAAGATGGTGTCTTTGACCAACATAATGTTGGAAGGCAGTCAAAACTCAAAAGGTCAATGGCCACAACTACAACACTTGGAAGCAACAAATGATGACAATTTTTGGGTATTGGTGCCTTGACCAGATTGTTCTAGGCAAGTCTACATGTCCTACAATGGTAGGTTCAGATGAGGACAAATTTGATGAACAAAATCAAGAAGCCGTAATGCTTATGAAATTGTCGATCACCGATGATTACCTACCTCAAGTACCCTCAGGCTAGACAATTGCCAAAATTTGGCATCATTTGAAGGATCTACATGAAACATCCAACAAGAGCTGCACGTTCTTTCAGAAGGACATGCTTTTCTTGATCATGATGGATGAAAAGACGTCCCTGCAGGAGCATCTCACGAAAATCAAGGACATCCGTGATCAATTGGAGGTGATTGGTTGGAAGATGGAAGAAGACGACATGGTAGTCATCACTTTGAAAAGTATACCAAAGTCTTATGAACATTTTATTGAGATGTTCAACATTACACAAAATTGTGGAGTTTGTGGAGCTTGTTAGGTTGGAAAGCAACACGGGAATCCATTTTCGGATGGTGATACATGGCGAGCTTGAAAGATCCCTGATGGATCTCTTTTACCAATCTGCTGTAATTTTTATTTATTTAAATTGATTTTTCCTGCTTATTAATATTTTCTTTCAGAAATAGACAGAAGTTGCAGAAGGGTTGAATTCTTTTTGTATTTTGATGATTTTTCAACAAGTAAATAATGAAGTACAAGTACATGAACAAAGTACTGAAAATGAAGTTCATATACAGCCAAAACAAATTCGATTCAAGGCAGATTTCTGAATATAAAATCAAATATTTGACCAGATGAAGATTTCCAATAATTTCAGGAAGATTACAATCAGGAATAATTCCAACTTGGATGCTGAAAGAGTAACATAACTAGGAATGAAGTTGTGGCAAGATTCCAGCCCTCCAAGTGCTGCACGTGGGAAGGAAAGTGGCTGCCAGGTACAGCCGTATGGTTGCCAAGTACACCCAACTGGTTAGAAACTCCAAACCCCACGCTGAACTCTGTCAGAATTGCTGAACCTCCAGAAAGAATGCCGTACAATCTCCAAGATGCTAATAGCTGCAAACAAATCCAAACCACTGTATTGGGGGCTACGTCCCAAACAGGCAAGGCATTGGGGTTGGCGTCCCAGATGCTGAAAAGCTCTTCCAGAGCCAAATCTCAAATCCAAGATGTAAGATGTGTAAAAGATGATAAGAATTAGGTCTCAACTTCCTTATAACACCTTCCCACTAAGCTCAAACCCTAAAAGTGACTCAATGGCGCGTTTAGGGTTAAAATGTTATATTTCTCATTTTAAGTTGTCAAGTGCATAGAAAATGACCTTTTTTCAAATATAAAGAAATCCGTTCACCGAAAGGATTTGAGTCAAAAGAGAAATATTTAGAAAAGTCCAAGACCTTTCCAACGAGCTATCACACCAAGGGATACACATCCAGATGAGGCCAAAAAGCCCTTATCACTCCAAAATGGCTATAAACATAGCCTTATTTAAATAATTAAACGCTAACTTAAGAAATATTTAAATATATTAAAAATATATCCCAAATAGCTGTAGAAGGCTCAAATGACTCCAAAAACCTGAAACGGAATTTGCCACCTGTCTGTGACTGAAGTCGGAAATCATGGATCAACTGGCAGTCTCATCCCTAAAATCTAGGGATGCTCCTAGAAACTAGGAAACACACCCAAATCTCCTGAAACTGAAACCATCTAAAAGGTCATGAATAACCTCACGACTGGCAACTGTCACGACCTCCTAAAATTTAGGGATACCCCCTAAAATCTAGGAACTGCTCCAAACTGGCTCCAAACTGCCTGTAAAGCCAAAATCCAATCACTATATGCACTGAATGAGTCCCAATCAACCTCTGCTAGCCTACGAGACTCCAATGATAGGCCAACTCCTCCGTCTCCGATGTCCACTCTAGGAAGGGGACATGACAAGCCTCCCCTCTCGGAGTTGCTTGCCCACAAGCAACTGAAACACCAATCCTCCACCATCCCAAATAAGATGTAAACAAATCATTGCATGTAACTGCTGCTCATCTCTGATATAAACAACATGCAATTCCCCGGTTTGGAATGGCTCCTCAAAATGCTGAAGCACCTGTGCTGTCAAATCAACATTGTCTGGGTCCCAGAGCGAAGCATAGCTCCCCCTGAATACCTCAAGTGAGCAATGGAAAACTATATCATCTCCATAGATCAAATATCCATAAATGCCAAGACCACTAGTGTGTCTGTGATCACCAACATGCATAACATCCGTCATAATATCCAATGAATGCCAATCCATGGAAGACCCTCTGTGATCTGACCCCATCTGACACAAGTGACACACAACTGCCACACACTGCTGCTGATGTGCCGGAAGATCTAATGCCAACTCACTAGACAATATATAATACTGACTAAAATCATCACTGTCCAAGCTGGCATCTAAAAATATGTAATCACCAACTAGCAATGAAACAATCACCCTGTCTAGAGAATCAGGTGAAATTGCCACATCAACTGGCTCAAAGTACTCACTAGGAGTAACATCACATAACTCATCCACGCCAGCTATCTGATGACAATCAACCTGTGGATCTATTGTCATCCCACTCTGCTCGATAAACTGAGATGGATAGTGGGTAAACTCCAGCTCCATCCTCGTGATATTCCGAACATACCGTCCAAGTGTCAACAACCATTGTACACCCACGACTACATCTATACATCTGAAGTGAAGCAACCCATGTAGGATCCACGAAAGGAAGGTACTACACATGTCTATACCATGATCCCACACAAACCACCTGTAGGACATAAACTGCTCCTGCTGCTCTCCTCTGATATAAGTGCCATATAATCTTAATATCTGGAGCAACATACTATAATCCCTATAAGACGCTGTATCAAATGAATCAACACCTGGATCCCAAATAAAACTAAATCCACATCCATCTGTCATGAAGAGACAATGATAGTAAGAGGCATCCTCGATACCGTGTCTCTCTATAGCCACTGTGAAACCATAAATACCACCAATCTTCAATGTTGAAATGGACCCATCAATAAGACAATTTCCAACAAGCAAAGTGTGATGGAAACCTCTCCAAAACCTTTGATCAGCGGCTGCAACTTGCCCAATTTCTCCACAAGTTAGTATGTCTTCATTGGAGGATGCCAAATAAATATATTGTTTAGCCATGCACCAAATATAGTCTCTTACACGCTGATCTTCATAGCCCACTATCACATCTAAGAAAACTGAGTCACCAATTAATAAGTACATCGCTGCCCTATCATATGAAAGAGGTGACAAGTCCACAAATGAATAGTAGATGTTTTTGTTCTGCAACATGGATAAACCTTCAGTGGCTGGTCCACTATGAATGCCACCTAACAACTCATAAACTTCACACCTAGTCTTCCCAACTTGAATGTTCTCAATGCAAGGTTTCAAATTTGACTCATTAGATGAAGGAAAATTGCTGATCAAACTCAGAAAATCAAACTGATTTCTATTTCCATTCAATATATCTTCGTTGTCCTTTTCTTCCCTTGGCAGAAATAAAGATCTAATGGATGATTCTCTTTGTATCCTTGCGTCATCTAACCGATTGTGACGCTCTTTGACTCTTTGGAGGTGGTGTCTTGCTTGGGCAGCAAGCGTTTTTGCTTGGGCAGCTCTATGTAACCAATCTTCGTTCAACTTTTGGCAATGTTTTATATCAGCTGCCCCAAAGTACACAAAATCAGACTTATGGTGAGTTGTATTATTTGCATCAGCATAACCCATGCTTGTACCATAAGCACCCGCAAATGTAGAATGCAAATCTCTATTCTCTTCATGACCAAAGGCTGTCATATCTTGAGGAAGATAAGTTACGTCACTGCTGTTATGGACTTCAGAATTATGATCATACTGTGGTGACAAATCTTTGGATTCACTACACACCATTAAATTTCGACTTTCCTCATGGTCTTCCCAATTGAGAAGAGGAAGTAGTGTGACAAATGAATCCAAACTTACGCTGTCCATTTCAACCTTATGTTCTTCATCAATTGCTGATTCAAAATCAGTCTTTGGGCAATCTGAAAACTCATCAAACCTCTCATGAATGTCTTGTGTATTGCTTGAAGTTACAAACTCTTCCTTCACATCTTCCACCAAAAATGATGGGACAGCGTTGTAACCAACCAAAGAGGCACCAATTGGATCTACATGTCTCTCAAAATCTTCAAATAGTTTCCTACCAATCTCACTGGTAAACATCATATCTGCTCCTCTTCCTTTGCTTCCCTTGCTCTCAATTGACTCTTGTTTTGTTCTTGGTTGATGACGTGGACTTGAAAACATCAAGTCATCTTCAACTGGTACACCCATGAATTGTGTGAAGGAAAGGTGGTCACGTATCTTTTTAGGAAGAGAGCAATACTTATCATAGTTGTTCATAACTATATCATTGAATGTCTTGGCAGCAGACCTTCTCCTTGTACTTGTTGAAGGAGTTGTACCCTTAGACTGTCTGGAACTCCTTGAAGGTGTTTGTTCAAATTCTTTTCCTGCTTGTTTATTTCTAAACAACCCTGTCATGATGTCCAATTTGATTTTCAACCAAACTAAACTCAAATCTGAATTAGAACTCTTGATCTTCACCCAACAGGCTGGCAAGATCAAAGCTTTGATACCACTGAAAGATCCCTGATGGATCTCTTTTACCAATCTGCTGTAATTTTTATTTATTTAAATTGATTTTTCCTGCTTATTAATATTTTCTTTCAGAAATAGACAGAAGTTGCAGAAGGGTTGAATTCTTTTTGTATTTTGATGATTTTTCAACAAGTAAATAATGAAGTACAAGTACATGAACAAAGTACTGAAAATGAAGTTCATATATAGCCAAAACAAATTCGATTCAAGGCAGATTTCTGAATATAAAATCAAATATTTGACCAGATGAAGATTTCCAATAATTTCAGGAAGATTACAATCAGGAATAATTCCAACCTGGATGCTGAAAGAGTAACATAACTAGGAATGAAGTTGTGGCAAGATTCCAGCCCTCCAAGTGCTGCACGTGGGAAGGAAAGTGGCTGCCAGGTACAGCCGTATGGTTGCCAAGTACACCCCACTGGTTAGAAACCCCAAACCCCACGCTGAACTCTGTCAGAATTGCTGAACCTCCAGAAAGAATGCCGTACAATCTCCAAGATGCTAATAGCTGCAAACAAATCCAAACCACTGTATTGGGGGCTACGTCCCAAACAGGCAAGGCATTGGGGTTGGCGTCCCAGATGCTGAAAAGCTCTTCCAGAGCCAAATCTCAAATCCAAGATGTAAGATGTGTAAAAGATGATAAGAATTAGGTCTCAACTTCCTTATAACACCTTCCCACTAAGCTCAAACCCTAAAAGTGACTCAATGGCGCGTTTAGGGTTAAAATGTTATATTTCTCATTTTAAGTTGTCAAGTGCATAGAAAATGACCTTTTTTCAAATATAAAGAAATCCGTTCACCGAAAGGATCTGAGTCAAAAGAGAAATATTTAGAAAAGTCCAAGACCTTTCCAACGAGCTATCACACCAAGGGATACACATCCAGATGAGGCCAAAAAGCCCTTATCACTCCAAAATGGCTATAAACATAGCCTTATTTAAATAATTAAACGCTAACTTAAGAAATATTTAAATATATTAAAAATATATCCCAAATAGCTGTAGAAGGCTCAAATGACTCCAAAAACCTGAAACGGAATTTGCCACCTGTCTGTGACTGAAGTCGGAAATCATGGATCAACTGGCAGTCTCATCCCTAAAATCTAGGGATGCTCCTAGAAACTAGGAAACACACCCAAATCTCCTGAAACTGAAACCATCTAAAAGGTCATGAATAACCTCACGACTGGCAACTGTCACGACCTCCTAAAATTTAGGGATACCCCCTAAAATCTAGGAACTGCTCCAAACTGGCTCCAAACTGCCTGTAAAGCCAAAATCCAATCACTATATGCACTGAATGAGTCCCAATCAACCTCTGCTAGCCTACGAGACTCCAATGATAGGCCAACTCCTCCGTCTCCGATGTCCACTCTAGAAAGGGGACATGACAGAGCTTCGAAGGTATTACAATTGGTTCATGCCGATATTTGTTGACCAATGAACACTCCTTCAGTTACTAGGTCTAGGTATTTTTTGTTATTTGTTGATGATTTTAGTCGCAAAATGTGGGGGTGTATTTTCTTAAACAAAAATTAGAGGTGTTTAACATGTTTCACAAGTTTAAGGCCCCAGTAAAAAAGAGTTTGGTTAGCAAATAATAACTTTTAGGTTAGACAATGGGGGGAATTTTGTTCTTTTGATTTTTCCAACATCTGTGCACATCATGGCTTCAAGTGTTAGCTTACCACACCTTACACTCAACAAAGTGGTGTTGTTGAGTGAAGAAACCGCACAATCACCGGAATGGCCCGATCTATGTTGGAACATATAAGTGTTCCAAAGAAATTTTGGGCAGAAGTAGTCTAAATTGCTGTCTATTTTTTGAATTGGTCTCCCACATAGGTTGCTAAGAAGAAGACCAAAGAGGAAGCCTGGTTTGGCAGGAAGCCGAAAATCAGTCACTTGAAAGTCTTTAGCTCTATAACTTATGTTTGTATTCTAGATGCCAAGCACTCAAAAGTGGATTACAAGAGATAGAAACTCATGTTCACAGGATACAGTGAAAACCACAAAGCATATCGGCTAATTGATGTAGACATTGATCGTCTCATATTTAGGCGAGATGTTGTCTTTGATGAAGAATGAGGGCCTTTTTTAGCTCCCTTATCCTGTTTTGAGCCTTGAGGATCAGCCTCCAAAGCCTAAGGAATTGCGCATTCGTTTTTTCTTAGGTCCTCCTGATGGGAGGGATTCATTGGACTTTGACTTTGATGTTGTGGCGTCTCCCAGGCATGTTATTGCACCACCTGACTTTCCTCAAGAAAATGTTGATCTTGTTGACTTGGTGGTCAGCACCTCCTTTGGGGTTCGCGACATGGCTTAACCGCCTCCCGTGGATCTGGGTAAGTTTGGTGTTTGTGCCGTTCATTGACAGCTCGAGCTTTTGGCGCAATGATAAACATACCAACAATTGGTATCAGAGCCTTGGGTCACGGGTTCGAATCCCAAGAGGTCTCCTTCATTCCGTCGGTGCAAAACCCTTAGTTAGTGTTGAGGGGGAGATTGTTGACTTGGTGGTCAGCACCTCCTTCGGGGTTCGCGAAATGGCTTAATCGTCTCCCGTGGATCTGGGTAAGTTTGGTGTTTGTGACGTTCATTGACAACTCGAGCTTTTGGTGCAACGACAAACATACCAACAGATTTTTGTTTTGATGAACTTGTTCCGAGTCTTGTTGCTCCTCTTGAATTAGATGTTGGTACTTCTACACTCCGGTCTAAATGGTGGGCCAAGACCATAGGTGATCTTCATGATGATGAGCTCATTGAGGGTAGATCGTCTAGAAAGAAGAGCAAGCAACAAAATACAATAAATTTTTCTCTTATGGCAAACATTCACAATGTATATGAGCCTCAAACATATACAATGCTCTTATGGCCAACATTCGCAATGTTTATGAGCCTCAAACATATATAGAGGCTAAAGGTATACCTAAGTGGGAATAGGCTATGGAAGCTAAACACCATACTCTTCTAAAGAACAACACTTGGGTATTGTTTGATCTTCCACCAGAGAAGAAGCCCATTGGCTGCAAATGGGTGTATAAGGTTAGGTATAAGGCTGATGGAACCCTTGATAATTACAAGGCTCAAATATTTGCTAGAGGGTTCTCACAGAAAGAGGGCATTGACTATGAGGAGACTTTTGTTCCTACAACCAAAATGAGTACAATTTGGCTCGTCCTTGCCATGTTAGCCTAGTTTGGCTGGAAAGTCCATGAAATGGATGTTAAGAGTCCATTCCTCAATGGTGAGTTGTAGGAAGAAGTCTATATGAAGCAACCTCTTGGTTTCAAGGTTGCTGGTAAAGAACACCAAGTACACAAACTGGTGAAAGAACACTATGGTCTGAAACAGGCTCCTCTGGCTTGGTGCATAAAGATTTATAAGTACCTCAGTGATCAAGGCTTTCAGAGGAGTCCTTCTGATTCCAATTTGTATGTCAAAACTACTGGTGATGATATTCTTATGCTTGTCATCTATGTTGATGATTTGATTATCATTGGTAGTTTGGCACATATGGTCGACCAAATCAAATAGAGTTTGTGCTAGTCCTTTGACATGACAGACTTGGGACTTCTACATTACTGCTTAGGTGTTGATTTGGTAGACATGGCAGTTTCTTTATTTCTCAGTCCAAGTATGCCCGATGTCTACTAGATAAGTTTCAGATGCATGATTGCAAACTTGCATCTGCACCTATGGAGAACGAGCTAAAGTTGTTAGCCAAATCAGATTCACTTGTGGTGGATGAATTCGTGTTCAGGCAACTAGTGGGCAATATGATCTACCTCACCGCCACTAGACCTGACCTCAATTATGTTGTGAGCTACATCTCTCGCTTCTTGACAACCCCTAAGGTAGAACACTATGTTGTTGCGAAGCATGTTCTATGTGAAGGGCACTTCTGACTTTGGCATTCTGTATGGCGGAAGTAAAGATCCTAGACTCATTGGTTTCACAGACTTAGATCGGGCAGGTTGTGTTGATTGCAAGAAGTCTACATCTAGGCATGTCTTCAGTTTGGGAACAGGTGCAGTCACATGGCCCAACAAGAAGCAGTAGGTGGTAGTTCTTGCCTCGACCGAAGCAGAATATCAGGGAAATGTTAAAGCAGCTTGTGAGGCAGTTTGGGTTCGAAGGATGCTTTCTAACATGCAAATGTCTCAAGCAGGTCCTTCACCCCTCCTTTGTGACAATCAAGGGGTGCTCAAACTTGCCAAAAATCCAGTCTTCCATGAACGAACGAAGCATGCTGAGCTTCATTTTTATTTCATTCGACAACTTGTTGAAGATGGATTGGTTTAGTTGTAGTATGTTCCAACTGAGGATTAAATTGTAGACATCCTTGCCAAGTCTTTGAGCCTGGAAAGTTGTAAAATTTAGGGGGCAACTTGGTGTAGTTGATAGACTAACCATTAAGGGAGGGTATTAGAATAATATTTGCATATCTTATTATTAATGGTCAATAATGTATTTTTAGTTTGACTAGTTTCTTTTTAATTTAGTCTTCTGTTATCAATTGTTTTTTTAGGAAACATTGTCAATGTAATTGCCTATATATACATTCTCATTCGTGAGATAAATCAAGCAATTACCATTGTAACATATGTGACATTTAATAAGTTTGTTGGATTTATATTGTTTTATTTGCTATTACTTTATTCTGCTTTTGAGTGAATTTTTATTATTAATGGTGGGCTTCATATGCCTTTGTCTCTGTATCACTTTTTCATTTTTTTCTTGCTACAACTTGTGCCCTGATTGAATTTAGACAATGTTAGAACGGCTCTTGATGAATTTTTTAGTTTTAGCAAAAGTTTGCACCATTAGACTAAAGTGAATGCATAAAGAGTGGAGTAGAAACATTGGGGAGAATGATGGAGATAAAGCAAGTTCAAATGTTTTTTACCGTGTCAAATGAGGGCTTTAATCTTTTATCCTAAATGAAGGCTTCAACAGAACTTAAACAAAATTATGTGGGATGTGGCATTTAGCTTTTCAACCAAAATTCTATAAATGGAAAAGATATTCTTGAAGAAGCGAAATGGTGAAAAAAGCTTAAAACATTAGAAAAGCAAAATACTTTGGTATTATGTTGGGTCCAATAGTGTAGATATGCTTGTATCAGTTATACTGTTTACATTGAAATATGTCAATATAAGTAGTTTCCAACAACAGGAGTAGGTTTGATAAATATATAGAGTAAAACCATGCCAGATGGGTGCATATTGTACCTTGAATTACCTAGCATAATATCTAAAGCAGGACTTATAATTGGAGAAAAAATTATACAGAGATGCATCCTTCAGTAAGGGAAAGAAAGGGTTTTGGAAATTAGAGGTAAATATCCAAATTTCACGTACAATAAGTCTGGCTGTTCAATCTTCTAGTTTGTAATCAGAAAATATATGTTGATGCCTAGTAACTGCAATTTTTTGTGAATCCACTTCATTGTACTCTGCAGCTAGATCCGGAGTATTTTCTTTCGCACATACATTGGAAATATTTCATATTTTTGAGCCCCTTTAAGTTATTTGAGATGTTTGATCTTGTAGAAGACGTGTCTATTTAATAAGTTGCAGTGACATGTTCGTTTGTTTGGTATAGTTTGTGTGTATATTATTGTTTTGCCCCCTATAACTTCTTATTACAGTTTGGATATCATGTGTGATTGCAGTTTCTTTTTCTTTGCTAATATATCAGATGCCTCTTGATAATGTCAAAATTATAACTAAGTCGTTTGATTGTTGATGGAGATTAGATATCAGCCAGTTTTGAAAATGAGGACAGATCTGTTATTCTTCGGTCAAGTGGATCTACTGTCTCATTTCCTGGATATTTAGCTGTATCACAGGTAAAAATTGTTCCGTTTCTGTCAAATTGAACTTCCATGTTGTCAGTAGTGGCATGGACAATTTAAATATTTGTATTTTCACCTTGACATATATAGTATTGTTGATACTGCACTCAGAGAGCATTCTAGACTTCAGAATATCAATCTATCAATTTAGGTCAGATTCTATGCAAATCTAGGTTGCAACTTCAAAGAAATTTCATTGTTTTCCCAATATCTTGTATGCAATAATGTAGTTTCAGTCTTTAGATACACTAGAAATGATTTCTGTTTGTAGATGCCTGGTTACAGCTTCTCCCTATTAACACTAGTGAAAACCAAATATCCTTATGTTGAAGGACTGAATTTAGGGTTATTTATTTTTTCAGGTTCTTTAAGAGGCTTATGTTAGCATTACTTTTGAATAATGTTCCAAATTTATTTTATTGTTCTTTCAACCTCATATGCTTGGAGAGAAGTAATATATATGGTTGGGCAGATGAATTATTATGTTTGTGCTTATGTTTGCAAAATATGTTTATTTTTCAGAGAATTAAGTGTTCAGTAATTTTGTGTGATTTATTTCACAACTGTAGTTACCTGTAATTTGAAAGGCTATTGTTTCGATTATGTGTATGAGTAACATACTTAAATTATAATGTTTTTGTTCTTCTGGTTTATCAATTGCCTTACACGTCTTATCTATTGACAATGCTTGTGGAATCGTGTTGCTTTGCTAATAGGACAATGCAACTTTTTTGACCAATGATGAAGAAATCGAACAAAACGAGGAAGATAATAACTTCTCATGTCTTTCAGAAATAAAGGTAATAGCTTTGTTTTTTTTTTCCTTCAAGGAGAAAGGCTTTAGTTTTGTTTGTAATTTGGAATATTTTAAGTAGAAAATTGAATAGCATGTCCTGTGAGTAAGTCTGCTACTTCATTCATATCATGAAAATTGCAATATAACTAATTATAAATATAAATTATTCTACAAGAAAGAATTTCTGATCGTGTTACTTTTGGTGATGACATTTGTTCTAGTTTGTTATAAACGTGCTCTGTTAATATCTATTGTGAAAATTTTAGTGTATTTGAATGGAGTACAACCACTGCGATAATCTATTATGTGCTTGTTCTTCTTGTTAATCAGTTGCGCTCTACATATTATCTATTAGTGGCACTAATAGACTATTGTTACTTTGCTGTTAGGACAATGAATTAATTGAGAACGTTGAGGAGAAACAAAAAATGGAAAATGATTACTATGTGTATCTTTCAGATTTAAAGGTAATAATGTACTTTACTTCTCTTCTCAATGAGAAGAAACGCTGAAGTTTTGTTAAATATCTAAACTGAGAAATTTAATATTTGTCTGTGAATAAGTCTGCTATATGCTTTATTCGTGCCATTGGAACTCCTTCATTGCCAATCTTAACTAGGAGCTATATATATGCTTTATTTGTGCCATTGGAACTCCTTCATTGCCAATATTAACTAGGAGCTATTTTTATTAAAATAATTTCTGGTGCAGCTGCTTTCGATAATAACTTTTATTTGTATATGTTATAAAAGTGATCTGTCAATCTGTATTATGAAACTGCTAGAATTGGGATCTGATCTATATGAAGGATGTACAATCAATGCAACATGTTACTCAACCACCACCTCGATATTCAGAGGGCTCTCTAGTGAGTATTGTTTACTGATTTGATTGCCTTCCATGATTTGTATGTGATTATGATTTATTCCTATTTCAGTTACTAGATTCAATATATTTGTTTCAGAGAAAATTTCCCATCTAAGCTACATGGTAGGTTCTTTAAGATTTTGTAAGTTTGTGCAGTTACCTTCATCTCTTCATGGTTTACTATAACTAATTTACAGCTTTTACATTTTGAAGATAGAAAAACTAGAAGGTCTGGGAATTGGAAGGCCTTCAACTTATGCTTCTACAATTAAAACATTACAGGTATATCTTCATGTTTTTTGATTTTTTATTCTGTGCTGAAGTAGGTGAATAAGCAACTTTGTTTTTTGATCATAAGTGTAGTGTTGTAGGTATTGAAGAACAGGAAAACTTAAGGATAATCATCTAAGCATATAATGATGTGAGTGAAATGTGTAAAGACCATGTCTAATAAGAAACAACAAATATACACTCACATATGTACATATGTGCACGCTCATGATCACTCTCACACTTTGTGTGATTATGCTTTTGTATACATTTTCAATAAAATTTGAGATTGATTAGCAAGAAGAAGAGGTCAAATATAGTGTGAAAAGATCATCAAATTCAGCTGAAAGAGTCCAACATAAGGATCAAATCCGCCAAAAACAGATACAGTCCAACTAATAGAAACGACTGTCAAAAAACGATAGTAAACGGTTTATCAGGACTCCAAAACAGTTTATCAGAACGTATTTACCCATTTGTCTTGCTGCTATTTTTATACATATCAACTTCAAAAGCACCAATCACTGGATCAGCGTTGTCACTGTTGTGACCTTTTCATACATCGCCCCTGTTTTTTTTCTTTTTTTTCTTTTTAGGGTTTTGCCTTGGTGTTGCAACTCCTAATCACCAGTCTTTTTGCAATGAGGAGTTAGAGTTTTTAGGGAATCATCTGAGCCAAATAGGGATATCATGCTTTGAACAGTGTCTGGACACCATCAAAGTGCTCAGAAGGCTTGAAGGACGAAAAACGCAATTGCTTAGGGTCAATTCTGACACCTTCTATTTTTGTCAGTATTTGCTTTTTGGCACTTAGGGACCAATTCGGGAAACTACTTTTCGCCTGTTTTTTTTTTCTTTTTTTCTTTTTTAAGCTTTTTTGAAAGTTGACCTAGGATTGGGTTCCTCAGGTCATGGCAATAGTGTTCCTATCTTCGAAATAGAAAATTTGTGTCTTCAAGTGTAAAAAGCAAGGGAATATCTCTAGACAGGGTGTTGATCGAGATGTTCCAGATAAACATGAGTTGTTGATCAAGAAAATTCATCCAAGTGTTCCATGTCTCAGGCCGGTTCAAAGTCCACTCAAGGTAGGAGTTTCCAACGTCCAAGCCATCATGAAGTCCGCTCAAGGTAGGAGTTTCCAACGTCCAAGCCATCATGAAGTCCGCCCAAGGTTGAATGCCAAGTTTGTCCAAACAAGTGCAAAGTCCGCTAAGAAAAAATTTCAGAAAATTTGCTGTGTTGATACCTTGGGGAGAAAAAATTCAGAAAATTGCAAATTGTTGATACCTTGGGGAGAAAAAATTCAGAAATTTGGCTAAGTGTTCATACCTTGGAGAATAAAATTTCAAAATTTGGTTAAGTGTCAAGGAAATTCCCTAAGCAAGAAGCAAATCCGCCCAAAGGGAGTTGGCCATGTCCAAGCCATGTCAAAGTCTGCCCAAGATCCAAAGGTAAATGGCATGGAAGCAATAAACTCTACCCAACACTTGGTAAGAACCCAAAGGGAGTTGGCCATGTCCAAGCCATGTCAAAGTCTGCCCAAGATCCAACGGTAAATGGCATGGAAGCTATAAACTCTGCCCAACACTTTGTAATAATGGCATGGAAAATGTGAAGTCTGCCATGGCATAAGGCACATGTCCAACAAGATGCCAAGTCCGCCCAAGGATGGCTTTTGCATGTACCAAGTCCGCCCAAGAAATGTCTTGTGCCAAGTAAAGTCCGCCCAACACTTGGCATAATAATGATCAAGTCCGCCCAAGAAGAAACAGGGGGAGATGGCATGAAACATTCCAAGTCCGCCCTCCACTTGGCAAGGTGTCCAAGGCTAAATTGAAAATGTCCAACACATCTCCAAGTCCGCCATGAGGAAAAGACATTGTCCAGGGCACAATCAACTCCGCCACCTCCCAAACAAGGAATGTCCAACCATTGATGGAGTCCACCATGAAATGGCTTAAGAATTCTGAAATCCACTTTGGCACTTGAGCAAATTGTCCAACCAGCAGCCAAGTTCGCCATGCCAAATGGCTTGCCAAAGGTGAAGTCCGCCAAAACATGACTTGAAGAGTAGAAAGTTTGCCAAGAAAAGAGAGAAATTGACATGGCATGAAATACATAAAGTTGCCGTGGATAAAGTTTGGCCAGGGTTGGAGGAAAATTTCACTCGACACTTAGAATTATTTTTCAAAGATTTATCCAACACTTACAGAAATTTCCTAAACACATGAATTTTAAAAAAGATTCCTTGCAAATACATGGACAAGATTAGGACAATCTGTGAAGTGGTGCCAAGAAACAAGAATAGAAACTTTCTTTCGAGGTCTTTTGCAGGGATTGAGTTGTCATTTCGAGGAAGATGAGTAGAGGACTAGGTTCGATGAATCTACCAAAAATGCTAAAATGATCGAACTTTTGAATCTCATATCAATTTTAACTTGTCATTTTCACTCTCATTCTTTCTCAAGTTTGAAAATTGAAGAGTTCTTTCTCTCCCAAGTTCAAGGAAGGCAGATTTTTGAAGACAACAGGTGGAGTTTTTTTTAAGCAAGAAAGGAAAGGAATTTCCAAAGTCCGACCCAAGTGTTGGAATTTGCCAAGAGGAAACAAAATAATGGCTAAGTGTGGAGTTTTCCACAACAAAAGAGTCAAATTTTTATTAAGTGTTGGAAAGAAAACAGGAAGAATGAAGAAGAATAAAGAGGAAAAGTAAAGAGGAAATGAATAAAATCCATGTCCAAGGATGGAGACTGTCCTACTTAACACAAGCCAAATTTAGAATTAAAGGCAAATCCACAGGCAAAGTTCATCCGAGCACAGCGATGGCCAAAATCTTGGCTAAAGTTGAAAGGAACGCATGAGGTGTTACAAAATGAAATTGAATAGCCAAAATTTGGCTAAGTATGAGAAATACTTTAGAGAGAAAATTCCAATTTTCTTCATTGTGGGGAAAGCACAAAGGAATTCTTCTCCAAATTCAAGGCACTTGAAAGAATTTCAAGGCATCAAGAAAGAAAAGTTCCTGAGACTGAAATAGTTATCTAATTAAACGTTTTCTCAAACTTATTAAAAGATTTGAATATGAATTCCCAAACTGAAATCTGAAAAAGATACATAACACAATGAGACCAATGCACAAGAAGATATGTGGAAACCCAAGATGGGAAAACCACGGTGAGAAATGCTGCTAGGATCTACTGTCCTAATCCAGTCTCACAATGAATCTTGATTACAATGTTTTGAGGGCACCAACCCTTTGGAATCATCAAACCCCTTCTATAAAAGAGCACCGACTCTTCCAGATTGAACACCTTCTCAACAAACCGAGCACCAACCCAGTGTACTTGATTCACCAATTACAGTTACAAATGACTTCTAATTCAGAAGTTTAACCTTTTACAGTATATGCATGCTATTACAATCTGAATGAATTCTGCAGGTAAATCTCACAAAACTGAATATGGTTAACTGCAATAGAAATCCATCATGACCTGAATATGTGCGACCCTTGAATATTTTGTAAGTAAATTTCTGACAATTGAATTGATCAATTGAAACAAAGATCTTGTATGCTAAGACTTATCAGCAACCTTCAAATTCTATTCTTCATAAACTCAGAGTGATCTTAAAATACAATTGTACCTGATCCAAGACAAAACTGTTCAGCGCTTTCATTTTCAGAAGATATGGTCTGTCTGAGATAGCAACACGTCTTCATTGAGTAATTTCCAGCATCATAACCAATCTCTATCAAAGCGCTATGACTATATTTCTCCAACGTCACTACTCATTTGTTTTAAACACAATCTCTATTAAAATACCATGAACATATTACTTCTACGTCACCAGTTCTCTTTTATCGGGTTTCATTTCTCCTCTTTTTGGCAACAAATACGCATCACACATCCAACAAAAACTTTGTCCTTTTTAAATACAAGTTAAATAACTACATCGGTGGAGAAGTTATAGAAAGTAGTTGAAAACTACCTAACAATTTTATGCAGTTATCACCGAATCCACTAAATACCTTTTATCCATGTCTAGTTCTCAAAACAACAAATAAATCAAACACCTTATGCAGAGTGTAAGTGGTGATAGTTAGTTGAAAGAAGGTTGTAACCAATCAAACAGTTACAACTAAATAGAACCAAACCATCGAATACATAAACACCAACAGTCATTATATAGATTGAAGTCTATGAATCTTTGAAACCTGTAGATCATGAAAATCTACAAATCTTTGCAACCCGTGATTGCTGTGATTGACCATTTCTGCTATTGCATCCCTGTTCTCATGTTGAAACAATCAAATAATATGCAGATCAGGAATACCCAACCTGTACGTGATTTTACCAGATCATCTATATCAGCCAATGAAAACAAGTATGGTTCAGAGAGAACTGTAAGTTGTTCTGGAATTCAACATAAGACTGTTTGCTTGAAACCTATATCGAAATCATGATGCAACATAACTCTGATCAACATATTCCAGAATCAAACGCACAGAATGTATATTTGCAGGAAAAACTTCTTCGATTAGCATTCAGCATACATTAACAATTGATATTTCTGTTTGGTCTGCAACTCAACATCGAGGAAACTATTTGGTAATGTCTGTTTGATTTTGACATCAATGACAAATTTTCTAACAAGTTGTAGGTAGTTGCCAACTTATTACTAGAATCATGTCTCCTTGCTTTGTTGGCTATTTATGATAGACACATATGCTAGGAATACAATTCTTTTCTATGTTTGGAATTGATGGTCAGCCAGCTATTCATGAGTACACCATTTTGGATTTCTCATTTTAATCTTTGACTCAGAGTTTGAATAGTCAAGCATGCTCTTGTCTATAGGAATTTGGAAATTGACTTTGCACCTTGATTTTGCCTTTGCATTTGTTTGCACTTGTGAATGGTGTTTTGATTTCAACACAATTTTGCAATCAGTATATATAAGTGCACCCCTATATAGGTTATTGCACCACACTGTATATATCTTATATTGGAGTGCAACTAACTATAGCATACATATTTGACTTTCATATTTGCATTTTCCTCCTGTTGAGTGTGCAGGTTTGACCATGCCTTTGAAATCAACTACCTCCATGACAAAGTGCACACTTATTAAGAAAATTATATTTAGGCACTTTGAAGCACTTTGAAACTTAACTCTTCTTAACTTGGGCACACCTCTCTATGCAGAAATCACGTGCTTTGAATTTCACCCTTCTAGCTGTACACCTCACTATGAGACTTATTTGAATGTTGTGCTGTTAGGTGCAAACTTCACAACACAAAATTGTAATTTGAAAAATGGAAGCAAAAGTCTTATATGAGTTGTGCACCATAGCATTGTCTTTTTGGATTTCAAATTTTGTTTGTATTTTATTGAGTGTGCCCTTGTGAACGGCAAATCCATTTAAAAAATCCTTTTGAGAAGGTTGCAGCACAAGAAACAAAATACATTTTGATTTCCGTTGATCAGGTCTGCACATGTCTTCATAGATTCTTATATGTGGAAGTGAGCTCTTCGGAACAAGATTTAGAAAATTTTAATTTTTTAATCATTCATTTGGATGGATTTATGCTTTGAGTGTATTTATTTCGAAACTTGAACGCGCCTTTATCAGTTGTGCACACCTCTTTATTGGATTCTCGACTTCCCCTCAGGTGCACTCAGGTTAATTGGGTTTATCAACTTTCTAATTTTGAAATAACCTCTTATTGAGGTGCACACTTCACAATCTAGTTTGTGAATTTTGTTTTGAAAACCTATTTCCTTCATATAAATGCAGACATTTATGTATGATTTCAATCCTACCATTCACTATCGTCTTTCCCTTGTAGGGGTGCACCTAACAATACAATTTGGCTTTTGAAATCAAAATCATTTCTCACATAGATGTACAATCTAAGTTTGACCTTTTTGTCTGAAACTCTATCTTCTTCATAAAGGTGTGGCCCTAAGAATAGGATTTTGAGCTTTCAAAACTAAGCTTGATTCCCTTAACACAAGTACACCCCCAACCTCATGCTTTAGCTATTTTTCCTAGTTTTAATTGGTCGCTAAACTTAGCAAAAATGTTCAATCATATCCTACAGCTACTTTCTCAGCAATGCGGAATGCCTTCAAAAGCTTTATTCAGTGACTTTGTGAATATTCAGAAAAAGACACAAAGATGACAACCATACACAAGACAAAGCAAATGGGACAAGGTTTAAAAATGGTGTACATTTGGGGAAACAACAAATTTAAGTATGAAACTTGACACAAGTTTGAGTCAAACATTGGGGAAAGTTGCCCGTTTTAAGGAAAATCTTTGAATGCCACAACCTGCATATGTGACTCTAAAGAGTCTAAGAATCACTTCCGAGGTTAAAGGAAATTGCTGTTATTACTGCTTATTTTTCCCTTATAAAAATGCTTATTTGTGGGACTTGTGAAATTCACAGGCAGAAGTGTGGAGTGGAGTGTTTAATGATTATTGTGTAAAAATAAAAGAGAGGCTTGAACCACCAGTGTGGTGTTGCAGGAATCCTCCACAATGGAAGTTGGATAACATGTGTGCGTGTAAAACATTTTTGTATGATGCAATTCTTCCACCCTGCACATTCAAGGTTTGGGAGGACCATACCTGTAACCTGTGCAACTTTGTGACTTCAGTGGAACTGGAAATAGTTTCTTACATGCCAAAGGTGTAATTATACTAAATTAGGTGCAATAGAATTAAATTTTCCATCATTGGATGATCGAATGGTTTCCCCATTTTTTGGTTGATTTAGGTGCAACATTTTTCATGATTGGAGGTTGCAGTAATGTGAAAATGTGTTTCTGTGCTAAAAATAACTTGACTATTTGCTGTTTTTCTTCCCATTTCTGATGCTTTATTTAATTTTAATGTTACACTGCAGGCTCGAGAATATATAACGATTAGCAGTCGGCGAATCTTCCCTGAATTTCGTGGTCGAATGGTAAATCTCTGTATGGTTGACTGTTCCATTTATGTTCCTTAAAAGATAACTATTTTGACTTTGTTCTCACACCTTTGTACTGCAAATTGTGAGAATTCTTAATCTCGAGTCAGACAATTTCATAAGACTTTGACATGACAGGGCATTAGGTTCAATTTTTTTTTAAAAAATTTGTAGCATCCTTAAATCTACTATATCTGTTTGGTGTTTTCTTTTATAAGTATTATTCTTATCATGGATTGGTTAATCTTCTGCATGTTCTTAGCACAAAATATCAAGGATCTATCTACAGTATTTAAATGAATCTCATGCAAAGATCACTTATTATTTGTGAGTCATTGAAATTTATGACAGATCATACTCTATTCGAATGCCTAATGTGTAATTGACGTTCGTCTAATTATTTGGCTGATATGTATGTGTTTTATTATCATACGTTCTGCAGCCATTTTTAATTTATCATTGACGAGCTGTACTGATTTCCTATATTGAAATTTTGGGTAAATTGAAATCTTGGTTTATATCAATAACGTTTTACTGCCATGTTGATGTTTTCATCCAAACTCATGGTATTTGATCTATCTTTTGCTTTAAAGGTGTTGCAAAGATAAATGTACTTAGGGAAAATATCTATGTTTGCTGTAAGCTGAATAATATATAACAGCTAGCTCCTACAATTTACGGTCTCAGGGTTACTCCAATCTGTCCTGTGAACAGAGTCGAACTTATGTAGGCCCTTCTATAGGTGTCTGTAGGCATAACCTTGACATTCCAAGTCATTGGAACAATGACTTTTCAAAGTTAAAAGACACTAAATTGATCTAATGTAGTTCCCACACTCTTTTTTTAATTTGAAAAGGGAAACAATCTCTATTGAAATATGAGATTTCTAATTTTTTTTTTAAGTGATGGAGTTCTTTCTTTTGCATCTTTTTAATCCTTTTCATGTACCTCTGCTCTCCTTTTGTGTTATTGGAACTTGTATTCTACTCTGAAAAAAACTATACACTTACGTTTGTGACATCTTGTTTTCTCTCCTCTGGAAGTTAAAGAGTTTTGCTGGCGAGGGTAAAGATGACATGTCTAACTCAACTTCATTGAGAAACACTAAGGAAGGAAATGGTGAAAAATGGATGAAAAATGGAGTATCAGTTGCTAGTAAATTGATGTCCAAAATTGTATTACATGGCAACAAATCTGTACTATTAATCCTTCAAAGATTTGTTGTTGATTTTTCTACGAATATTTGAAGCTGTAGAACATGCAATGAAAGAGGACAAGTGAGGTGAAAGACATGTATATAAGATCATATTGAAATTTGGAAGCTATTAAATATGTTTCGTGGTGTATACTCTGGAGATTGATTCGAAAGTCTAGTACATTAAAGATATGCAATTTAGGTAGGATTTACTCCATTTGAAATCATTGAAAACATGAACATAATTTAACTGGTTCTGTAGCAATGTGTTCTTATTTTATGACAAGAACCACAAATCTTACATAAAAAAGTTGAGACGCTTTTTGGTCTTATTTATGTTGAGCTTGAAGCTCTTTCTGCTCTGATCTCAAGTTTGATGTATTATGTGGAAGTCTAAATTTGGATCTTGATTTCATGTACAGCTACATACATGTGTGCAGTCACAGACACAGACACAGACACAGACACACATTATGACATTGAAAAAGTAGTCTGTTGGCACTGCCATCCCTAACATGTGTCATACTATCTCCAACCTAGAAATGCCATGTAACATAGGAATTTTAGTAATGATAATTATTTTGTTTTCTAAGTTATATGGAAAATTTCTGATTATTTTTGTTGGAGAGTATAAGAGGTATTTTCTTGTAAGGGAGATTGGAGTTGTAATGCCCGCTTATAGTACTGTCATGGTTTCAAAGGTATTATTTGGTAGCTAAGGATATTACAATGTTGTGGGGAGTCACAGGCTGTTGAGTCCCATCTGCAGACAGTAAGAAATGATGAATGAGATGGGTGCTGACCATTGTGCTCTTGGGAAGATATGATGGGAACCATAATCCTTTGTCCAATTACATGGTCCTGCATTCTTGGGTAGGTGTGCATCACTTTCTTAGTAGGCAATTAGAGATTCTTATTTGTATTTTATACGCTGTATGTGAGCATGAAGTCTTCAGCAAGAGTCACTGCTGCTGTTTGGATGATACTGGTGACCTTGGTCATCAAATATTGCAGGACACATCCTATGGTTTGTCTTGCTTACCATATGTATTTTTTTTTGTTGTATAAGTTTTTTTAAATGTCTGCAGACTATTCTCAATCCAGGGATCTGACACAGATCCATCTGTGTTTGTGTTATAAGTGTGGAAAACATAGCCATAACAGTCCATTACGAATTCATACAATACCAAGTCTTCAAATATTTAAAAACTTGATAAATTCTTCCTCTTATGTTTCTATTGGTTGGAATTACAATGCAGAAAATAAAATTTCTATGCATTGTAATATAGTTTGCTGTATGAGCGATATGCCTTTCATAGTCTAGTTGCTTGTCAAAGACTTATAGATTGTCTCTTTCTTTTATGATCTTAGAATTATCATTAACATCTCCCTTGTTTTTCAAAATGCTACCAAGCATTTATATACCATTCCTTTGGTTTTATATTGTTAGCTACAGTGCAGATAATGATTTTTAAGCTGATAATTACTGTGCTAACTTTTTGTAGAGATTGTTTCTCAATTTTTGGTAAAATGAATTTTTATGATGTCTCTAGAATGACTCTAGTATGTGATATTAATTATATCTCTTATATATAACTGCTAAATGCATTCTTTCTGTCCGAAACTTGATAGTTGAGAATGCTTTTACTATCTATTGAAAGCTTGCTTTGATTATATAATGGTTACAGTGACTACAAACATTTCTCGTAATGTGTTTTTAATTTATTTTGCAAATATGTGATTCTCCCAAACTTTTCATTATGAGAATGTCTTGTGCAGGTCTCCAAATTTCTTTCCCATTTCTTCCCAGAAATCATTAACTACAGCTTCACAGCTTACATGGAAAGTCAGGTATGCACTTTTGTGGAGCATATGAATAGTCTTTCTTATTATTAATTTCAATGATTATACTAAATACAAATGAACTTTATGGTATTAAAAACTATTGTTGTATATGAAGAAAAGTGTTTGGATATGCACTTTGTACTGAGAAATTAAAATCAAGTGTCTGATAAATTACAAGCATTTGGAATATGTGGAAAATGTGTAGATGGAAGATATATTTAATGTTAAGTTTGTTGTTTGAAAATACTGTAGAATTGTTGATACTTAATATTCATCTTTGGTTGACTGACTTGTTTGTATATTAATCTTGGCTGGTAAGATTATGGATTGTTTGCGATATTGTACACTTATTTAGTTAGTCTGTTGGTTGTATCGTGGTTCAGAAACGTGGGCTTGTAAAACTCTGCACATCAAGTTTGACTCAGACTTGGCAAAAACTTGACAAGTTAATAGCTACTTGAATTCCCTTAAAGAACCTAAATGTTGAGCAAGATACGATTATAAAATGCATCAAATGGGTTGAGTTGCAGACTGGAAAGAAAATTAAATGTTGGACTGATAATGGCGGTGAATTTCGCTCTAATTATTTTGATAGATTCTGTAAAGGCTGTGGCATTTACAGACAGAAGACAACTCCGTATTCTCCACAACAGAATGGAGTTGCAGAAAGAATGAACATGACATTGATGGAGAAGGCTAGGAGTATGCTGAGTGGTGCTGGTCTAGAACAAAAGTTTTGGGCTGAAGCTGTTGCCATTGCTTGCTACCTGATTAACAGGTCTCCTACATCAGCTCTTGTTGATAAAACGTCTATGGAAGCATGGTCAGGTCACAAGCCTTCATTGAGACATCTTAAGAGTTTTTGGTTGCGAGGCATATGCATATGTGCCAAAGGAGAAGCGAACAAAGTTGGAGAACAAGGCTGTGAAATGCATCTTCATCGGTTACAGTTATGGTGTGAAAGGGTACAAGCTTTGGGACCCTGTTGCACGAAAGGTAATTTATAGTAGAAGTGTTATTTTTAGAGAAATTAAGTCTCCTTTTGTTACATTGCAAACAAAACAGACTAAACAAAAAGATGTGATTCAATTCCCTTGTACGCCTAAAAGAGTTGAATCGAGACCACTTGATAGGCATGAAGTTGAGGAGAGCTAATCTAGCTCTGAATCTTTAGAAGAGGAGGAAGAACCTCCAACTCAGCTTGTTCGATGGTCTACAAGACATAGACAACCACCTGAAAGGTATTCACCTGATGATTGGAGATGTATTTTTGCTTTGAATACTAATATGGATGAACCTAGATCTGTAGAAGAGGCATTAGGTATGAATGATGCAGAATCCTGGAAGATTGCTATGGAAGAATAAATGACACCTTTGAAAAAGAATGATACATGAGATCTTGTACCATTGCCTGAAGGACGAAAGCCTGTTGGTTGCAAATGGGTGTTCAAGAAAAAAAGATTGGTTCAGATGGAAGCATTGAGAAGTATAAAGCAAGGTTGGTTGCAAAAGGCTACTCTCAGGTTGAGGGTATTGATTATGGTGAGATATTTTCTCCTGTTGCAAAAATGACATCCATTATATTTTTGCTTTCTATTGCTGCTGCTTATGATTTAGAAGTTGAACAAATGGATGTGAAAACTGCTTTCCTTCATGGAGATTTGGAGGAGGATATTTATATGAAACAACCAGAGCACTATGTGGTGAAAGGTAAAAGTAATTTGGTTTGTAAATTAAAGAAATCTTTGTATGGCCTCAAATAGAGTCCTAGGATGTGGTACCAAAAATTTGATACATACGTGTTGAGTTTGGGATTTGAGCGTTCTAAATCAGATAACCGTGTTTATTATAAATCTGATGGTGATCATTTCTTGTACATTGCATTGTATGTTGATGATATGTTATTCATTGGTAAAGGGAAAGGTATGATTTCAAAACTAAAGTCTCAGCTCGCTGCTAAATTTGAAATGAAAGATCTTGGTGCTGCAAAGGACATTTTTGGGATGGAAATTAGAAGAGATAGAGTGAACAAAAAGCTATGGCTAGGCCAGAGTAAATATGTGAATTCAGTATTACAGAGGTTCAACATGTAGGATTGTAGACCATTATGTGTTCCCTTCACAATTGGAACAAAATTATCTGCTTTAGATTGTCCTACATCCCCATCGGATATGGAAGACATGAGCAGAGTGCCTTATCAGAGTGCAATTGGAAGTTTGATGTATGCCATGGTCTGTACTAGACCAAACATTGCCCAAGCAGTGGGAGTTCTTTCCAGATATATGTCTAATCCTGATAGAGTTCATTGGGATGCAGTCAAAAGGGACTTCAGATATTTGAAAGGTACCTCAAAGTATTCTTTGTGTTATGATGGTAATTTGGTTGGAGATATGACTTCCCTTGATATTCATGGTTATGTGGATTTAGATTGGGCAGGTGATATTGATAGCAGAAGATTCACTTGTGCTTATGTGTTTACTTTATTTGGTGGTGCACTTAGTTGGATGAGTAAGCGACAGACTGTGGTTGCTTTGTCCACTACAGAGAAGAGTATATGGCAGCTACTCATGCTTTTAAAGAAGCCATTTGGCTTAAGAGACTGTGTTCAGATATTGAAATAAAACACAGGTACAATAACAGCTTATTGTGATAGTCAGAGTGCGATTTGCCTAGCTAAGAATCCGACATTTCATGCCCAAACCAAACATATTGATGTTTAGTATCATTTTGTCAAAGATATGGTCGAAGATGGCAGGGTGAAGCTGGTTAAAGTAGAAACTTTGATGAATGTTGCAGATGCTTTAACTAAGGCTGTGAGCACAAAGAAGTTCATATGGTGTTTGGAGTCTATGGGCCTCATGACCCCTAGCAATTGATTTGTTGTGTTGATACTTCCTTTTCTCTTGCAAGGTTTTCGACAAGTGGGAGAATGTTGGGAAAAATGGTGTCTCAACCTTGCATTTACATGAGGTTACTATTTATAGTAAGTTTTCATTTTGGCTAGATAAATATTTCGGTAAAGTTACATCGCAAGATCACAACTAGCTTTGAAGATATTAAAGTTTCTGTTTTGGAGGGGTGTAATGAAAGGTTTAAATTTAATTTTGAGGTCTTTAGAGGACCCGAAATGTCTTGAAAAGTGGGCATAAGTGGCATTTGAGGCAATAAAGCATTTCACGAGCTTTGCGGTGCTTCAAACGGTTCGTCAATAGGACACAACGTTCTCAAGTTATGGCCTCCGAAAGTTTGTACTCCTGAAATAAGAAATATAAAATGTATCGAACACAAATGAGCTGTAAAAAGGAGGGACACATGTTGATGTGTGTTTTAACACGTCATAGGGCATCTAGAAGGGAGATAAGGTCGGCTACACCTTATTGGGTGGTTTTAGCCCATGGTTTTGTAATACTGTTTGACGGTTTCTTGTATTGTATCTCCTATATATGAGGTGCGTGAGATAGAGGTTGTGTGTAAGAGTCTTATGGCGATTAAGTTACCTTTGAGTCTTTGATTAGTGGTACTCCTGTGAAGAGCTTGCTCTGCAAGTATATTGTAATCTGTTATTGATTGTTGAATAATATATTGAGCTGCTTTTGGAGTGGTGTTTTTCTCTCGAAAGGGTTTTCCCCATGTAAATCAATGTGTTGTTGTGTTGTGGTATGCACGATATTTTGATTATTTCTGTTAAGTTTTTGTAACTACTGTAACGATCTATAAAAGTTTTTGCATCACCCTCCTCTCAAGGTTAGTGTAGGAAGTTGTTCAGCTACTTAACTTACATTCGGGAGATCAAGGTGAGTCCATTGGTGCTTTTCAGGGCTAGTTTTGTCATTCTAGGTGCATTCCATATTCCTTGGAGAAATATTCTATTTTTGGGAAGTATCAATTTTTTTTTATTGGATCACTAGTGAGCTTCAAAATATCTTGGGCATTCAAAATTCACTTTTGGGTAAATTTTACATTTTTTGCAAATTTGGGCAGATGTATGAAAATTAATGAAAATATTAAATAATTAATATTTAATTAGTCAAAAGGTGAATTAAAGGACAACTTATATTAATTATTTATTGAGGTGAATTTCAAGCTGCTAAAGTGCTAGAAAAGTAAAAATAAAATAAAGTCACTTTTATGGAGTAAAATGGTTTATTATTCAAAAAGTGAATTTTAAATATAATTTTTAGAAAGTTCCCTTGAAGGGTTTCTGAAAGAGGCTGAAGAGGCTCATTTATGTATTCTTGGTTCATTTTGATGAAACCCTTTTTGGGGAGTTTGAGTTGTTCAACTTTTCATTACCTAGGAGAGAAATCCCAAGGAAAATTGGTTTCAGTGTTTTCCTAATTCTTGACGTTGTTCAAATAATTTGCATATTCTAGTTTACAACAACATTATTGTGCGACTCTGTAGCTACACTTGTCAGTTTTTCTTAGAGTCAATTTACATGGGTGTGCATGCATAGACAACTTTCAGCTGCACTTGGTGAGATGTACCCAATTTTACATTGTTGTATCTGGAACACATTGCAAATCTGGGTTGCATTTCACATCTGAAGACACATAGCATCTTAATTCATTAAACCTAAGTTTATTTATTTATTTAATTTTTAAATGTAGTGTAAAAGGTAAAATGCGTATTTTCTAAGGATTTGTAAACAAAGTCATGCCGTAGTCTACATGTTCTATTATTTTTGATATATATAATATATATGTTTGGAGTTTTAGCATGGAGTAAATATTTTCATTTAGTCATAAAAAATGTGCATTGATGTTTAATATTATGTATTTTGTACTTTAAATGTCCACGATCATTGCTAAATTTAATATGTTTCAGTGCAATTATATAATTAACCATACCTCTGGATCCACATACCGGAGCTTTGTGGGTTTGCACCATGTGTTCCATACCCCTACCTGTGCACCCATCAAACCTTTCTTAGGTCTATATGATCATTATTATTGTATGGGCTCTGTTCAATTATTTCCATAGTGTCTCATCTATGCCTAGTAGTTGCTTTTTATACTTTCGTTCACTGGTGGACAATAAGTAATGGTTCATTTTTGATGTCCATTTCTTCTGCTGTCATTTGATTTTAACCTCTGAAATACTCGTTAGTTGTGAGCTATATTGCATGCATATGGATAATGTCTGCTGATTGAAACTTAGGATTATTCATTATTATTTTTACTTCAAGGATTGTTCTTGCATTGGTAAGTATATGATTGCCGAACTCAGTGAGAGAAGAATACTGTCTGCTGCAAATGTTGAACTGTTTGAAGCAGACCTATGATGACTGGAAAATGAACTTGATGTACATTTCAAAGCTTGGAGGATAAATGATAATAAAACATTGGAAGTAGGTGCAAAATTTCAAGCCAGAGTGATAACTACTTGTCATGGTTGTTCTGGAAAGAAATCAATACAAGTAGCTTGTCTTAGAGCCCAAGTATGATTTGTGTAAGTGCCATAAAGGTCAATGCTTCTCTGTAATACTTCAAAGGAACTGGTTACAAATTTAGAAATAAATGAGTAATTTATATCGTTTAGAAGTGTCATTTCATGATGATAAAATATTGAACCAAGTGTCTCATCTAGGCAGAACAACCAAATGCCTTTTCCATATGATATCTAACATATGTGTATTAGGGGATCTGTACATAGGAATCTGATTCTGTATCCATTTGCTTGTAACTCTGCTTCTAGATTCTTTCAGATTTCTTATCCTATGCATTTTTCTTCCACTATATTCTTAAATCATGATTCATTACACTACTTTTTCTATTTCAAGAAACCTTATTCTATGTTTAAAATTTCTGAATATTCCTGTATTGGTACGTTTGATATCTTATTTGAATTTCTGATTAAATTCTGGTTCCCATGAAGTCTGGCTAATGTTTATTGTTGTGGTGATTTCTATTGTAATGTCAGTTAGATGATGTCTCAACGGGGTCTATTGACTGGAAAAATGTTTTGAGCAAGTTCTGGGAAAGTTTTCATCCAGTTTGTGAAAGGGTCAGCAAAGTTGGTAATAATGAAGTATGTCTTTTGTTTCTTATTTTTCTAGTCTTGCTTTTAGAAATTTATATTTTCTAGGTTTTAGCACATCTAGGGGAACTCCCATTTGTTAGCAGCAATAAATTATGCAACTTGCATTTCCTAGATTTATTTCTTTATGGATGAGGTTTGGTAGGATATCTGGGCCTGATTTCTAATTTGTTGTCAACAGGTACAGAATATGCTTACACAGTCGTTTGAAGATTATTTATTTGGTACAGATCGCAAGAAAAGCAGAACATGTCCTGCGTATGTTTCTGCTATTCATGTAGATGTTTTTGTGGAGGAAATTGGGAAAGATATGTGTTTGTAAATGTTGTATTTTTTATTTAAATATGGCATAAGTACAGAAAACTATAGATTATTTTATAGAATTTGATCTACATTTTATGCAGGCAGAAGTATCTGTCAGCATATCCTTTAAAGGCATTAGTTGCTATGTTACTGGTCTGTTGGGTAAAGTCCCCTGGCTATTAAAATAATATTATGTCTTTTCAATAATGGTCATCTTAGTTGTCGACTTAGTTGTCCTTTTTTAGTTTGTCTTTTCAATAATGGTTAGCTTTTTAAGCGTTTTTAGCTATTTAACTTTTTTAAGCGTTTTTAGCTTTTTAGCTTCAGGTTGAAGCTGTAGTTTAACGGTTCGTTCTTTTTAGAACACTGTCTTGTAATTCTCTTTATATACGTTGTATATTCGTAAATAAATCATCCAATTATTTTTCACTGGTGTGGGTTTGGCCTGCCGTTGGTGCCACCTTGGGTCCTGCTAATTGCCTAGACAGTGATTTTGCTGCCTTTTTAATTTAACTTATTTTCAACTTCTAATTCGGACCAGAAGGAAAATTTGCCCTCCCAAACTCTGAAACACGGTATTCAAGACATCTTAAAGACAAAAGCAAATTCGTTTTTCATATTGTGAATGAAAAACAAAAATATTATTTATCTGTGGACATTTTTTTGCTTGCCATTGCATGAATATGGTTGAAGATTGATTGGTGAGAGTTTCAAATTGGTTGGTTTTCTATTCCTATGCATTTGCAAGAGTTCATTTGTTGCCAAGGAGATTGTAGAGGAATATTTCTACACGAGGATTTTTCAAGTTTTTGGTTTTTTTTTTCTTACATTTTTTTTCGCAAATGAAATCTCTCGTTGAAGTTTGAGGATTGAAATCCTCTCCACTGCCTTCTAATCATTAACCTTTAGAGAGCCACCCAATTTTGTCCGCACTTGAAGAACAACTTGTGGTCTTTATATATAAGAGGTTAAAGTGATAGCTGGAAATGGCATTTCAAAACGAGTCTGAAGAGATTATTGATCAACACAGCTAGATGTCTCTATGTGAATGTATTGACATTCAGTTGTATTTGCTCATCACATTGACAACAAATGGTGAGAGCAATTATGGAGGCTCCAAAGGGGTACAAGGGCTCAGATTTTGAGAAGGCATGTAGCACCTTATTAGGAAAAGAGTTGAAAGTCATAGAGGAGACATTGAAGCCCACAAGGGATTCTTGGGCTGAAACAAGGGTGCCCATTGTTTTCGATTGATGAAAAGATGCAAGATATTAGCCATTTGTCAATGTAATTATAGTGCCCCCTAAAGAGACAATGTTTTTGAGAATAGTGGATTGTGAAGGGGAGGTGAAAGGTGGTGCATGTGTTTCAAACATTCTTTGTCCAGCCATTGAGGAATTTGGCCCTTGAAATTTTGTGCAAGTTATAAAAGATAATACCAAAAATTGTAGAGCAATTGGGTTATTGGTTGAGGAGCCTTGTTCACATATTTTTTTGGACACCTTATGTTGTCCAATCTGTCAACCTTATGGACAAAAAATTGATACCAAATTTGATTGGATCAAATAGGTGTATGCTAAGGATGAAGAGATCTCCAACCAACATATATTACAAGGCATAGCTAGAACATTCTTGAAATTGGAGCTACTGAAGGTAAGTTCAATATATTTTAGTTTAGTAAAGTTTTTAATTTTGTTTTAATTTTTGTAATTTTTTTTTAAATTTTGATTTTCGAATAGGTTGGCAAGATCCATTTTGGCTCCAACACATTTTTGTCAATTGTGTTGAGATGACTTGTGAAGGTTTGTGAGGCACTTTCTAACATAGTCATCAACCCAAATTGGTATGTATGGAGGCAATATAGCACTACAAGGGCAGAAAAGGTTAAGAAAACAATCTTAGATGACATTTGGTGGGATTTTGTTGAATATCTCCTCAGTTTCACAGAGCCCATATTGAGCATCATTCATAGTATTTTTAATTTTTATAGTTGTTTTGTTTATTGTATGCATGTTAAGTGGTATTTTGAACTTAATTCCTTGTTTAGGCTGCAAATATGTATTTATTTACGATTTTAAAAGTTTTCTTCTTTAGACATACCCAGATAATCCCAACTCCAAATTTATCCCATGCAAACAATGCACCAAAGTGCAAGACCCCTTAACAGGTCATCCGTTACAGGTTGTTCTAACATCATTCTTATCATGGGAACGAAGAACCATATTGAATGAAAAATCCTCCCTGGCTCACTTATTTCTTTCCTAAACCAATAACTTGGTTATATATATATATATATATATATATATATATATATATATATATATATATATATATATATATATATATATATATATGTATATGGAATAAAAAATATAATATTGATTATAGTTGTCTATATCTCAACTTTCTACCCACAAAAATTTAATGTCTAAATATATATTCATCAGTTTTAATATATAGTAATTTGCTTTATATTTTTAACTTAAATATTCTCTGCATTTGTATTTTTCTATGTATTTTTTTTTTTAGTAAATTGATAGCTTAAATTGAGTTTTGCAACCAATTCCAGAATGTGTTTTCCTCATCCTTGGGTCGAAATTTTGTGTTTGCTCCTATTAAAACTCACAAACATGTGCTTCTTTTCCTTCCATATATAACTAGCAACCTTGGAGTATTGATATACATCTTTGAGGAAAATGACTTTGAGAGTCTCAAGGGATCCTAGAGTCCCCAAGTTGATCACCTCTTTTATGTGCATCCACTAGATTAACTCTAATGACCTTTGGATTTTTCTACTTCATGCATAGATGCAAATAGACTTGTGAGATGATGTTTCTCACAACTTATCACTTTACTCTAGTGCCCCATTTGGTTTTCCCTAAACAACGTGGTTACAATAACAAGGATAAATTCATAGTACAAGCATCTTAATGACAAAAAAGGGTTACATTGATGTTGGATATTAGTGTGATACTTGAGGGGTGCCTTGCTTCCTAATAGAATCTCCCAACTCAATTTTCTGGAATTAGACTCTCTCCAATGAACACTATTAAATCTTGTTTTGGTCCTTCCATTGTGATTGATGATGACATCTTTGACTCCATTTTTAGTCCCAGATAGATATATTGATGAAACTTGTGTCGTATCTCTCTAGTACTTTTAATCTTATGCTCTTTGGGGATTTTGTTCCCCCTACTTTGCTATTTTTTGTTGGTTTCTTAACTAAATGTGTTAGTGAACCACAGTTGTATTGTAATTTTTGATTTTGTTCTTTCTCGTTTGTGGGCCTCTCTGGTATATTCTCTTAGAATTTTCTATTGTATATTGACCACTCTCAAATTTGATTGACCTACTTTTGGTCACATATGGACGTTAATATAATTTATTTCTTTCTTTGTCTTCATGGCAGAATTAACAATCAACAAAATCTGCACAAAGAAAACAATGAAACTTGTATAGAGAATACTTTCAGAATAGAGACAAAATCAAGAATGCTTTTAATAAATGGAATGGAGTTGGGGGTTAAATGAAAAGAGACACAAGTAGAAAGAGCTACTTGTACAAAGGCTCAAACAATCATGTGGGGAAAATCTTGATCAAATTAAGGCTCTCATACCAATTCACTGCCCATTGGAAACCATGACTAATTTACCCGTGCTAAAATCTTGGGGGAGATGAAAAGTTGGGAATATTGATTTGTGTCGAATGAGTGGAAACTTTTGCCAATGCATGCCTCAAGGCTTATTTGTCATGATCATCTCTAAACTTATTGGAAAGGACATTTATCTACATTGATGATGGGGAATGTATTAGCAACCATATTGCATCCCCAATAGTAGTGACTGTGAGGAATAAGATCGCAAAGCAATATACAATAAAACGAATGTAGAAATAAAATTTAAAGATAACACAAAATACAAATACATAGATATACCTGGTTCACCCAATATGGGCTATATTTAACGAGAAATAGCGAGTCCTTCCTATAATTTCCTCTTCGTTCTATCACAATCTCTAGATACAATATAATATTGTAATATAATGACTTCACATAAAGGGATTTTCTTTCTAGGGCAATAGAATACTAACATAATCTCAATCGTTAGATCCTTGCGATCGTCTACATTGAAATTTGATCCAAAACCAATAAGATCAGGCTTTGTAATCAACAATCTCCCACTTGAGATTGATTACAAAAACTCTACCGCTATTGCACCACTAGATGAGGCTCCAACTTTGGACTTGCAAAGTTTTTGATTTGCACCATTATCCTCTAAGGTCAATAGATGCTGAGCAAGAAATTAGTTTCTCCCGATTTACCACCTTTATTAAAGAAATCAGTTTCGCTTGACTTATCGCCTTCGTTAACATATCTACAAGATTTTGGCTAGTGTGTATTTTTTCGAACTTCAATTGCCCATCTTCTAAAATTGATTGTATGAAATGGTACTTGAGCTGTATGTGCTTAGTCTTAGAATTGAGGGTTGAGTTCTTTACAAGATGAATGGTATTCTAACTAACTGTACAACTTGTTATTCTCTTGCCGCTTTCCCAATTCCTCCATAAACCTTTGTAACCAAATCATTTCTTTACTAGCCTTCATAGCAACAACATATTCTGCTTCTATTCTTCAAAGTGTAACAACCTTTTCTAATCTCGAAGTTTGACCTTTAGTAAAAACATACTTTGTGGTAATCCTCTTGCTATCGATATCACCTACCAAATCTCAATCGACATATCCTTGTAGAGTAGATTTGGAACTTCCAAAACATAATGCTAGAGTAGTAGTACCTCCCAAATACTTAAAATCCATTTTTACTGCATTAGAATCGTCTTTTGTAAGATTGTTCGTATACCTGCTCACAACTCCCATTGTATATGGAATATATGGCCTTCTACACACCATGGCATACATGAAGCTTCCAATTGCCGAAGAGTATGGAACTCTTGATATGTAGTCCATCTCCTCTTGTGTTTTGGGACACATTTCCTTAGTCAATTTGAAGCGGCTAGGGAAAGGTGTACTAATTGGTTTTGAATCTTATATTTGAAATGTTTTCAACAACTTTTCTATGTACTTAGTTTGAAACAACGTTAATGTCCAATTTTTCCTATCTCTTGTTATTCTCCTACACATGACTTACTTTGCAATACCCGAATCCCTCATTGCAAATGAATTAGCTAATTTTCTTTTGACTACATTTATATCCTGCATGTTAGGCCCTACGACAGGCATGCCATCTACATACAATAGAAAGATAATATAGTTGTCATTAGCTAGTCTCTTGAAATAAACACAATGGTCAGAATGACATCTACTATAACCTTGTTCTGCCTTAAAATTGTCAAATTACAGATACCATTGCCTCAAAGCTTGCTTTACGCCACACAAGCTGTTCTTCATCTTACATATTGAGTTCTCCTTCCCTATGACCTCATACCCCTATGGCTGTTGCATATAAATCTCTTCCTCCAAATCCCCACAGAAAAAAGTTGTCTTTACATCTAGTTGGTCAGGATGCAAATCTTCTACCACCCCTAGACTTAAAATAGTTCTAATTGAAGTCGTTTTAACTTTAGGAGAAGTTTTTTCATTAAAATCTATACCTTTGTTCTCCACAAAACCATTTATAACAAGTCTTGCATTATATCTCCTTTTTCCTCTATCTTCTTCCTTTGTCTTGTAAACCCATTTTTTTCTACAATGCTTATTTACCTTTAGGCAACTTAACCAAGTCCCAAGTTTGGTTTTGTATCAAAGAGTTCATCCGCTCTTTCATGCTTTGCTACCACTTCTTTTTAGTTTCTACTTGCATTTGTTCTTCAAAATTTCTTGGTTTCACCAAAATTAGTCATCAATACATAATACAATGAAGGAGAGTCGTTCGTGGCATCTATTTAACTTGGTAAATCTTCTTGGAGGAGTTTGAGGTACTTGGTGTTGTTTTGGTTGTTGAATATTTTGTTTTCTAGCACCTTTGGAACTACATTTGTTGGGATTTCATCAAGCACAGTATATTTTGTATTTACCTTTTCCTATTTCTTTCTTTGCAACTAATCTTTTAATGTGACCTTCTAATTGGATATCACATCTCTACTCGTAATGATTTTTGATTTTCATAACCACATACCAAAATTATTAACTCCATATGCTAAAAAAAAAAAGTACACTTCTTGGATTTTGCCTCAAGATTTATTTTGTTTTCTATGTCAATATGGACAAATATTTCACAACCAAAAGTCTTTAGAAATGAGTAGTTTACATTTTTACCTGTCCATGCCTCTTTTGAAAACTACCATCTAGGGAACTTTAGGGCCCTCTCTTTATTAAGTAAGCGACAACATCCACAACATCTGCCCAAAATTGTAATGGCAATTTTGCATGCACTCTTATACTCCTTGCATACTGCATGATTTTCCTATTCATCCTTTGTGACAAACCCTTTTCTTGTGTTGTTCTTGAAACCACATTTTGTCTACAAATCCCATGGTATGAATAGTAATTATCAATCTCCTTGTTGCAATATTCATGTCTATTATTTGATTAGAGACAGTTCATCTTTTTCCTATCATATTCTCAACCTAAGCCTTCCATTTCTTACAAGTATGAAATACATCAGATTTTCTTTGAATGAAATAAATCCAAACTTTTGTAGTTGCATCATCAATAAAAGCAACATAATACTAAAAGCCACCAAGAGATTATACCTGATTCAGTTCCCATACATCTGAATGGACAAGCTCTAAATATTCAATATTCTTTTGCTTCCCAACTTTGAGAATTCTGACTCTATTCTGTTTTCCATAAACACGGTTTTTACGAAAATCCAAATCAACTTGCTTCAAACTTCGCAATATATTCCATGAATGGAGAATCCTCATCCCCTTCTCATTGTTCAAAATTTCAAATAACTCGATATATAACAAAGGAGATATGATCTCCTTGAATAGAGAAATTACAAACTAAGTTTCTAAAATAGAAACGAACGACAAAAAGGAAATTACCTAAACATATAAATCTAAGATGACCATTATAGAAACATTACAATATTTTAATACCCTCCCTTGATGGTCATTGATCTAACTATCCTACAGAAGATAATTTGCAGGTGTTTTGGTCACAAAAGCATATAAGGCAACAAAGGAGATATGATCTCCTTGAATAGAGAAATTACAAACTAAGTTTCTAAAATAGAAACAAACGACAAAAAGGAAACTACCTAAACATATAAATCTAAGATGACCATTATAGAAACATTACAATAATTTAATACCCTCCCTTGATGGTCATTGATCTAAATATCCTACAGAAGATAATTTGCAGGTGTTTTGGTCACAAAAGCATAGAAGGCAGACCCCTCTTCAGAATACTCTGTTGTTGCTAAGACCCTCCTTGGATCTGTAGAATGTTAATGACCAAGAGCAAGAATCCATTCAACTTGAAGCTGGATAACAAATTTGAAACCAACAAAAACCTGAAACCACGATTTTGAGGAAAAATCAGCAAACCCTCCAAAGAACAACAGACACAATTTTGTCAAAAACCGCAAATTTTTTTGCAAATGAGCACTGTTCCTCCTAGCAACTGCAAAACATATTGCAAGATACCATGTTTGCAGATGTTTGCCCTAGTAACTCCAAGTGCAATGCAAAACAAACAACAACAAACCATGATTTTTGTGGAAAAAACCTTCAAACCCTGAAAATTGAAGTTACAAATCATCATTTTTTTGGAAACAAAACAGTAAAAACAGGAAACACTCGTCATATTTTTTGAGGAATAAAATATAAACCCTTACAGATAATTCTTTTCATGACAAAATTAGAAAAACCCAAACCAAAATTCCACGTGAACTTCGTGAATTATAGCTGAAACAGGATTTTTGAGGACAAAAATCAATCAAAACCAAACACGTTTTATGAGGAGAAAAATCGATTGAAACCCAGAAATGATTTTTGAGGAAAATATCGAACAAAACCCACCAAAAAAACTTCATGTGCCAAAACACCAGACATCACGTGACAAAACATTACTCCCTGGTTTTTGAGGAAAACATCAAGCAAAACCCTGCCACGATTTTTTGTGGAGAAAAATCGTGTAGGAAGCGTGTAGCGATCTTGTGGAGGCCGACATAATTGTCTTGATAACGTGTTGGGCTTGTTGGACACACTATTTTGTATTTGTGCCATCTGGTAGTAGCATGAGAAGGGTGATATGAAAGTATGATGTGAAGGTGTGTGTGGAAGGAGATTAAGAAAGTTCATGTGATATGCAAAAGAGAGTTAGCAGTGAAGGTAACAGTGTGTAAAGTGTGAGTTGCAGACAGTAAAGGCAGACAATGTTGCAGTAGTCCTTCACTGGACCTACTGCAGGACAATTATACAGAGATTTCTAACCGGATCTGCTATAAGGTTTGTGAATTGTAATCTCAGCTTAATCTGAGAATTGATCCCATGCATTTGGAGATGCAATCGTTTCAATTCATTCTTTTTTGTTGCAGTGAGCCGTTCCTTTGTATCTTTGCAGTGAGCAGTCCGACAGTGAGCCACCCCTATTGTAAACTCTATATAACTAGTTATATTCTCTTGAGAGTTAACACTCTCCGTGGTTTTTCCCATTTGGGTTTTCCATGTATAAAATCCGGTGTTTGTCTTGTGGTTGTGTTCTTCATGTTTATTCTACATTTGCTGTTTCATATTAGTTAAGTTTGTTGAATGAAGTTTGATATCCCTGTGTAGATTAAAGTTAGAAGAAAGTTAGTTTTTAAATTTGTGGGAATACTGATTCACCCCCCCTCTTAGTATTCTAGTGCTTTCAACCTAGTCAACACAGATCGCACAAAACCCAGTAAACACGCAGAAAATCAACCCCAGAAAATTTCGATGAGCTAAAAAACCAATCGCATTGCTGCGGGAAATAAAACATGCGGTCGCTGCGAAAATCAAACAAAAGGGATGCCCGACGTGGATCTTAGAAATAGATAGCAAAAAAATGATGCCTCGAGAACATGCGCGGATCAAAAACAAACTCTTTGCACAGGAAGAAACAACACCAAAAAACCCTTGAACCTCTTTTCATGAATTCCTTTCAAGAAAATCCGCAAAGGAAAATACCACCGAAAAACAGATCCAAAATAATGAATTCTTGCCTTCAGAAAAATCTACTTCGAATTCCGACCCCTAAAAAAGTTTAAACTGTTTTTCTCTTAAAAACCTTGAGGCCTCCCGTGAGGGAGTCAGACCCAAGATGGCTCATGCTCTCATACCATGTTCAAACAATTCGATATATAACAAAGGAGATATGATCTCCTTAAATAGAGAAATTAGAAAGTTTCTAAAATAGAAACGAATGACGAAAATTAAACTACCTAAACATCTAAATCTAAAATGACCATTATAGAACAATACATTATTTTAATACTCACTCATGCCCAAGTCTATGGTACCATAATGCGGTATTTGTTGTTGTGGAAGCTAAGTGAATAGAGAAAGCAGAATTGCTAGTACATAAATACACTGTACCTACATTTTCTTCTTTTGCTGTTATCAATGATTCTTTAGTGACCTCTGCAAATTGTCTATAAATACAATTGTATGAGCTTCACTTCTCAATTGTCCTATTGATATTGGATTTCTTCTTAAGTTATGAAGATGAAAGATCCCCTTCCGAATCTGACCTAAAATTTTCGTTTGGTATCATAGGTATTTTGTCAAACGGTTGGAGTGCAATGTCTGTTCTGAGTTTTTCTGAGTTCTTATTGACTGATTGTGATTGAGTTTGTTACCAAACAAGATATGCAGCATACAGATTTGAAAAAACAAGGATGCATAAACAAAGAACATCTAATTCCAAAGGAAGACCACTACTTAATGGTTCATATCAGACATAATTACATTTAAGAACAGAGCTGATGTAGAAGTTTCAGATTGATATATATCAATTAATGATTACATCTTTGATTACAAATATGGTCTGAGTCATATATACACATACCTGGTGATTATGCCAACTAGTATGAACTGCCAATTGCGTTAAATTATCTCTAGGACTGCTGCTTCAGATCTGAGAATAATATGGCAGTAATCTAATATAGTTTCCTATGTCTGCTATCTCCTTGACCCCTCAATACAGTGACATGTTCCACCATCTATCCACGGTAGAGTGCAAATGTACAAACACAAGATGATTTCCAGTCGAAGGTACCAAATAGTGACTGCCTAACCCTCAACAATCTTGAATGTGAAGTCTGGAATAATTTGACTGAATTCTGGAAACCAAAGTCTGTAATCTAACTGTCCAATTAGTGATGGATTTGGAGCAGGCCGACCCTACCAAGGATATTGTTTATTCTGAACCAGACATTGTGGCTGAAGTAACGCGTCTCCTTCATTTCCTAAGCTGGGCGTATTATGTTTCCAGTGCCTTCCTTGTCTTTTTGCTATTCCAGAGCTAAGGGCGCTATGCTGAAGGAAGGAAGCCTAGCCATCAAAGACACTGAGGCTTCAATCAATGACTTCCAAGTTCTCTGGCTGTGTGTTACTTGCAAAACTTCAACAGATTGCTTGGGATGTGTTTCTTCTATGTGCAACCAAACCAGCAAATGATGGCCGCCGTGGAGATTCAAGAATCCGTGGCTCCTTATGCGAGTTGTGGGAGGAATTACTATCGTGCGCCCTGGTTTTGCGTCCAGGATGGGCTCTGGGATTTCCTCTAGAACTGAGCAAATGCTGTATGCAACAGAAATATTAGACCAAAAAAACAATATTCGTAAATGAATTTTCAGAGAAACCCGATCTCTCTTTCTGCTTCCGTTTTCCTTCAATCATGCCAATTTTCCCCTCCCTTGTGCGATCCATGATTCGTGCCATGAATTCTTTCCATGAATACTTGCCCACGATTCTTGATAAATTTCTGCCTTTTCCCTCCTTAGCCGACATTCACCAAAAATTAATAATATTTCATTGTGCATATAGTTGCCCCACTTAAGTAATTTGATTTTTCAACATAGGCTTACATTAAGCCTTTCAAATAATTTGATGCCCAGAAGAATTAATTCACCCCTTCTTCACAATGCCACGATAAATTTTTTTTTAAATTAAATTGTAATATTTCCCAACCTTTAATAATAATTTGGACTTAGGGACATGATAATAATCTGTCCAAATATTTAATTATCACCTTTTGTCTTTAATTAAATTAATTAAAAATAGAGTCATCCTTTTAATATTACATTTATTTGGACAACTTTAAAATTATCAATTTAATTTATTTATTTCACCGAAATTTGGGGACATTACAGAAGATACCTCACCGCTTTCAGTGATCATTGGTTTCCATTTGCAATTTTATTTGCATCTTACCCTTTCCAAGAATTTTACATGATTGATCATCATTTAATTAAACCTGTCCAAAATCGCCATAAGCATAATCTAGAAAATATTTTCTATGGGTTGTGGTCTTAAATAAAACACCCGAGTCTAACACCCAAGAATCACTAATATCATCTAAAGAAAGAATTAAAGCATCTTGCAACACATTACTTGCTACATTTGCTTCCTTATTATTTTCTTGTTGTCCATCTCTTTGTTTTCCCTTTCGAGAATACCAATCTTTCTTTATGTGTCTTTTCTTCCTGCAATGCCAACACTCGAACTTGATTCTAGATTTGGATCTGCCCTTCTTAGACCTACCATGATTTGCTAAGCTCTTTCCTCTCTCCCTTTGTCTTCCCCTATTCTCCATAGTCAAAACATTACCTTACATTTCACTTGTTGCATTTCCTTGCTAAGGATAAGTACAACAACATCATCAAACTTTGATGTGTTTGAACTAGAGATAAAATTACTTACAATGATGACCAAGCTATTCTAGCTTTTTGGCAATGAGCACAAAATCAAAAGAGCCTTAACCTCATCATCAAAGGTTACTTTTACAAAGCTTAATTGACTAGTGACCGTCCTAAACTCATTTAAATGATCAACAATAGACCCACCTTCTGACATCTTCATATTAAATAATTGTTTAATAAGAAATACCCTACGTAAGTTGGAGACGTGTTCGTTGTCTTGAAAACACCGTCCTCGTATTGGGGACATGGGGACGGTTAGGGGATGTCCCCATTTTTTTGCATGAAATAGGAAATGACGTCCCCCTTTTTGGAAACGTTGTCCCTTGTTGTTGGGGGCGTCTAGTTGTCCCTGGGACATCCTTCGGCTATCCTGGGGACATCTGGTTGTTCTCGATGTTACGAGACTTTTTAAAAAAGCACTTTCAATTTGCAAAAAAAGGCATTTTTTAATTGTTTTGTGGGCTCTTACTTCCCAGGTCGCCTTAAAAGCATTAAGTGAAAGATTTTGACTCATTTGATCATTTGTATGCGAGGAGAAAAGTGGAGTAACAAGTGGGTTTGAAGCAAGCAGCCATTGAAAAGAGGTTGAATTTATGGTGGGATGTTGATCTCGAAGACATAGTCCAAGTTGATAAGGAGTAGACACTGGGGGGATGGGTTGGGATTCCGTTGGATGAGGTGGACGTGGACCATGACAGTGGTAGAGACCCCGAGGACTTTGATTTTGATGCAGTGTTAGGAGGTACAAATTAGGGGTAGCAGTGTACTTTGTTTTTTTGTATTTTAATATCATTATTGAAAATGAAACTATGATCTATCATATTCCCCAGCTTCCTTGATTTTCTAACCAATAGTGAAAAAAGATCCTTTTGATATAGATAATCTTCCATTTGCATCTTCAATAGCTAATAGTTTTGGCTATTAAGTTCTCAACCTTAATCTTTGCTTCTTTTGCCATTGCTCCCACTTGAACTAGGAACCTCCTTTTAAGTTTATTAGCCTAATAAATGTATGGGTTTGATACCAGTTGTTAGGAATAGGATCGCAAATCAATATACAATAAAAGGAATGCAAAAATTATGTTTAAAGATAACACAATACAAAGACACAGATATATGTGATTCACCTAGTATGGGCTACATCCATGGAGAAAGAACTAGTCCTTTTTATTCCGTCCAACAAAATGAAGGGATACAACGTAGTAACGTACAACATGTGTTGTAACTTCCTCTTCTCTCTATCACAGTATCCACATACAATACAATACTGTATGTAGTGCCTTCGCATAGAGGGGTTTTCCTTGTAGAGCAAAACCATACGTACATAATCTCTACCATTATATCTATAACCTGATGGATCAGAACCAAAGTTCCTAGACTTGGACTCGGCTCGGACTCGGAAAGGCCGACTCGACTCATGAGTCGGCTATGACTCGACAACGACTCGGTGTTGTCAGGTAATTAAGCTTTAAGGTAAATTGTGTTAGCGTCGGCAATTAACCTATCGGTTGTTGGCAGTTGGCACCAGGTAACTGACCAGACTCCTTTATATTGTATCTGTTTCCAGTCTTTGGGATGTCATTATAGTCGAACATATTGCTATCATTGTATGTATTGGCTTACTATGAATCAATAGAACACTTGTGAGTTCCATATATTCTGTGTACTTCTGTCATTTATGCAATGTCTTAACGTGACACCCTACGGGGAAAACATTTGGCGCCGTTGCCTAAGTAAAAACCTGGGAGCAACGGGGAAAAGGACGTACTACATGGCACATGGATAATGGGACAACCATTACCAGAAGGAACAAGTGACCCTGACAGAGAACCCGAAGAATTGTTCGAAGGGGAAAAGACACTCACGAAGGATTTCTCCTGCATCCTATAGGCGGCAATCGAAACACACGTATGGAGGGAAGCCACCGTCGAAGATGTCCCAGAAGATGCTGTGTGGAGTGATGAATAATGATGAATAGTAATTACTCAACAGATACTGAGGGGGGGGGGGTGAATCAGTATAGACAAAATCTTCTTAAACCACTTTGACTGCAAAGACTGCACTAACTGGTAAACAGGATCACTGATCTAAAACAAGGCACTACTGGTAAAACACAGTGAGACTGTGAAACACATAAACTGGTAACACTTAGATCTTCTCACAACCTAATCTCTCCTTTCCACTTCACCCATATGCATAAACAAGTAATACATCAGAAATATAAATACCACTGGATAAGCATGCATTACCACTTAACAGAAAACACTAATCATCACATGAAAAAGCATCACACATGACACACTGATTTTTCACGTGGAAACCCAACTGGGAAAAACCACGGTGGGGATGAATACCCACAAGTTGTTCTTTGAACTCTCTGAAGTCCGCTCTGTTAGGAGCCTAGTCCGGTTAAGGACTTTACAATAGGTTCTGCTAGGAACCGATCCTGCTAGGGATCACCCAGTTAAGGGATGGCTAAATACCCGGTTAAAGGTTAGAATCCTGTTAAAGGTTACCTCGCCAGAGGATTTGAAGAACTCAATGAATTTGAGTTACTTTGTTAAAGGATTTACAGAAAGCCTGTTAAAGCTACCCGGTTAAGGGATTTTCCAACTGCTGAAATGGTTAGAAGTCAACAGGTAATACACTGATCTGATAACAAAAGTCAATGCCAAGACAAATCCATTTTAGTTCCTTGACTTCTGCAATCGAACTCTGCAGGTATCAACACACTTCTCCGGTCTGGCAAGAATCAAGTATCTCTTCACTTGGATACACACATAACATTTGCCAACAACTTCACAATGCAAATCATCATCGACCTTATAGGAAACAGATAGGTAGGTAACATAAACCTTAAACCCTAAACATTTAGGTCATCAATACAGTCGGTCCAATCCTGACCGTTCAAACACATTGCATTGAATAAAACAGTCTTGAACAGATCTCAAGACGTTCTCCATCGTTCGTTCTTTGCCGCTTCTGGAAGCTGGTAACCCATCACACGCTCTACACTGTTTACTGAGACTTCGCACATTCCTGAGGTACATAGGATCAATCTTCTTCATGCAAGATCCTCAAGGAAATCCTTCACGCGCACAAGGCTGACGTGGCAACACGATTTGATCTCCATTTCAATGCTAACCCATCACAGGATGTCGTCGGTCGAATCACACAGACTTGAAATGCATCAACCAGAAACCTCGATACAAACTTTCCATTTACCGGTTCACTTTTTGCATATACCGGTTCATTCCATCATACCAGTTCACACTTCATCATACCGCTTCACTTGTACCATCATACCGGTTTACTTGTATCATCATACCGGTTCACTTGCAGGGTTGCTTACTTCAATATACCGGTTCATACTACAGCATATTGACATCAATGACAACATACAATATCATCATGTCATCACACTTCTGCACATATGCCAACATGGAGTTCGCTCGGAGTAAGCCCCGTTGTGAATCGGTTGATGAGCGAACTGCCTAACCTTTTGGCACAAGGATTTTTGGCTCTCCAGAACCGAAGGGAAGACATCTACTGAGAGAACCGACGGCAGCAAATTCTATGGGAATTTAGGGAGCGCCAAGAAGATGAGCGCAATACATGACCTTTGACGGTCAGAGAGAATAAATAAGAACACATTATGTACGAGGGATGAAGTAATAAAAGTTTTTTTTGTTTTGTGCACATGGTGTGTGCTTGCTGTGTACGGAAGTGATTTATGCCCAATATACTAAATAAAGACAAAAATAAAAAGATACAAAGTGACGAATGGGAAGTGGCACAAAGAGCGTTGAATCTCAGACAACAGATAGAACAAAGGCGTAGGCTAAGGCAGCTTGCCAACGGACGACTGGCCGAAGGGTTGCTTGAAGGGAACACAGGAGGTGTCACAGAGGTTGTGGAGGCAGAGATAGACAGAGAGAATTACACTCTCTACATTGTTGTAGGGTTGCCCGAAGGGAACCTAGAAGAAGTCACGGAGGGTGCTGAAGGAGAACTCTACAGTTCTCCAGAATACCACCATAGGATTAGAAGTCGCGAAGAGTTGTTGGAACAAACAAGGTGAAATCTAAACCTGATCGACACTACCAGAGACCTAAAGAACTTGTCCATTTCGGAGGACAACCAGAGGGAGACAACCAACCAGAGGGAGACGACCAAAGGTGACGGTACGGTTGAAGGTGCCGAGGGAACACAAGGGTACCGTACGGGAGGCAATTTGTTCGGTTCGGGGTCAACAACCTTCTCTGGAGGACCCACGAGTGGAGGGTCAGGTGCAGGAGGCGGAAGCGGTAGATCACCAGGTACAAGCACATAAGGCATCAGAGGAGCGAGACCCAGCGGTGGGATGGCAAGTAAACAGAAATTGCCAAAGTTCACAGGGGAAGACAAGGAGGACCCCGTATGGCATTGCCGTACATGTGAAACTATTTGGTCCGCCAACAGAGCGACGAACCAGGATGAGTGGGTGCAGCAGTTCCGAGCCACGTTATGCGGAGTTGCCATAGATTGGTACTCCGATGTTGACAAGCAAAAAATGGCCACATGGGCCAATCTACAGAAGGAATTCAAGGAGGAGTTTCGGTTGCTCTGTGATGACAATGAAATCATAGCCGAGATATACAGTACCAAACAAGGTCCCAAGGAGACAGTACGGGCATACAGCCGGAGGCTGAAAGAATTGCTGGGTAAAATGGAAAGCCAACTTGCAGATGGGTTGAAGAAACAATGGTTCGTTGAAGGGTTGAAATCCTCCCTACGGAAGAAGATGAAAATTGTACCCCCGATGTCATATGACGACGCCTATAATAGGGCGATGGACCTCAAGAGCGAACACAAAACGTCAAAGAAGACGAAAAGTAATAAATTCTCATCCGACGACGATGAAGACTCTAATGGGGAAAGCAGTAGCGGTGGCGAATCAAGTAAAAAGGTGCACGCGCTCCAAAAGGATATGGAACGAATGCTGAAAGAATTCAAAGCCATGAAGGGGAGTACAAGTAAGATTGAAGAAAACGACGTGTGGTGTACGGACTGTAGGAGTGACAGACACACCAAGGGGTCCTGCCCCAAGAAGGCTTTCTGCGACATTTGTCAGATTGCCGGACTTTTGACAAAGGAATGTCCCTACAATATGAAAACCAGGAGCCAACAAGTTCTCTTCACACAAGAGCAGTCGGCTGTCGGAACTTCGCAAACCGCCAACAATAATGCATCATCTGGCGGATACCAGAACAACTGGCGAGGGGGGAAGACCAATAATAACGATAATAATAGGAACCGGATCCAATATGATTTGAAGGGACGACCAATGATCTAGTGTCGAGCCTGCAATCAATGGGGCCACTTTGCCAGGGAATGCACCTCAGAAGAAACTCCACAAAAACTATGCAAATGGTGTGGGCTTGGAGAACACGATGATGGAACTTGCCCAAAGTCTAGAGTGAACCTGCTCAACATTGACAGGATGAAGGAACGGGTATTGACAATCACACGGTCACAGGCAAAGAAGGCCACATACCCAGACCCTCGCACGGAGAAGCTGCGGGCATTGGAGGCGAAGGCTGAAGTGGCGAAGGAAATGTTGGCACAATGGAACACTCAGGAATCGGCAAGTACTTCCCGCTCTGAGGTTGAGGAAAATATCCAGAATCAGATGCTGTAGATTGAAGTACTTGTGAAGATGAAGGACCTCCTGGAAACGATGCCGCAATTACGTACGACACTCCTATGTACGGTGCAAGTAACTCCACAGAGTCGGGTGACCCGGAATATGGATGTTCCTGGCTTCACACCAACAGACCCATTGGTCCTGACACTATACAGTGGTCGGCACCCGGCGGTGGTAGAAATGGGAATACTTGGCACCATTTTGACCGACACCATTGTCGACGACGAGTCGGGAGTGAATGTGCTTCCGGAAGAAACCTGGAAGAAGCTTGGCAAGCCGACGCTGTGGCCGTCAACCTTCAACTTATTGGGAGCGGATCAACATGGTATCAAACCCCTTTGAACGCTCATGGCGCAACAAGTGACCATCGCGACACAACCTTTTGTCCTCGACTTCGTGGTGATTCTACTCGCAAAGAAAGGATACGACACCATTCTTGGCAGAGGGTGGTTGGTGGCGGCTAGAGCAAATCACAACTGGAAGCGTAACACGCTGTCCATGGAGAAAGCCGAGCGAAAATTTATTATCGACCTGAAAACACAACTTGTGAGTGAAGAACTCGCGACAGAATCGGAACCGGACGGTGAGGGTGGAGTTGACGAAGGAAAGTACGGAAGGGAACCGGATGAGGAAGGTGTCCTGGGAATCCAAGGATGTTCAGAAGATGAGACCGATTCCCTTAATGGGCTCTTCCATTGGTAAATGGAAGACTACGAGCTGTTGTATGGGTGCAACATGTTGCAGGTTGACGAGGAGCCAGACGAAAATGAATTTCCGCCAGCATACGGGGAGTATACGGAAGGGAATGCTCCTGTCAACGAGACATCAACACATAGGTTTGACATGACGAAACCAATCCGGTATGAAGAGTCCGTAAAACCTACAAACCTTGGCACAGAAGCAGACTCAAGGGACATCCTGGTTGGCGACGACTGGAATCCAGTCCTAAAAGCTGCCGTGTTTAAAATATTCATGGAATACAAGGATGTATTCGCCTGGACGTACAGGGACCTCAAAGGGGTGCCGCCAGAACTGTGCGTACACCAAATTTCACTCGTACCTGGGGCCGTACTTGTACGGAAGAGGCCGTATAGAATGAATAAAAACTATGCTGTAAGAGTGAATGATGAAATCGAGCATATGCTCGAAGCCGAGATTATTTTCAAAGTGCAGACCAGCGAGTGGGTATCGCCCATAGTGATATCCCTTAAAAAGGAGGCAAACTAGATCCGAATTTACGTGGATTTCAGATGCCTTAACATAGTCACCATAAAGGACCTGTTTCCAATACCATTTACGGATAACATCTTGGAGGAAGTGGCCGGTCATGAAATTTATTCATTTATGGATGGTTTTTCTGGGTATAACCAAATATGCATTGCCGAAGAGGACAAATTAAAAACGACCTTCATAGTGGAAGATGGTGTATACGCGTATAACTGAATGCCGTTCGGATTATGCAACGCGCCAGCGACATTCCAACGGATAATCCTTCACATATTTGACAAGATGTCAGTAGGGAACTTCAGGGCGTTCCTTAACGACTGGTCCATCTACTGTAACCAGGATGCACCTCTGGCCACACTTGGCGAATGCATGGAGAGATGTAGGCGAGCCTGCCTAGCACTCAATCCCAAAAAATGCAGATTCATGGTCCCTCAAGGGAAGCTGTTAGGACACATAGTGTGTAAGGCTGGACTCTAGACTAACCCGGACAAGATTCGGGTGATAGTGGAAATGGAGGCACCGACTGATTTCATGGGAGTCAAATCCTTCCTAGGACACATAGGGTATTACAGGCGGTTTGTCGATGCATCAAATTTTGCCATAGGGGCCACACTGGCGCAGGTTGGCGATCACGGGCTAGATCACTCGGTATACTTTGCGAGCAGACTCCTGTCAAAGGCGGAAAAAAACTATAGTACGACAGAGAGGGAAGCGCTAGGGATGGTGTACTCCGTCCAGAAGTTTAGACATTACTTACTGGCCACGCCGTTCACATTCTATGTGGACCACCTGGCGTTAATGTACCTGGTGAATAAGCCAATCATTGAGGGGCGAATCAGCAGATTGCTGTTGCTGCTGCAGGAGTTTACATTCAACATTATTGTATGACCTGGGAAAACCCATGTGATAGCCGACCAGCTATCTAGAATCAAGTCAGGGGAACCGGCGGAAGGAGTAAATGAAGACTTCCCGGACACCCACTTATTCCACATTGTCGTTCTTTCTGCGTGGTATACAAGCATCAGGGAATAGCTGTCGACATCACAATTCCCTAGAGAGATGCCACCGGGGGAGTGAAGGAAGCTCGTACTAAGGAGTAAGACATTTCAACTCATTAATGGCCTTTTGTATAAAATGGGACTTGACCAGGTCCTGGCGATGTGTCCTGGAGGAAGAAATTCAAGGTGTTTTACAGGAAGCACATGAAGGCCCGGCAGGAGGGCACATGGGGCCCGACACCACGGCTAGGAAAGTTCCATTGGCAGGGCTATGGTGGCCGACACTGCACAATGACGCCCAGGAGTGGGTGACGAGTTGTGACACGTGCCAACGGGCGGGGAGGCCATTGAAGAGGGATTATATGCCCCTCAACCCGTCCAATGCCCAAGAACTGTTTGAATGATGGGGGCTGGATTTCATCGAACCTTTGAAGGCAAGTCGAGTCCGATGGTGCAGATACATCGTGGTGGCCACAAAATACTTGACCAAGTGGGTCGAGGCACGAGCTCTGCCAAACAATTCGACTGTTAGTACGGCAAGGTTTATCTACGAGCAAATCATTACATGGTATGGGATTCCAATCCAATTGACGAGTGACCGGGAGGACATTTTGTCAATCATATAATCCGGTTGCTCCCGACGGAGTTCAAGATATTGCACTCCTTATCAAGCCCCTACTATCCTTGGGCGAACGGGCAAGCCGAGGCGACAAACAAAATAATTGTCTTTGTGATTTACAAGTCCTGCGGAGTGGAGAAGGAAGATTGGGAAGAACACTTATCGTCGGTACTGTGGGCGTGCCGGACGACGTATAAGGTCACCACAGGACAGACCCCCTTCCAGTTAATGTTTGGGCAGGAAGCCGTGGTGCCAGTGGAATTCATGGTGCCGAGTCTTCGGATCGCCATTGACAACAGACTTGGTGACATGGAGAGTCTCCGAGAGTGGTTGTATGCCTTGAACAAATTGGATGAGCGACGAATGATGGCTCGGTGGGCGACAAAGACGACACAACAGAGGCGGAAAACGTGGCATGACAAACACCTGCAAAGAATGCAGTTTACTCCCGGACAATTTGTGCTGAAGTTTAACGGACACAATGAAATAAAGCCTGGCAAGTTCAAGGTAAAGTGGCTGGGTCCATTTAAGGTTGGCAAAGTCGGCGCGAACGAAGCCATTAAACTCTCGACGCTCGACGACAAGGAAATACCCGAGGCAGTCAATGACTTGAAATTGAAGGTGTACAGGGAACGATGGGAACGCCTTGACCGTGAAAATTAAAAAGAAAAAAAAAAAAAATAAAAAAAAATTGACTTCTCTGATGCCTTTCGCCTAACTCAAAAGTGTATTGTAGCTCAAAAATAAACTAGGGGTTTGGGACAGCGCCCCTCGCAGGGTCCGGGGGTAGCACATCATTTTTGTGATATTTCTTTTACAAGTAATGTTTTTAATTTCGGCGAATATGAAAATGGGACCTAGTCAGTAGAGACATAAAGGAAATTCCCGTACGGAAATCATTGCCAGACCGACGGAAATCATTGCCAGATTGACGGAAATCATTGCCAGATCGATGGAAATCATTGCCAGATTGACGGGAAGCATTGCCAAGTACGAAATGTTACACATTAGTACAGACAAAGACCTACTAGTACGGACAAAGACATATTAGTACGGACACAAACATATTCGTACGACATTTTAGTACGTGGTAATTCCGTGCAGACCCATACGGACAAAGGCGTCAAACGAGCTACACAAATCCGTACGGCCACAAACCTAGACATTTTCTGTACGGAACAATTCCGTACAGATCCGTACGGACGCAACTCCAGAAAAGAGGAAAGACATACAATCTCGTACGGTCATTGGTGTATGAAAAAAACTGTACGATTCATTGGTACAGGAAAAGAAAGGGAATTGTATGAAGGCGAATTAATCCATGGGAAAGAGAAAAGTCCGTAGGGTTTTGAATTGACTATGTTTTGATCTACAGGCTCATATTCCGTACACCATTGCATCAGGGAAAGAGGTCGAAACTTGCCACGCCGTACACACTACGGCAGCCGTACCACCATAATGGAATTGGCCATATGCGTACCCCAGGAAACAAAATTCAGTTGATGGAGTAGGCAACTAGAAAGTTGAAGAAATTAGATTGGCGAAGGAGGCTGCAGTTAACTCAGAGAGGACAACACGGAAAGGATTCGATGGGTGATCAGCAGGATGCGAGCTAGGGGAGGCCGTGGTGCAGGTTGCATGCACGTACAAAGTCACGCCAGACACTGTGACATTTGAGGGACTAGCTAGCAGTACGTGCAGACAATGTTGGGAAACGACCCTAACCCCAATCGACATTGAGGTCAAAGTAGCCCTTGCCAAAGCATGCGTCCATGACGTAGTACAAATGCCCATCTTTTCTATTAAGGAATTTGAACCATGCTTGCGCACTATGATCAAAACCTATGATCCAGAGTTGCATACGTCGTCATTTAAGTTTCAACATATAGATATCATAGTTTCTTTCAATCCGGATGATTTCGAGAGGGTTTTTGGCATTTCGGATAAAGGGAGAAAGATTGACAAAAATACAGCAAAGATGTCCCAAGAACAGAAAACGCAATTGTTAAAAGAAGTGTGCCGGGATGACTTGATGATAGCCGACTGGGCAAGGATTCTCACACTGCAGGGCAGAGGGGTAAAGAAAACATTATTGAAACCTAGCATCTGGCAGTGCTTGCTCGATTTGATGCAGAGTCGATTAACTGGCGCAAGTAGCGCGTCGGATGCAGAGGTACCTATGATTGCATTGATGCAGGCCTTGAAGAAAGGTACGATATATGATTGGGGGAGTTTGTTGTCGGATAGAGCCCATGGTTTCCTGATGATGAAGCACAAAGTTTTTTACATGTCGTACCATTGCATCGGGTTGTTTTTGGACTCCGTACGAGTACAGGTACTAGCCAATCTGAGAGGGTGGCGACCACGAGATTGCATTGATTCCTTGCAGCCAGCTATTTTCTATTGGACGTAGTTGGACGCACTCACGACTAGTGGAGAGGGTCCGACCAGTAGGAAGAGAATAAGGCAGGTCCCGGTGGTGGTGTCGGCCAGTGACACCGACTCAAGACAGGCAGAGAGTAGTGCAGACGAGAGTGTGGAGTCTGAGGAGACATCGAGGTGTTCTGGAGGGGACACTACTTTCTGATTCTCGGAGTTGGCCGAAGTAGAGCTGGTGACAGGGACCCCTAGTGCGGAAAAGGGGGTTGCGCAGTGTCTTTTGGCTAGGTACCACGTGGAACCCGCGAGTTGCCAGCTACCAGCAGGGGGGTGGCACAACTTGGAGGAGAGGGGGTTCGGGCAGGGCAGTTGCTATTCACACCAACATTCCTGCACATGGATGGGGAATTGACACCACTTTCCTCGTCTGGGGTGACGATGGGAGTCCTCCTTGGGGTGGCCATTCCAGCATTTGGGCAGAGGCATCCTTGTCTTATAATGCAGACACCTGTAGTGACCACCATTCCTTGTATTCCAGTGCGCTCACCTGTCATAGACCAAGAAATAGGGACGAAAGGCATGGGGCAGGCAAAGGACAGTGGGGAAGCAGTGGAGGACACAGGCACATGGTTGGACCGGTATGCCGCCACACCCATAGTTCCAGTAGGACCACCACCTGCTACACCTCGCCATCCTACACAGGCTGAGGTAGTTGATTTGGGGAGCATCCTACGCAGGTAGAGGTAGTCGAGTTGGTAGAGCATCCTGCAGAGTTGGTTTTGCCCACTAGTGGCATGGAGGAGATACCTTCACGGATGGGCCTTTAGGACGAAGGTGTAGGGATGACCCAGCCTATTGCCGTAGCACAATTTTTTGTTGAGATGGAGGGGGCAGTTCAGCGGTTGGTAGCCTCCACAGTTGAGGAATCCATTGTTCAGCCAGCCTTGGAGAGCCTACGTAAGTTTGCTACTACGGGGGTAGGAGAGGCATTCCAGAGGTGCTTTGAGGCACGGGGATGGCCGACCATAGACCTACCTGAGATGAGAGCAGAGTGGCAGTGTCAGGAGGTGGTCGGAGAGAGTCGAGTGCAGACTTTGGTGAGACAGATTGAGCAGGCTGTGCGGGATGGCTACTACCGACTCTAGGAGGCTCAAATCCAGGCAGATAGAGTTGCGGAGCTGGCCGCTCGCATCCCGTTGTTGGAGACGGAGTTGGCCTAGCAGCAGGCCCGAGCCGACCCTGCGGAGGAGGTTCTAGACACAGTGCAGAGAGAATTGAGCTCTGTGAGAGTATCACTGGCGGCTGAGTCAGAGATGAGGACCACAGCAGAGACCTGCGTTACCAGCCTTGCGACAGAGTAGCCTTGCGACAGAGTTGGAGGCAAAGCAAAAGGAGCTCATGGAGGTTGTATTCAGGGTGAAGCGGTCACGGGAGCACCAATTGGTGGTCCAGCGGGACCTTGCTTATCGCATTGATCAAGTGATGCGGTTGCGGGCGCAGTTGGCTTCGACATCAGCGCCCCCTTCTTCTTCAGGGACGCCCTCTTGCCCTCCCCAGTGATTTGTTGTTTTGGGTTCAGTTTTGCTTGTACATCATTCCCATTTTGGTTGTATGTCGTCCGGAGACGACATTTCTTTTTTGGGGGGATGATGTTGTTGGGTAATTAAGCCTTAAGGTAAATTGTGTTAGTGTCAGCAGTTAACCCGTCGGTTGTCGGCAGTTGGCACTGGGTAACTGACCAAACTCCTTTATATTGTATCTGTTTCCAATCTTTGGGATGTCATTGTAGTTGAACATATTGCTATCATTGTATGTACTAGCTTATTATGAATCAATAGAACACTTGTGAGTTCCATATATTCTGTGTACTTCTGTCATTTATGCAATGTCTTGACCTGACACCCTACGGGGAAAACACTCGGCAAAATAAAAAAACCCTTTAAATTTAGAGTTTTTTAACGATTTAAAACTTGTTTCATGCACCCATTATTGAATAAAGCTTAAAGACACTATAACATCATCAAATAGAAGCTCTAGCTCATCCTTAGCCTCAGCCTCAGAGTAGTCTGTTTGCCTCCTACAAAGGCGTTTAAGGTAGGTGCTGGATGACTGAGTAGCCATAGTCTCCGCCTGTGAGGTGCCACAATGATCAACATCAGTTGTGCCTATGCCGGATCGTGCTCTATCCTCCTCTGCCATAGCCACAACCTTAGCCTCTCTGTCTGCCATGTTTGACATGTCGCGACGTGAGTCATGGAGCTCGGACTCGGCGAGTTTTACCATAACTCGCCTGACTCGCCTGAGTCAGGCAAGTATATGAGCAAAACTTGCTGAGTCCGAGTCACGAGTTGTCAAAACTCGCTGAGCTTGGCTCAACTTGCCAACTCGGCAAATTTGCCTGACTCGTGGCAAGTTTGGGAACTCTGACCAAAACCAATAAGGTTAGGATCACTAAAAGAGAGTCCTTTTCAACCTCTATTCTTTTTAATGCAGACTAAATAGTTATTTTGATTACTTTTAGATCACCCAAAGTTTCTGCTGAAATGAGATTAATATAACCTGAAAATGAAAGAAGACCCCTTGACAAATAAGCTAGTTGATGAGTGAAACTCTATAACTGGTCCCACCTTCCCTAGGTTGCCTCTACCTTTTACCATCAAAATTCATTTTCTAACAATCACTTTTAGGCTGTATCCAAGAGGATAATTTCTGCTAAAAGATTTTATCAGTCAGCCCATTAGAGGGAGAGTAGACAAAATATCTTAGTATGTTTTACTAATTTCTAATTGTTAGTCATGTTGTCTTTATCAGATAGATATGAGCACATTTTATTGTATCTCCATTTGATATTTACAGTAGATTATTTATTTTCACTATTATTGTTCGGGTTATATCATTATGTAGATCATATTTCAGATAGTTAACTCAGACATATGTCTTATGGTTTATGCTACAATGTAAGTACAATTTGTTGTTATTTATTTCTGTTGGGAGCTACCAGTGTATTGATATAATTTTTTTATTTTCAATGATTTGTGTGGCATAGTCAGAGGTACTATTCATTGTTTCATCTTCATGGAGATAATATTGCAGCTATGCATTTGCTTCGTGACATGGTAGGAAAAGCTAATGGTGGACTCTCTTAATTGATCAAATTTGCAGGTGTAAGACAGGGACGTTGACATTGAAAGCAACTCGCCATGGAGCTGGGTATTTCGTGGGTTGTAACAGATTTCCTGAATGCCCGTAAGTAGGAATGGAATACGAGTTATTATTACCAGTAATGCACATTTGCTTTTGGAATTGTTTTGGTAATTTTGGGTTTTTTTTTTAATCATTTCGTAGCCCTTTGCTATATTATGTAATAATTTATATAAGCTTCACATTTAATATGATGGTGTGCCATAGGTGAATATAAATAAGAATCCTACGCAATAAGAAACTTTATTTGTATTACATAAAACATGTTGAACATGTATACAGAACTATTTTTATCATATTTCTGTCGATTAGGAAATCTTATATGAAGGTTTATTAATGTCCATTTGAAACATCAGTATGCAAATACTAGAAATCTGAAAATCTAATTTAGAATAAAAATCATTACAAGAAGTTAGTAAAAATATTTTCAATTTTAGGAAATGATGTTTGGCTTATTTTAACTATATAGTCAAATCAAATAGCTAAATGGTAGGCAAAGGTAATGTCAAAAAATAATAAAATAAAAATATACAAGGTGTAAATGTTTGGCTTACTTTCTGTTTTTGTTTTGCTTTAGATATCTTTTAGTTTGAAGCTTATTTGGAACCTCTTTTTGGCTTCCATTTTGTATTTTATGTAGTTGTATTTCCAAGTCCTGTAGATCAATTTTGGTCACCTGTGGACATTAGTATAATTTCTTTCTTTCTTTTGGGGTTTTATCTGATTCTGCAGGTATTTCATATGTAACAGTGATACCTTGCAATCTAGTCCAATAGTTTGAATGTATTTTCATATTAAGAGCATTAGAGAGTCCAGGTTAACTTAAAGAAAATTGGATGATAAACACCATATAATCTCAGTATATGTCATGTCACAAGAATTTTGAGAACATAAGGCCTAGTGACACCCAGAGAACCATCTGCAGTTATTTAAAGAGACATTGAAAACATTGAGATTTGAAAGAACAGAATAAGTGATCATTGAATGAATCTTGGTTCTTTGCACAGTACCTTCTGAGAGACATCCTTGAAATTTTATAGGGCTATATCCCTTTGATATTTGCCAGAGTGACAATGATTAGGAGAACATATCTCAATATCTCAACACACGTCTCTTGTAGAAAGTATAGCCTGTTTGAGGATTCATAATAGTCCTGAATGCCATCCTATAAGGATTATACCTACAAGTTTACCTTGAGCCATTTGAGGAATCTGAAAATCAATTAATATGTATTTTGTATAATTTTGTGGTGGTAGATTAATAAATGAGAACATTGGAGAGAAAATGACATCTATCTGTAAAATGCAGTGAATAACTACACAAATGGCTAGCCTGAGGAGGGGTGCTTGTTGATATAAACTTGCTTTTTCATGGGACAAATTTTGATACAAATGCATGTGGAATAGACAATCCTATATTTATCTGGAAGTATCCCTTGGGCAATTTTATTGTTTAGTGGAAAAACAGTGTTGGTGTGCACCTTTGCATTATGTAAATTGTGCATAAAGTACCGCTTTCTCAATCTAGATTTCATAGGTAACCACTTCTCCAAGGTGTAAGGGGATAAGGAAATGTGAAACATTTTAGTGTAAGTGAACTAGGCGAATAGAGCTCCACTTTTCCCACTTATTATCAGCACTAAGTTTTTCTTGAATGGGATTTCAAAGATGATAGATCCAAAATGTTGAAGGAATTTGGACAGACACTCGAACCTTACAAGGCATCAATACTTATATGGCGAAAAGTATAGAAAGAGACACTTCAACTTAAAGAGACATGCTAGAACAATAAATGTAAGCCAAAGGCTTTAATTGGAATAAAGTCCACAGTTTTAACATTATTCCCTTCTAAAAGTATGTTGGTATTTTAATTTGTTTGGTGCTAGACAACATAAAATGGAACAACACATGGTAGAATCATTCTTCAAATTATAAGGTAAACTCCCTAAAACGTAAGTAAACCTAAAACTAAACCTAGACAAACTATAGACAAAATTTGCAAGCATGAACACTATATAAGATTTCAATGGGGTTTTGGCATGAATGTAAATTGAAAATCTAAGTTGCTGAATCTTGGGATTTTTTCGGGCGATTCCGGGTACGAAACGTACCGGAATCTGATACTGAAACGAATCTCCTGTGGGTATGTCCAGGGTTCATGTTCTTAGATGCCAAAATGTTTAGTGATTCTAGTTGGATGTTTTTGATATTCTTAAGACCTACAGTGCTGATTAGTAAACTTAGAACTTGTCTATCATGACATTCTAGTTTGATCTTTTTCATATTGAAAGCTGAATTTAAATTAGTATGTTATGTTTCCAAATTTGAAATTTGTAATGGTTTTGTTTAGCATATCTATTGGTATATGACAAACTAAATTCTATTTTTTAGCTACATATACATACATATTACACACACACACACACACACACACACACACACACACATATACATGTACATGTATGTATATATGTGTGTGTGTGTATATATATATACATGTTGTATGTATATTTATATATATGTGTGTATATATAAATATATATTATTTTTGTATGAATGTACCGAAAATGTACCCAACCCCCCCCCAAAAAAAATTCTGCCGCACCAGTGTTTCGTACCCACATACCCGTCCCTGTTCCCATTCTCAATTTGGCAACTTAGTTTAAAATTATTAATTGTCAAGATTAGTATTGATGTTTTTAGATAGAAAGGACGGTAAAATAATTGGAAAACAATCAAATGAGCTCAACTTTATATTAGTTAAAATAGAGACAATTATTTGATTATTGGAAAATATGAATCTACATCAATAGAAAACAAGGGACGCAATGCGTCAAGTTCTTGCCAATGGTATTGTTAGTTTGAATTAGAAATTAGAAAAGCATTTGGTATGATTTTCATGCAAAAAACTAGAATTATTATTAGTAATAAAATAATTTGAAATATATTGTAGATATTTGCTCAAGAAGAACTGAAGATGAACAAGTGAATATTTAAAAATAATTTACTTACTTACAAACATCTAGAATTATTATTATTAATAAAATAATTTGAAATATATTGTGATATCGTAGATATTTGCATAAGAAATATTTAAAAATGACAAAGTAAAATTCTTTTCATTTGAAAATAAAAATCGAATAAATAAATAGATCTCTTAAGTTTACAATATGTTAGTAGAGTTTCAGTTAAAAATTTTCAATGTTGAAAAATGTATATTTAAAAAATAGTTATTCATAAATTGAATTTTAAGGTTGATAACTACTTTTAATAAATCAATTATTATTTTTATTTTTTTTGACCCAGAGCTATGAACCGGTGAGGCCACAATCGGGGGGCCTCATCCCCACACTTCACTTGTTGAAACCCGCGAGCACAATGACCCAGCGAAGACACAAGGCCTGCAAGCACAATGGCCCAGCAGGGGTTTGAACTTTGTTGGCTGCTTTACCAACGAAGTGTTTTAACCGCGACGCTACATGTCCGAAGACTTCATAAATCAATTATTAAAAGTAGTTATAATGTTTAATTTAATAGAGTTTAAGTTAGTATTATAAATTTTAATGTTGAAAATTGTATATTTAAAAAGTTGTTACTCATAAATTAAATTTTAAGATTAATAACAACTTTTAATAAATCAATTATTAAAAGTAGTTATAATATTTAATTTACTTTTAAGTTTTAAAAATAAATTAAAAGATCGTACGTATTGTATATTTAAGAAATAGTTATCTGTAAATTGAATATTAAGATTAATAATTACTTTTAATAAATCAATTATCAAACTTCAGGGTATATTAACATTTATTAGCTTTTATTAAAACATAGTAACTTGACTTCTAAGTTTGGATGACAATTTCTGCACCACAAATTTGATTACTACTATGGTTAACAAATAAATTCTGTGCTTAAACCACTTATTCATAAGCTCTCAAGTGTAACTTTTAGAGATATAAAATAATAATAAAATATTTCCCAAAAGTACCACTTTAAAGCAAAACTACCTCTATTTGTGAAAAGAAGATGTAAAACTACTTCAAATCAAATTCACCCTCAAAGAATTAATTAAATAAAAGGCTTAATAGGCTTAAAAGTAGTTATAATATTTAATTTACTTTTGAGTTTTGAAAATAAATTAAAAGATCATACGTATTATAAATTTTTAATGTTGAATATTGTATATAAGAAGTAGTTATTTGTAAATTGAATATTAAGATTAATAATTACTTTTAATAAATCAATTATGAAACTTCATGATGATTTCTATTAACTTTTATTAGCTTTTATTAAAACATCGTAACTTGACTTCTAAGTTTGGATGACAATTTCCGCACCACAAGTTTGGTTACTACTATGGTTAACAAATAAATTATGTGCTTAAACCACTTATTCATAAGCTCTCAAGTGTAACTTTTAGAGATATAAAATAATCATAAAATATTTCCCAAAAGTACCACTTTAAAGCAAAACTACCTCTATTTGTGAAAAGAAGATGTAAAACTACTTCAAATCAAATTCACCCTTAAACAATTAATTAAATAAAAAGGCCTAATAATAGGCTTCAAAGTAGTTATAATATTTAATTTACTTTTAAATTTTAAAAATAAATTAAAAGATCGTACGTATTATAATTTTTTAATGTTGAATATTGTATATTTAAGAAGTAGTTATTTGTAAATTGAATATTAAGATTAACAATTACTTTTAATAATTCGATTATCAAACTTCAGGGTGATTTCTATTAACATTTATTAGTTTTTCTTAAAACATAGTAACTTGACTTCTAAGTTTGGATGACAATTTCTGCATCACAGGTTTGATTACTACTATGGTTAACAAATAAATTATGTGCTTAAACCACTTATTCATAAGCTCTCAAGTGTAACTTTTAGAGATATAAAATAATAATAAAATATTTCCCAAAAGTACCACTTTAAAGCAAAACTACCTCTATTTGTGAAAAGAAGATGTAAAACTACTTCAAATCAAATTCACCCTTAAACAATTAATTAAATAAAAGGCTTAATAATACTCTCTTTTCCATCGCCCAAAAATAGTCACCGCTGATGATAACTGCCAGATGAGGCACATAAATAACTCTTCAAAAATCTCAAGCAACTCGTGACCTGTAATTGTTGAATCGGTTGGAACCTTTGAAATATGGCAAACTGTTTTGGAGCCTCCAGAAAATGATTGAAACTCTATTAACACAAATCGATAAGTACCCTGCAAATAGGATCTTGTCTTAGATTTGGAACTCTGAACATGATGAATCCATTGTTGACAATCAATTTGAAAACCTCACTTTAAGATTCTGCACTTGTTTGAGAGTTTTCGTGAAACCCAAGATTTGATAATTTGCCCATACTTCTAAATTTGAAACCTTAATCCCTGGAATCATTTTGATTGAATTTTCTATGGTGGCTAATCAGTGTTTGAAAAATGACCTCTTTTTGCTTTTTCTAGAACCTCAGTATGAAAATTTTGATCAGTTCGACTCATTGGAAAGAAATATGGTCACATGGAAAAGAGACAAACTCAATTTAGGATTGTGTATCAGTGGAGCAAATTAAGAAGAATAGAAGGATTGAAGAATTATTCTACCTAAAACACTTTACAGACAGCTACTAGCCTTGGAAACCTTCAACTATGGTGCTGGAAATTACCCTTTAAATCTAAAAAAATCAGATAAGTATGCTTTGTTTCTGGTGAAACTAACAGAAGTGAACTTGCCTCAATCTTTGAATGGAAGACAGTTCTGTTATGAAGGTGGCACACATCACTTCTATACTATCAAATTCAGTTTTTTGCTTTGAAATTATCTGATTCAGGCAGGGTTGCATATCACTTCAAGCATTATGACTTATCCTAAAGCTAGGTGGTACTTCCTAGTGGCTTTGTCACTCTAAAATAGCACCCAACTTTATGTCCTTTTACTTCCATCTTAGGCTGATATGCTTTTTTAATGACTTAGCCTCTCATTTGGCAAAAATGTATTGTGGCAATGCTACTCAAAAAGTGCATCCAACTTTAAACTTACACTTTCCAAATGGCCTTGGTGCCTTTCACTTATGGCATTGCGACTAATAAATGTGCCTGGTGGAACTTTAATTGTAGAAATTAATACAACATAATATTTTAATATTTTATTAAATAAGTGGATACAGTTACAAAGAGGTTCATCTCCTTATATAGAGATTGAAGGATGAAACCATGCAAATGGATAACATGATGACTCACCCAATACTAAAATTAACGAACTTAAAAACGAAAAGAAAAATCACTTGCCACTAAGGTGACTTTATTACAATTGTAAGCTTATCTTCTAAGGTGACCTCATTGAAAGCAAAACATATCAAACCAAAAACACCCTGAACCATGAATTTGTTATTTTTCAAAAGCTTTTCTTTGAAAATAAAGCATACACCAGATACAACTCTATCATGTTTCCTCAAATCTTCATAAAGTTGTAGCTATTGAGCTGAATTCCCAAGTTCTTGGATTAGCAGGTCTCTTAACTTGTGAATCACAGATCTCACAAACCATTGGACAAAAATCCATGCTAAGTACATTCATAGAGCTTCAGTAAGTTGTCTCATAACCCTTGGAAGGGTATGATTTTCAAGATTCACAGACTCCCAAGGTAACTAGGGAAGCATCCATTTTGAGCTTTGTCTAAATTGGCTTCCATCCTGTGTTGAAAGAACTAGAATTCTTTAAAATGCATAAAAAACAACTTCTCCTTCACCATTGTCAATATCTGGAGGATCTTTAATGATGGCTACATTAGCTCCTTTGAGCTTTTATTGAGAACATTATTTGTTTTATAGGGATAGAAACAATTATAAACACCCATTGCCCTTCAAACATATAATAATGTGGCAGCATACTAGATTTTCAAATTTACTCCTTAACTTGAAATGGAGGTGTAATTTAAGGATTCTAATGCGTATGAGAATATATCTATGTAATTGATGTTCTGGAAGTTCCCCAGATTTCTAAGGAGTAATATAATTAATTATTTTATTCTTTATAACAACTTTTCTAGATGGATTCTCCATATTCAATTCTAGCTAATCTGTCAGGATCATTCTCATGGTCAGTCGGAATGCAGATTTGCGTTTCCCTGAGTGTTGCACACATGTTTCCAATGGCTAGACAAATTGGGCGTGTCATCATGCATGGTTGTACTGAATCTTATGAAGTCTCTATCATTGACTTTGTCAGATTTTCATGCACCTACAAACCAAACTGCTAAGATGAACTCTTGAAATGTGATATCCTTGAGTGTCTACAGTGTTGATTCTTTTGTCCTTAAAGGTGTGTATCCCCCATAGGACTCATAAATTGCCTTGGTGGGGCATGAGGCAATGCTTTGCAATCCAAATATCTGATGCCTTTTGACCTAACTGCTAGAAAGGTGACTAGTAGTGTGGAAGCGTAACAAATTGAAATTCCATTATATTATTTAGCCTTTGCAGCTTTGCAACATTATATTTACATACTTGAATCACCAGACAGTGCATGATAGACATGTATCATAGATAAAGGCAGCTACTTGAGAACAGATTTCCATACATGTCCATTGAGAGTATATTTTATACAGTAGGCATAAATTGCTTGAGTTGTATGTTCTGGTTGTATTATTTTATTATATGTTTTTCAGCTACCAATATCTATATCTTTGATTTATTGTTTATCTTCTATTTTGCCCCAAGTTTCCAGGACAAGGAGGGCATTGGATGAATTTTTTTGGGCCATTTTTGGGAATGATGGGGGACAACAAAGGGGACGGCTATATAAAAAACAAGTAAAAATTTGAATATATAGGAAAATCTTAAATATTCATATGATAAACATTGATAAAGAATTCATCATATTATAAAATCTTAATACAAAACATTTGTGTTAAATTGTGAGTTCACATGAGGGTTGAACAAATTAGTAAATGTCAAAACATAATTGCTTTCATAATTCATTGTCAATATGCATGTGATTTTAGAAATTAGTATACAAGTTACAACAAGTGCCCAAAGGCTGCAAGTTTCACTTTCAACTATAATATTAGAATACAAAAACAAAGTTCCATTTTATTTCCTTCCAATTTAAGGCGATTGGGGTGTGGGTGTTGTTGGCATGTAAAGTCAGTTTTCTTTATCCAGCACTGATTAAATAGCTGATGACAGGTACCAGTTCATGCACCAAATAAAATAAAATCAATTGTTTTAAGGCTCTATCCAATGAAAGGGAGAATTTTCAGCGTTCTATGAAAGTTTAAAAGATTATAGTAAACAAATATTTAGTCTTTGATGCTTCTCTTTTATATTAAATATAATTTTAGGGTTTTATTATGGTGCTCTAGGCCAGCAGCTTAATGTCCTCTGCCTGATTAAATCTATTCCAATATACTAAAATTGATTGAGAGACTAATCACAAATCCAATCATTGATATTCTTCAATTTATTAGTTATTAAAAAGTGCTTATTTATTTCCCTCATTAGATGATTAATTTCATTATTCATGGTTCTTAATATTGTTATCAGACCCTACTAATACTTCAGTTTTAAGGGAGAAGGGTCTATGTATGTTACCAGAGCGCTTAGAGACCAAATACAATAGGTTCCCTCCAAGTTTACAGATCCAAGCCCTTACCTATCTTGGGTCTATACCCTCAAGGCTTATGGGTCGCTGATCCCCACCCTATCTTGGGACTTAACCTATTGTTTGGATTTAGACTGCCCCTCTTTGGAACATCTCATTCCCATCTTCTTAAATACTGACAGTAATAACTTGATTTAGACTATAATTATACTAATTTCTTATGTATTATGAATATATATGAAATTAAGTATGACTATCAAACATATTGCAGTCCATATTAATATCATAGTTTAAAAACTCGTGGACTCGCCACGGACTCGCGAGTTCGTGGGAGCCACAAGTCGACTCGCCAAGGACTTGCGAGGCGAGTCCATTTGAAAGACTCGCGAGTCTTTTGCACGGACTCGCGAGTCTTTTAGATGGACTCGCGTGACCCAGAAAAACCACCAGGCAAGCTTTAAAAATTCATTTTTTTTTCGTTTTTTTTGCCTTCATTTCGCGTAACTCCCCCCCTTTTTGACTTTTTTGGGGGTTAAAGGGTAACCCTAATTGGACATGGGCCAATAGAAAAATAACACGCGATGCCCCTTGACCCCAACTTGGGGGCGCTGCCCCCAAACCCCTGTCAAAAAATATAGGGGGAAACTGCGCTGATGGTGTTGGTTGAAAATTTTGTACACTTGGGGAAATATACAAAATTGTGGTTTCAACCACAGCACACGATTAAAAACTCTCCTAATTAAGGGAAGGCTCCCCCTATCTAACTACAACTTGGAAAGTAAAATGGGATTGGACAACAATCTTTCTTCTTTTTTCAAGAAAGACAATATCCTTTTCTCTTCACAGAAAAGGATAGCGATTGAATAATAGCAGTAACCACTTTAAAGTGAAATAAGATAAAGGAAATGAAGTTTCCTGAAAGCGCAAAGACTTCCGTCACTTCCTTCGGGACGGGACAGCAATATCAAGCTCAAAGACTTGACTATTGGAAGTCCTATCTACCCTTTGCTATACTAAATTTTACAATGAATAAAAGACAACAGTTCAAAGACTGGAATAATTTATTCTTTTAACACAAAGACAAGAACTAATGTAAGCTCAAAGACTTGCTGCTATTTCTTATCAAACAATCATTTTTCTCAAGAATGGACGCAAGCTCAAAGACTTGCTGCTCCTTCAAGAGAGTTTCCTATTTTAATTAATCTTCTCTACTTGCAACTCAAAGACTTCAAATCAGATTGGACTAAGCTCCTTTAGAAACACTTGGCATAGAAGAAATAAAAGATTCAAACTCAAACATGTAGCTCAAAGACTCAAAACTTGAGTAATCCTTCTTTATTATTCTTCAAAAACTTTCAATCCACATACATAAGCTCAAAGAATTCTTGCTGTAAATTTGGCAGAGTTTTTGCTTGCTTTCCAAAAGATATATTTACAATGGACCTCTCAAGTATTTATAGAGGAGGAGCCTTGAGAAAAAGGTGGGAGGATCCTAACTAACTTGAGAGATTCTCTCAACCACCAAGACTCATTCAATAAATAACTGAGACTTCATTAATTAACTAAGAGTTATTCTAACTAACTAAGACTTATTCCAACTACAGTCCTAATTGGACACAACTTGTAGTTGCCTTACATGTAATTACAAAAGTGCAAGTAATGTGTAACTTGCGTTTTACAAAAATACTTTTACATGTAACTTGTCAAAACAAAATTACAACTAAAGATTACAAAAGAGGGAAAATTCAACTAAGTGTTGAAAAACACTTAAGTTGCATTTTGTGAAGACACGAATCTTTGAAATTTTCGGATGCTCGCTTGTAGTTCCTCGGGATTCGGTTCATGGGTGTTCTTAGCAACAACCATAGTCTTCACAATAGTGTCGTGACAGCGGAGGAGCGCAGAATTGTCTTTATCCAAGATAGACTGGATCTCATGCAAAAAGGCTTGGTGTTTCATCAATGCTTGAATTGAAGCTGCTGAGAATTGTTCGCTCCTCCATTCATTATGAATCCTCATCTGTAAATCAGCAAGAATCTCTTCTTTTGGAATCAGCTCTCCATCCTGACTTACTATATTGCAAGAGGCCCTTTCGCAATGTGAGACAATACCTCGATAGACTTCATCCCGGAATCTCCTTGCATCACTGATCTCCTCAATGAGGGATTTAAGAACAAGGGTCTTGTTTTCCATGAGTTCCTCAAATTCCAAGTACATGACCCTGGAAGAGATGATGGCGTGCTCCTGCAAAATACTCAGCTGTTGTTGGGGCATGGTACGCTAGATTGCCAGACTTTTCTCAACACTTTCCAGATTGTTTTTGAAAGTGTTAGAAGTCTGATCCAGTTTCACCTCAATGGGTTTCCAACTTAGACATTATTTGAAAAATGTCTTTTACCACTTGTATACATTGATCATGAAGCTGATCAACCCAGGAATCCAGTGCTTGTACTTTCTGAGCAGCCCTTTCCACTCCACGAATCGATTCTTGGGAACCAGAAGAACCTATGGAGTTACTCCCTTCAGCAGCAGGTTTTGTGATTTTATGAATGGCTGCCATGAGCTGTCGGTTTTCTTCTTCTAGCTTGTCTTTCTTTGCAAGAAGATCGTCACACCTTTGCACTAGTGAAGCAACAGAAAACTGAGCATCATGTTTAATGACCTCATGTGTTTGCTTGCCCAATTCTACCCTTGTGACCTTATAATCAGCAGCTGACATTTCATCAAGTGGTTTATCTGCAATAGGTTCCACAATTTCAGCTACTTTCATCTTGTTGCTATCAACAGTTACCCTAGAGATAGTCTTCGCCTTCTTAGCAACTTTGGATCTGGACTGTTTGAGTTGCTGGTAGTCAAAGGCATCAGGTGAGATCACTTGCTTCTTTCTTTTCGCGGTGAAAGAACTAAGCCATGGAGGCAAAGTCATCAACTCACTTCCAGTAGCAGCCGTAGGCAAAGGAGAAGCAGTTTCTGTTTGAATTATCGTGGTCACCCTGGGAGGAATATCTGTTTGAATAGCGACCACAGTTTGCTCAGTTACCAATGGACATGAAGATTGCCTCATGAATTCTTCAAAACCAGAAGTGGAAGTATCAATTTCTGATAACCGAATGCAAGTGGGACTATCTTCAGGAACTTTCAACACACTTTCTCGTTGTTGATCAGGAGAAGGCTCATATGCTGAAATGGGAACTGCATTCTAAGGAGACTCATCTACGAGCAAATCAGGAGGAGAAAGAGGCGTCTCAATGGAAACTGGAGGAATAACCTCGTGAGGCGAGTCTGAAATTGGAGATTTAGGTGCATCGTCAGATTGCTGCCCCTCTTTTGGATTATCCAGATCGATCACCCAAACATGGAACCATGATTTCTCCTTCCCACGAGTAGTCGTCTCCTCAGGAGGAAGCACTACTGCACGACTAACTCGTAACTTGATCCTTGTACCTAAAGATGAAGCAGCCTCTTTGTTATCAATCTGAATCTCAGACTTCCGTCCAAGAGGCCTTGTAGAATCATCTTCTTTACCAACTTTGATTTTGATAAGTCTAATAGCATTACTTTTCAGCCATGCGTTAGTGTTGGCCAAGATAGGCTGAAATCTGTCAAGGATGGAGACACACTCCTTGTGTGACCATTGGATCAAAGGAAGTGGAGCTTCCTCAACCCTTCGTGAAATGTATTCAGGATCAAGTATATGCCCGTCATCAATCATCCCTTGTGGGATATCCGCCAAGTTCAAGTCAACAATTTGCTCAACAGTGAGCCTGCAGTAATCCATCTTCAGAACTTCGACTTCCGTGCGGAGATCTACCCAGAGGTCTTCAATGCGATGAACATGCACAAAGGATTTCTTAATCTTTTCCTTCATACCTCTATAATCAAAATCAGCTCTAGGTTTGAACCTCTTAAGCTTGATTTCTTGCAATTCAGCCTCCATGGCCTTGGCCTTCATAGATGTGACAAGGGAATATCGACCAATTTTCAATGGGTTTGTGCTAGAGATCCCCATTCCAACCTTGTGTCTAGCAGACTGAAAAGTATGAACAGCCATGATCTGTCTTCCCAACTCCATAAGAATTATCTTATCGGTTGGGTATCTTGGAAGCATGCATGGCTGTCCATCATAGCATCCAATCCTCATATATGTGAAGGTGGGAAATTGCAGGAATAAACACCCATACTCGGACACCTTGACCCATGTCTCATCTGATATTCTTTTGTTTCTGAGATCCACGTCAAACTGACACATGAAATATCCGAAGAATGCATCTTGGACTCTTCTGAAATGCAGTTTGCTAGATTTCAATGGCAACTGGTCATAATATTCCCAAACTGGTATAAGCGAGCGATCACCCTTGGTAGAAAGACCTGGAAAGTGTCTAAGTGACGCTGCTAAATATACCAAATAAGAATTCATGAAGGTCATAGTGGTAGGAACTGCTGCAAGTTGTTCGCACAAAGCATCGCTGATGATTTCACCCCATGAAATGTGATGCGACTGCGGTATGAACATAATGAATTGATACATCCATGGCTCAAAGACATTAGAGTGCTCAAGGCCCATCATCCTGCTGAGAAGAGTGATGGTGTCTCCTATCTCCCACGTGAAATCACAACGGTACAACTTTGCCCATCTTGAGAAGGAAGGACGTGGCTCTTGGATCCACCTATTGATGTGTCGCTTGCAATCTTTTTCCCTTTTCACATAATACTCTACTGCACTTTCTTTGGTGATTTCCATATAAACAGGTGCAGGAGGTATTTTGAAGACCTTCTTGATTGTATCCGCATCAAGTCGAATTATAGCTTCACCATCATCATTTTTGATGACTCTTGACTCTTTGTCAAAATGATGGGCGCATGCAAGAACGAACTCAGGTTCTAGGGCAGCCACTGGGAAAGAAGATGCATGATGGATATGGCTGTCCAACAGCCGCTGCAAGTTGTTATCCTGTGGATCTTCTACCCTGTTGATGAATTCTGCCATATCAACGTGCCCTATTTCCATGTCCCTGATGCGATCCAAAGGAGAAGAAACCTGGGAAGGTGCAACCTCATTCTGGTATTTGTCATATTTGTATTTCATTTTCTTTGGAGTTGGCGATGCCGGCAAATCTGACATTGATTGTGAACCTGGAATGCTTTCTTAAAAATGCAAAATGCTTCTCCAACAATGCAACAATTCTTGAAATGAAGAAGCAAAACCGGTGAAAAGGAGCAATCCGGAAAATCAAACCCTTATCACGTTTTTTGTAAAAATGCCCCAAATATAGCAGCAATCTTAAACTTGGAGGACCAAAATGCCAATGAGAGTGTGCATCCAAGCAAAACGCCTAAGGTAGAAGAAGAAACAATGATCCAAATGATTGAAAACGCTGCCAAAGGGAGAAAACGTGGCCAAAGGAAATCACATGGCCACCATAATAAACTCCAACAGCATCATTAAATGGTGCGAAAACCCTCTCTCCCTCCATGCCTAGGTAGAAGAAGACAAAACGCTTAAGGAGACTGCAGATTTATGAAGTAAAAAGCGCCCAAAATGTGGGTTTAAAGAACCACGTTTTTGCTGATTTAGCTCCAAAAACCAGTCAATATAACCTCCATTTGGCATGAAAGATGTTGATGATTGCATGAAAATAGGGTAGAAGAAAAAACGCATCTCCCTAAAAAATCTCCACAAAAAATTGCTTTGAAATCTTCAACAAATCAATTTTTCATGCAAATCGGGTTTTGGGAGACACATGACAAGTTCGATTTGTCCAAAATGAAGCAAATCGGGTTTTAGAGAGAAAATAACAAGTTTTATTTTCACTTTTCCCACTTTCATGCCAAAATCGGGTTTTTTAAGACAAATAGCAAGTTTAATTTTTCACTTTTTCACTCATCAAGCCAAAATCGGGTTTTTTTGGACAAATGACAAGTTTAAAATTATCAAAAATGCATTTGCAAGGCAAAATCGGGTTTTTTGGAGCAAACTGCAAGTTTAAAAATACTTGTAAAAGGGAAATAAAATCCCTACAACAAGTTAAAAACACTTGCACATATGTAATGAGGATTTAAAATCCCTATCACATGTAAAAACCATTAAAGTAGGGGTTTTTTGAACAAACTGCAAGTTTACTTGCAGTTGAGCCAAAAAATCCCTATTTTAACTAAAAATGACCAAAAAACAATAAAAAGATAAAAACAACAAAGGGGAAACTTAAAATAAATTACAAGTGACATATTTAAAATAAAAGTGCACATGTAATTGATCAAAAATTCCCCTACAAAGACCATAACAATGAATATCATTAAAACTTGCAGTTTGAAGAAAATTCTCCACTTGCAGTCTGGGTTTTAAAACTCAAAATTGAAGGAAAGGCATAGCAAACGAACCCAGAATTGGACGAAATTTGAAACGTAGTTCAAGAATGGACTGAGGATCAAGCCAGTCCAAGGATTAGTCGAAATTCTGCCTCGGGAAGCGTGCCATAGAGTAAAAATTTCAGTTTTTTCATAAAAATCACTGTAGTGGTCCTTCATTTTTGAAAACAAAAATGAGGACAACAGATGGAAGTAGGGAAAATTTAACCTCCAAGTCGGATTAGGCTCCATATAACAACATAATTAGCATTGAAGAAATCTTGGTATTATACATTTTAGAGTTGAAAGTTTGAAACTATGAGTATGAATGATGAAATTTCAAATATTGCGGGTTTGTTGATTATATGACATGTGTAATGTTTCAATTATGGCTCTTATGTTCTCTAAATGCATTAATTTCTTTATGTTTTTTTGTAAAACTACGGTTTTTTTTTTGCCGAGTCCTTGCCGAGTCTTTCGCGAGTCTTTCACGAGTCCGAGTCCGAGTCCAAATTTTTGGTTTGCCGAGTCCGTGGCAAGTCCGAGTTTTTGAACTTTGATTAATATTACTATTTATTCTGCATAAGAATATTATTAGGCTTCATATATTAAGCATACTTATTAAACACATCCCCATACATACCACCAAGAACAAGGATGTTACTGCCTGTAAACTAATAACAATGTTGATCTGATGTGATCCATGGTGTTGTCATTGGATGCTTTTCATTTCTTTCCTTCTAAGTTGCCAGTACGGGTACGTGGTTATGCTACGTTTGTAAAAATCATAATATATACATACATGCAGCCTAAAAAGTAGAAGCAAAAATTAAATTTAGCATCCCAAATATCATCCATATGCTAAACAAAACTTGGAAGTATCATATATGATATAAATATAACAAATTTACTAAAGTCTAATTTGATGTCAATTTGTCAAAATTTGAATGTTATGATAAAGATACCAAATTCATTGTTCATTAGTTCAACAATTAAATAACACAATTAATAATCAGCATCATATGGGTCACTAGGAAGATCAAGATCAACATCATCATTGACATTAGATGATGTAGCTAGATTAGTGGAGCCACATGCAGCCTCACTGCCACTTGGACTAGCAGCAAATTGGCTATTGGACTCCATAGAAAGTAAATATTGTGTGGCAGCTGAAAAATCCAAATCAGCTCGCTCTAGATCTACATCCCAAAACTTTGTGCTCCCATCCTTGTACTTAAGTTGTTTATGAGTAAGAAGGCGCAAGTTTGAATGCACATAAACTAGCTCCTCCGCCTTGCTGCCAATTGGTTGCGTTTCACTGAGTGGATAAAGAATTATGTGCTCCGATTAAGCTCAGATGAAGAGTAACTAGCAACCTATTGAATAATTGACACAAATTTAGAGTGCAACAATTATAAAATTAACTTTAAATTTTAAATTAATAATTTTATTATTTTAAAATAGTAAAAAATATAAATTTAGAGAGCAATAAAAATTAAGAAACTTACTTGCGATAAAAGTTTGATTGTAAGAGTTTGAAGGTGTGGTGATGTATGGCCATTGAGGTACCACCAAGCATGAGCATCCTTCTTATACTTGTCACGAAGAGCGGAAACACTTTAACCATTGGAGGCTACAAAATCAACAAACTCACTTGTCATTAAATCCTCCATTTCAGAATCGAGGAAGAGTTTAGTAAGTGCTGTTCTACATGCTTCACTGACTTCTGAATCTCTCTATATGGTGGTACCCTTGATGGCTTAGCAAGCATTTCATCACTATAATTTTTGGGAGTCAATGCAAATGCAAGATGTAGTGGGGTAGTCATTTTGTTCCACCGCTCAACACAAACTGACTGAACCTCTTTGAAGAAAGTTTCTTCAGGATCTTGCTCTTTTGCATTGATGATGGCTTTCATATTCTCAATCATCGGGTCAATGCCATCGTATACCTCTCCCAAACATGGGTGATCCATGTCAATATAACTAATCATACTCATGATGGGCTTGGTGAAAGTCAGAAGATATTCCACTTGTTTCCACCAAGTGTCATCTAGGATTGTGTGCTTTAAATTTGTTGCCCTTTCAGTATTGGATTGCCTCCATAGAGAGCAACTTTGACTAATTACCATGCTAGCAAGTGGCTCCCACACCTTCACAAGTTGCCTCAAGACGATTGTATTGGATGCAAATCGAGTCCCAACAACCTATTCAAAAATTAAAAATGAAAAATTAAAATACAAAGAAGACGTGATCGAATTAAAAAAAAGTTAGTGATTACTAAAGTGAAATTTAAATTTTTAAAATTGAAGTGTTTCAATTACCTTTAGCAACTCCAACTGTGAAAATGATCTTAAAATGCCCTGTGACATGCTATGGTTTGTGATGAACATTTGGATCTCTTTAGCCTCAGCATAGATTTGTTTGATCCAATGTATTTTCTTATCCAACATATGTAGCATGAGGTTGAGAGAGTGGATTGCACAAGGTGTCCAACATATATGTTCAAACCATGTCTCAATCAACATACCTGCAACTCTACAATTCTTTGCTGTGTCCGTTATTACTTGGGCAACATTTTGAGGTCTCACATCTTGAATGCATTGTATAAGGATGTTAGCAATAAATTGTGCATCCTTCACCCGTCCCTCACAATCTACAACTTTAAAAAACATCACCCCTTTAGGGCACATTGCAATTACATTAATTAATGGCCGATTTTTGGTATCATTTCATCCATCAGAAATGATGGACACCTCTATTTGTTTCTATGAATTTCTAATGGGTGCCAATGCAGTGTGTATGGTTTTTACCTCCTTTGCTAGTAAGGTGCTATGCACTTTCTCATAACCTGGCCCTATGTACCCTTGTGTAGCCTCATTTACCTTTCTCAACATATATTGCCAATATGGTGATCGTACCACATTAAATGACAAACTGTTTGCATATAGACATCTTCCAACGGATTGATCTGCAATCTCTCTAGCATCATTCTTAAATGCTCTCTCTAATGGTCCCTTGCTTCTCTTCACAATAACAGGTTCTTCTTCATCAATTGTGCCCAAGAATGGGTGGCTCTCTACCACGATATCAGGAAAATTACTATGAGATGGAGAAGTAGGGGGCCTCTTTGATCTACTTCCTCTTCCACTCAACAAAGGATGGTTTGAGGCACGACCAACTCTTGCATCTGCTTCCTCTTGCTCTCTAATATATCCTGCTTCTTGTTGAGGTGGAAACCCATTTGCATCCTTTCTTGGACATGGTTTGATTCCTTGTTGGGGAATGGCACAAAAATGGGCTTTGACACAGCTGTAGGAGCTAGTTTTTTTCACACTACAAAAGTTGCATATCCAAATAAATGTTCCACCTCCTTTTACTTGGTCTATTATTTTTTACATATTTCCATAAAGGTAAATTTGGGTTAGTTTTGAAGGTTTGTTGAGGAATAGAGCTAGCAGTCGTTGCCATTATGCTATCTACAAGAAGTTAAAAAATGATTATTAAAATTTCCATTAGGCTACACCGGGAGTTGCCCTAAACAATAATTTTTTTTTTGAATAAAGGAGTAAAAACTTTATTGAAAATCAGACACAAGAATTACAAAGAGAACTAGAGCCTTGAGGCCCCGGAAAAGAACCACCAAACCAGGCCCATTTCATCCAGCTTCATAACCATCCATGTCCTCAGTAAAAATCTTCTGCAAGTCCTGACAGTAATCCGCAGAGAGATGCTCCCAACCTTCAACTTTGCAATCACTACCATGTTCGGAGGCCCACTTGGCCATACAATCAGCTGCTCTATTCTAGTCATGAGGGATGTGGATGAAAGACACCTGCTGTTAGGGTTTCAAGCAGATCCGAAGCAAATATGAACTAACAATTATATGCAGATTTAAATACAAAAGACAAAGAAATAAAACAAGACACATATAACACATAGATTTAACGTGGTTCACCCAGAATGGGTTACGTCCACCATACACAGCCGTCCAATCTTTCTTATTATCCAGCAAAAATAGTACATCAACCTTACAATGCCTTAAGCATCCCAGCCGCTTATAACATGCGTTTTAGGGCAACAAACAAAGTCGGCCTTTTTAGGGTTTTATTACAATGTCGGTTTTCATCAACAAAAAACGGCGAGGATACGTGCTGAGTGTACAGTACTTTGCTGATCAGTCGCCACATTTCAACACCCGCTCCATTAAAGAACTAATATGGAGAATCTGCTGAACAATCCGTGCCAACTGCCACTGAATCCCACTCACCTTCTGCTCAGTCAACAAGTTAACAACAATTTGTGAATCCGATTCACAAATTAGCTTCCTTCGTCCCAACTCCCAAGCACACTCTAGGGCGATTCACAAATTAGCTTCCTTCGTCCCAACTCCCAAGCACGCTCTAGGGCATAGAGAATCGCAAATCCCTCCATAAAATTATTAGACTGCCAGCCTTTATGCACTGAAAAGAGGAAAACTACCTCCCCCATGCTATTCCTGCCATCACCACCAACTCCAGCAGGCCTGGGTTACCCCTAGATGAGCCATTGGTGTTAATCTTGATAAACTCATCTTGAGGGGGTATCCACCTTCCCACCCTTTGCACCTTCTTCATAGCCCGTCGACCTCTCCCGACACAAGTTGACGCAGGAGACAACTCCTGCAGACCAAACCTACTCACAATATCTGCCTCATCTCTACCCAAAGGAAAATTCACCTCACATTTAGCTTCCACTGTCTCCCGGATCATAGCAATGATCCTATTCCAAACTTCCTGAACAAATAAAATAAAGAAACAGATATAAATAAAAGTGTATAACTATAGTGTAGCAAAAGTATGAAACAAATTAAACATTTAATTTTTAATTTTTTAAAACATACCTGGTGCAACCTCTTGTTTGTGCAGCCTTTGTCGCGCACTGCAACTGCCGTTGCTGTCGCTCATTGCCCTTTCCTGTTCGCGTCGTTGCCGTTGCTCACTGCCCTTTCTTGTTCACGTTGTTCCCTTTCGTGTTGTTTTCACAACCTCTTGCTCTTCGTGGAAGACGAAACAAAACAATATGTTTTTACTTTCGCTTTAGGGTTTTGCATGACCCATTTTCGTTCTTCAAAGTCAACAAAAAACCTCTTGAAAATCGCGCACAACTTCTGTTTCGTAAAAAAACGTGACTGAATCGCCACGTGTTTTCCAGATGCGTCGGGATTCATGGGTCAAAATGCAGAACTGTTTCAGAGGCAAAATGCAGGAACCTTGTCCAATTCCATAGGGATTCCGGGTCGATTCCGAATCCGGAACACATCGTACCGGGAATTGGCAGAGTTCTTTGATGAATTGGAAACCTAGCTTTCCTTTATATCTCTCAATGTGAGGGAGAGGTCACGCCTCTTTCATCATGTACGCCCTTTGGCAAGAGACACACCCTTTGAAAGAGTGCAACTCTTCATTATTTCTGCCCTTTGAAAGGGACACAACCTTTCATAATCAGATCTGCACTTCTCATTCCCAAATTATCCCCTCTTCAAATGAGTTCTCTCCTCCCTTTTATACGTCATATTTGGGGGAGTCACAACTTATATCATTTCATGCCTTTTGACCATTCATTAACTTTAATCAAATCTTAATTATATTTAATTATATTCTTTTATATCTTAATTCTATTTTTATTTTTATTGTTTTGTATTTTAATTTTATTATTAACATTTATTATTAAATTATATCTCAGAGTGGGGACATTACAAGTAAATACATACTAAAACATATACTAAATACTTGCCAAAACTTCTTTCATAGGAGTGCAGCAGGCACCAACATAAGAAAACACATTAACAACTACATACAACCATTGCTTAAAAGGAAAAAAAAAGTTAAAAATAAAATATTAGATAATCATAACTGCAGGGCCGTTTCATTGATCAACTAGGTCTTCTGATAAAGATCACATCCGACCCACTGGACACATCAACATTGCTTAAACTGGTTCATTCTTTTCAAAAAGCCGAAGTACCTTCTATTGTGTGTTACTTGATTAGGATGGGTATTCACAGTGACAAATAGAACAAGCACAGGGCAAGTTGGGTTAAGTGAATCATAGTACTAACTAGGAACTGATTACTTACAACTATGTTGCTCTTCTCTGAATATAGACCATTTCAAAATATTACAGTAAAGGTGAAGGAATTAAATTTTATCTTAATAAGAAAATTAAACTATTTATTGGTAGGAGTCAACACCACCACCTAGCTAGGTGATTGCATGTAGACACATTTTTTATGGGGTCCAACACCTAGTTAGATGATCGAGACAGGTTATGCACTTTCCTCATCCTTGAATTGCATATCTTGTCTTTGGGGGCCTTCAATTTGTCTTAGTTAGGATTTTGGGAGAAAAGAGTTTATTTGGTAGGGATTAAAATTTTGGGAATTTGAGATTTCTAAAAATGTTTTTGTTCAATTTAGAAAATTTCAATATATTATTAAATTTTTAAATTATATAAAATTGTTAAAAAAAGAACACATTAATGGGCGTACACATGCATTTAAAATATACTTCTATTGCATAAAACTGATTTTTTTTTAATATATATCGGATAATGCTGAGAATTATTCAATATCTAGGCTTTCAAGATTAGAGCCTTCACAAAGGAATGATATGAAAATATGTAGATTTTCATTTTGTCATCAAAACCCTGTACTAGCGTTTTTACCTTATCCTACTAAGAGCAGTTTCATCAACAGCATCAATAATCCTGAAATACTTTCAGAAGATTCTTCTTCAAGGCTTGAAATGTTTTCTTTTTCTGTGTGAGGATTCTTGTAATGTCCCCTATTTATAGGCTGTCAATTCTCAAAGGGAAACATACATTACTACTTATTATGTTACAGTAATTATGAATTAATGACTAGAGTTGCTCACGGTACAGTTAGGCATTGGCCTTATTCAGGCCTAATCTTAATCCCCTTCCAATTTCTAGTCCTGGATGGGAGACTTGCTTGTCTAGGGTGCGATGATACCATCTCCCTAATGCAGCCCAGATTGCCGGAACCTCAGTCCATTCACCCTTGGGGCCTGCAGCCCAGATTTCAGTATCATGAGTTATTCAGGCCTAATCTTAATCCCTTTCCAATTTCTAGTCCTGGATGGGAGACTTGCTTGTCTAGGGTGCGATGATACCATCTCCCTAATACAGCCCAGATTACCAGAACCTCAGTCCATTCACCCTTGGGACCTGCAGCCTAGATTTCAGGATCATGAGTTCTTTCACCCTTGGGGCTCATCTATCATGAGATGGTTTTACTCCGCCTCTCCCTAACAGCATCGCACCACTCAGGAAAAAGAAATTAGAACTGGTTAAGGTATAGGTCTGTAAATAGGCCAACTATGTCTGCATTTTAATACTTAAAGATTTCAGACATATAAGATATTTTACTTATCATTATTATCTAACAGTTATGAGACACTAATTCAACAACTTAGATGCTTATTGTAATTATAAAGGAAACGAGTATTATTGTGCAGATCAGAACAACATACCAATCTCTGTTCAAGGCAGAAAGTATCAGATGTTTGTACCCCAATGGGATCTCCAGTTCGGTCCAGACTCAGGTCTGATTCTTGGTTCATATTCTCTTATTCTTACCGACACTTGACACAAGGCCAAATGCTCAGATTGAGCGAACCAAATAGAATATATAAAGAGATAAAGATTTGATGATGATAAATTGTGTGATATTCGATTAATAGGTGCTGCTGTTGAATATTTATATATTTCTGAGTCTCCAATTCATATTTGTTTTAGCTGATGGTCTTCCTCTTTGCTCTGATTCAATACTTCTTCTCTGATCCCCTTCCCATGCAATCCTTTTCTCTTGCAAATTGATCTTATACAGCTTCTAAGATAAAGCGAAGTGTCACCCCTCTTTGCAATGGATGTCATGTTTCATAGGGATGTGTCTCTTCTTAACTAACCGTGGCTTCATGACCTTAATTATATGTTGTTAACTAAATCACGACTTTGCTGTTAGTAATTAATTGTTGTTATTTTCTTAATATTAATTATTGCTCCTCTAAGATTAAGATTGCTGCTTAAATAAGATCGTTGTTCAATAATATTAACTCACCGTTCCTTGATTGATGCATGGGCAAAGTCTTAGAATCATAGAAAATTGTGAAGTCTTAAGTGAGAAATTTTTTCTCAATTTGTTTATTTACTTTAATGTGGTAGTGAACTTTATCATTATGTTCGTTATGAATGATCAGGGGGCACGAAAATTACAGGAACAATTTTAATAGCTTGTAGAGGAACAGGTTTATTTTGTTTTGTTTATTAAGTTCCTTCCATGTCCGGTCAAAATGGCAACTGGAAAATGATTGAAGGTCTATGGAGGTTTCTGATTCTTTTTTCTTTTTATCCAGTGCACAAATAGTTGACATGCTTTGTATTGGCAAGGCATGCAATAGGTTTATGGATGTCTTATGATATATAATTAAGTATGAACTTCACTACGATTAGAATAATTGCAATATGATGTAAAACAGGTACATTGAAGCAACTTCTTTGTCTGAAGAAGACAAACCAAACAGCAAGGAGGAAATAGTGCCAAGCTTTGAGCCGAAATTGCTAGGCACTGATGTGAAATCTAATATGCAGGTGTGGCATGTATACCTATCTTTTGCCTTCATCTCAGGCACTCATATCTTATCTGATACATTAATAATGTATTTCTATTTTATATTTATTATTTGTTATCCATACTCAGTATCTTTAAATGTTGGTTAATTTCTGCTAATTTCAATTGTGGCTTGTTGTAAGATCATATCAGGATTTTAAGATTTCGAAGAGAAGCAGAATCAATGATTTCCTTTTGGCTGAAAAGAAAAATTCTATTCATGTTTAGAATAAAGACTAGTGTTGTTTGATCTTCAGGTTTTTCTGAAATGTGGGCCTTATGGCCATTACGTCCAGCTAGGAGAGGATACAAAAGGTTGGAAGCCAAAGCGTGCAAGTGTTTCTAAGGTATAAAGCTGGAGCTCTTGATTGAGGGAAATTCAAATTGAACGAGAGTTTTTACATCCTAGAGCTATTTAGTGATTATTTTATCTTATTGTTGAACTTGAAAATGTAGATGTGATGCCAATATAAAGGCCATCTTCTGGCATAAACCATATTTAAAGTAAAGGACATAAGAATTGAATTGGCCTAGGAAGTGAATTGGGGATAAACTGTAAAATTGATTTGAACCACATTGGGTACTATACAGCCTAAAGATATTCATATAAATATAGAAGGAAATAAATTATGTTTATTCTCACAGGTTAGTAAGATATGGCAGTTGCGTTAAAAAATATACTAAATTTGATAGATATAAAAACAGAGTTGAAAACGACATGAAAACCCTAGAATATAATAACTACATGAGTGAGCAGTCCCAATGCTATACAGGTGCATGCAACCAGCACATGATTTAGAAAAGGTGAGGTCAATCAGCCCAAATAGAAAGGATAAATGAAAAGGGGTAGACCAATCATTTTATCGTTAGCTGATAATAGAGATTCATCTGCTACAGATATACTGTGTAGTTTTCAGTTTGTTTATAGACATCTAATGTTGTAACTTGTAATACTTAAGTTTTGAAGTAAGAAATATGTTAATTTCTTGTAATTTCTTTATGGTTGGTGCCACAAAGACACTGAGTTGTGTTTGCCTCACTGGGTAAACAGAAAGAGTACAGAAGTAACGCAGAAATAAACAATGCAATAACAGCATAAATACGAGAATAAGCTTTCCATTAATAACTCAAAGTGTATACAATGTTCATAGTGTTATCTGTTGTCAACAACACACCACTCAATACCCGCAGGTAGCACAATATATAACAGCCGAAGGGGTATGACACAACCGTCGTGACTCCAACTACCTACCCATTGGCTAACTAACTACTAACAAATGGCATTACTACCAAAACATTAGATATACATATTTCTCGACAACATCATCCCCCCCCAAAAAAAGTCGTCTCCGACAACTAACAACAAAAATGGAGACAATGCAACCCATACAAAATATACATCCAAGACAAAACTAAGGAGGGGGCTGGGGAAGCGTCCCTGAAGTAGAAGGCTGAGATGCCGGTGTCTGGGCCACCAAGTGGGCGCGGAGCTCATAAACCTGCTGAGTACGTGTTGTCACATCACGCTCCGCCACCAACACTTTCTCCAAAGCCGTCTTCACCATGTGCGCGGCTTCCAGCAACTCCTTTTCTTTTGTATCCGCTGTCTCCGTCATACAGACCAATCGATCCTGCAACAGGCTCCTCTCGGCAGTGACTGCACCCAACTCTTGCTGTACGAGGCTCCTCACACTCTGCTCCGTCGAAAGGCGAGTCTCCACCTCAACCTTCTCTGCTCGGGCCATCTCAAGCTGCGCCAACAACTGGGCCCTCTCTGCTGCCCACGAGGCCTGCTGACTGGCCACATCCCTCTCCAACTTGACCTGAGCAGCCTCACGGACCACAGACTCATGCTGCGTATGCCTCAATGCATAGTAGGCGTCTCGGTAGACTTGCTCAATCTCTCGGACGACTGCCATCACCCGACTCTCCACAATGGGCTCCCGTACACTCCAAGCCTGTAGCATCTCATTCGTTTGAGTAGTCGGCCATCCCTGAGACTCAAAGCATGTAGCAAAGGCTGCCAGGCAGCCCACCCTCATAAACTGTAGGACCCGCTCTAACTCCACCACTACCTGCTGTAATGCTTGCATCTGGGCCGTGGCCACCACTCGTCTACCCCTCGTCACCATGTCAACTAAATAGGCCTCAATGTCCTCCCCCTCTTGCTTCCGAAGGCTGTGACCGTGAGGGAAGTGGCATTTGTGAAAGAGCGCCAAGGGGTAACGCAGAGGTCTCTCACGGAACCGATACTGCCGCATCCTGCTGGTATGAAGGTACGTGCTCCGCCACTAGAGGTGTAGCATCCCTCTGTTCCTATACCGCAGAGACGACTTATGCTGCCTCGTTCCCGATTGCTAGTGCATGTGCCTCGCCTGATGAGTCGTCCTAGTCTACTACCTCGGCTGGAGTCTCTCGACAAGGTGAGAATACAAAAGCGCCCACGGGTGGTACCACTGTCATCTGAAATCGCTGAGTCAACCAGCTCTCCATAGCCACTACCGACGGGTTTGTACTGGGGATCCCCGGGACTCTCTGCATCTCCATGATCGGAGTGTGTCGCCATAGCCATGGGCTCCTCCAACAAGGAGGTAGAAACAGTCACCACTGCCTCAGTTCCAACAACATCCAATCGCACCTGAGGCTCCGTATCAACCACCTCCCTCAGTCCCTGATCCTCATCTACTACTTGATGCGGCGACCTATCTGTACACGACTCCGCCATGTCTTCGATGGCCGGGGCCGGTCCCGAAGGTGGTGCTCGATCCGGCGGAGGTGAGGCTACCTATTGCTGGATGGGGCCAAGTGCAACTAGCGTGCGGCTCTGCCCAAATGCAGGAATAAAGGTGCCTCCCACTCTGGATGACATCACAGGTGTGCCCATTGGTAGCAAGGGTGGGGCAAAAAGGACCCTCTCCTTCGTCGCCCTGCTGCTATCATCCTCCTCATCCTCTACTTCTGAATCCTCTGTACTACTGGAAGTCTCCCTCCCACTATCAGGTTCTCCCGAGGCCGTATCTACCGTCCGTTTTTTGCTTCGCAGAAGAGTGCCCAATGTCCAGGTGTCTCCAATACATGATAGGAGGCTCATCAGCTGCCAACGGTCCCTGCGGCCGTACCTCCAACTCTGCCTCCGGCACTGCTTCCCGCATGGCCTCCAAGAACAGTCCTATAGCATAGTGGGGCATATAGAACGTGCGATGCTGCATCGTCAAGAACTCATACATGCGCTTTGCTAGCAACGCGGCCCAATCGTACACAATGCTGTTCATAAGCTCGTTCAATGAGCATAATCTGAGGGAGGGCGATGTCTGACGCCCTACCCGATCCCGTCAACCTGCTCTTAATGACATCCATAATGCACCGCCAGTGGCCCTCTGCAACAAAGGTCTTACCGATTCCTCGTCCCTTCGTGGCATTAGCCACGCTGTCCAGCTTTGCTGTCGTCAAGTTCCTGGATACTAATTTAATCCAATATTCCTTCTCCTCACGCTTCATCTTCTTAGCCTTCAACTCGATTTTCCTGCCCTGTTTGCTTGGGATGTCGAACACTCTAGTAAAGTCCACAGCTTTGAAGGATATGGTGACATCCCTCCTGAGGTACTCAAAAGTACTCATGCGTGTGTGTTTGTCGAAGGTGTCCACCATGAACCGTAGGGCACCCTCATACTCGCAGATAGGAAACACGGGCATTCAAATAGCCCACTCCACTTCTGCCTTACGAAGGTTTTGCTTCACCAAATCATTGTCGGGAGTGTCCTGCCACCATCTCCAACATTCCGACCCATTCAGGCCCTCGAAGGTGATATTCTGAGGTGTTAATGTATTTTTCCCACTTATGGTAGGTTGTGGTGCTTTTTGCTTTTTCTTCCGACTTGCGCTGGCATCCAGTGTGCTGCCTACCACACGCACGCCTGATGACAAGACCCTGGTATTTCTATCCATCTGGCTGCTACTGGAGGAAGCCTGCAACTGCTTTTTCCAACTCCGTTTCCCAGCCGACTCCATTAATTTCTCGTATAACTGATTTCTGGTTATAACCGTACGGTCGTGAGACACCCTCGTAACTACCTTCTTCAGTTGTGTATGGCTGCATATGCCTTCCCTGTGCTTGCGCGCTGCGTTGTTGGGCGGAGTGCTTGGTTGTCTGCCTTTGCGTTTGGGCGGGGTTGCCAGTTTTATTTCTTGCATGGGCGGTGGTATTCACTGCACGGTGGTTTACATCGCACGGTGGTCCCACCGCCAGTGTTGCCACCGCACGGTGGTCCCACTGTCGGTGTTGCCACCGCACGGTGGTCCCACTGTCGGTGTCGCCACCGCACGGTGGTCCACCCTTTTTTTTTAAAAGGCCGTACGGATCGTACTATTTTTTTTTAAAAAAAGAAAAATTCTTTTCTCAATTTAATAAGATTGTCAAACATCCTGATTGGAGGGTCCAGGTTCCCTTCGTTCGTGGTAAACCTTTAATTTCGACCCATTGACGACGTCTGGTATCTCCTTCCCGTCGAGCATCCACAACTTAATCGCCTCATTGGCATTGACCTGGCGTACCTTGAAGGGCCCTAGCCATCGCACTTTAAATTTTCCTGGTTTGATTTCGTTCATCCATTGAATTTCAACACTAACTGCCCAGGAGTAAACTTCATTTGCCGAAGATGCTTGTCATGCCAGACCTTCCGTCTTTGCTGGGCTGCCTCTGTGGCCCATTGTGCCATCATTCTTTTTTCTTCCAACTTGCTTAAGGCATACAGTCTCTCCCTCAGGCTCTCGATATCCCCGAGTCTGTTCTCTACTGCAATGCGAAGACTTGGCACCATGAATTCCGCTGGCATCACAGCTTCTTGCCCGTACATGAGTTGGAACGGAGTCTGGCCTGTGGTCACCTTGTAGGTTGTACGGTAGGGCCACAAGACCGAAGGTAACTTTTCTTCCCAGTCTTCTCCCTTGACACCGCACAACTTGTATATCACGCTTACAATAATCTTGTTTGTAGCCTCGACCTGCCCATTGGCTCGCGGGTAATAGGGGCTAGATAGTGAATGGAAAATCTTGAATTCTGTAGTAAGGAGTTTAATCATGTGGTTCACAAAATGTCCGCCTCTATCGCTTGTCAACTGCATAGGGATCCCATACCGCGTAATAATTTGCTCGTAGATGAATCTTGCTGTACTTACGGCCGAGTTGTCTGGTAGAGCTCGCGCTTCAACCCACTTGGTTAAATTTCAGTGGCTACCACAATGTAGCGACACCCCTTAGCGCGGTTCACTTTGAGCAGCTCGATGAAATCCAGCCCCTAGCGCTCGAATAGTTCTTGAGCATGCGAAGGGTTGAGGGGCATGAAATCCCTTTTCAGCGGCCTCCTCGCTCTCTGGCAGGTATCACAACCTACTACCCATTCTCTCGCATCATTATACAATGTGGGCCACCAGAGGCTTGCTAGCAACACCTTCCTTGCCGTAGTGTCCGGTCCCATATGGCCTCTTGCGGGCCCCTCATGTGCTTCCCTCAAGATGCTTGGCACGTCTTCCTCCATCACACACCGACGTAACACCTCGTCGGGCCCCATTTCATACAATAAACCATTAATCAGCTGGAATGTGCGGCTTCTCAACACAAGCTTTCTTCGCTCTCCCTACGGCATGCCTTGGGGGAATACAGAGGTGGAGAGATATTCCCCGATGGCAGTATACCATGGTGGTAATACTGCGATTTTGAATAGGTGGGCGTTTGGAAAGTCGTCATTTACCCCTTCTGGCGGCTCTCTGAACTTGATCCGGGACAATTGGTCAGCAATGACATGGCTTTTGCTTGGCCGTACAATTATTGTGAACGTAAACTCCTGCAACAAGAGTAGCCATTGACTAATCCTTCCCTGAATTATCGGCTTATTGACCAAGTACATGAGGGCTTGATGGTCCACATAGAATGTGAACGGTGTCGCCAACAGATAGTGTTTGAATTTTTGTACCGCATAGATCATCCCTAATGCCTCCCGTTCTATTGAGCTATAAATTTTCTCCACTTTGGATAACAGTCTACTGGCAAAATAGACGGGATGATCCAACCCGTGATCTCCCACTTGGACCAGTGTGGCACCGATCGCAAAGTTTGAAGCGTCCACATGGACATGGAACTCCCTGTCCCAGTTGGGGTAAGCAAGGATGGGAGCAGCTACCAGCCTCGTCTTCAATTCCTCAAATGCTTCCCTCTCTGGGGTCCCCCAGGTGTACGGCTCACCCTTGCGAGTAAGCTTGTCCAAGGGGTGGGATATTTGTGCAAAGTTTTTTATGAACCTCCTATAGTAGCCGATATGGCCTAGGAAGGACTTTACCCCGGTGACATCCGTAGGAGGCCCCATCTCCACGATCACCCGTATTTTGTCTGGGTCTATCTTCAGACTTGCTTTGCATACAATGTGCCCAGCCCACTATAGATGGACCAATCGTCGAGGAAGGCGTTAAAATTCCCTACTGACTTCTTGTCGAATATGTGTAGTATAATTCGCTGGAATGTTGCAGGTGCATTGCATAGGCCGAATGGCATCCAGTTGTATGCGTAGACACCATCTTCGACCACGAAGGTGGTCTTCAGTTTATCTTCCTTGGCGATTGAGATCTGGTTATATCCGGAGAATCCATCCAAAAATGAGTATATCTCATGGCCGGCCACCTCCTCCAATATGCTGTTCGTAAATGGGATTGGGAAAGGATCTTTAATCGTAACTGCATTGAGACATCGGAAGTCCACACATATCCTTATCTGGTTAGCCTCCTCCTTTAATGAAATGACTATGGGCGACACCCATTCACTTGTCTGTACTTTAAAAATGATACCGGCCTCCAGCATTTTTTCTATCTCGTCGTTCACCCGTGCTACATAGTTGCGGTTCATCCGGTACGGTCTCTTTCGTATAGGCCGGGCTCTGGGTACCAATGGGATGCGGTGCACGCACAGTTTGGGAGGTACCCCCGTCAAGTCTTTATACGTTCATGCGAAGACGTCTTTAAACTCCAGGAATATTTTGAAGGCCGTTGTCTTTAGCACGAGATCCTAGTCATCCCCGACTAATATATTCCGTGGGTTCTCCTCCTTTCCCAGGTTTGTTGCCTTTAGCTTGGAGTCTTCAAATTGAATTGGCTTGTCTTTTTCGAACTGATGTGCGGGTGCCTCGTCCACTCGGGCTTCGCCCTCATATTCTCTGTATTTCGGAGGGAAGACCTCCGGATCGACAGGCTCCTCTATCTGCAACATGTTGGAGTGAAAAAGTTCGTAGTCCTCCATTTGCCAATGGAAGAGCCCGTTGAGTGAGCACACCTCATCTTCAGAACATCCCTCCAATTAGAGCACCCCTTCACTGTTCGGCTCCATCGCGTTCTTGCCCTTGCTTTCATCGGGACCCCTTTCCCCTTTATTAGAGTCCTCTGAGTCCGAGTCAGAAGAAGCGAGCTCTTCGCCGACATCTTGGGTCTGTAGGGCAATGATATATTTCCGCCCTCCCTTCTCCATGGAAAGTGTATTTTTCTTCCAGTTATGGTTCACCCTCGCGGTGATCAACCACACTCTCCCCAGGATGGCATCATAGCCTTTCTTTTTCAAGGGGATAACTACAAAATCTAATAGGAAGGGCTGCGTACCAATTGTCACTTGCTGGGCCATCAATATGCCGAGTGGCTTGATGCCGTTTTGGTCGGCTCCTACCAGATTAAATGTGGATGGCCACAGGGTGGGTTTCCCCAACCTCTTCCATGTCTCTTCTGGTAGTACATTCACCCCAGCACCTCCATTCACAATGGTGTCCTTCAGAATGCTCCCAAGGATGCCCATTTCTACCACCGCTAGGTGTCTATCACTGTTCAAGGCTAGTAACATCGGGTCAGTCGAAGGGCTGACGGGTACTTCCACCTGTGGTGCACTCGAAGGTACGTGTGCGGTTCTTTGCACATTGCTGAGGATGGCAGTCCTCAAATGTGGCATGGAGTCTAGAAGGTCTTTTACCTTTATCGGTACCTCCATCTGCAAGACTTGCCCTATAATATTCTTTTCCGCTTTCAGGCGGGTTGAGGGACTCATCATCTCCGTGTTCTTCCGTCCTTCTGCCGCCATCTCCCATTCAATGTCGACCTTCGTCTCCTGCAGTCTCTCCTTCTCTGTGTGGGGGTTGGGATACGTTGCCTTCTTGGCCTGCGCGCGAGTGATCGCCAATACTTCGCCCGTCTTCTCAATATTGAGGAGATTCATCCCCTGTTTAGGACATTTTGTGTCATCGTGATCACCGGGGCTGCACCATCTACATAGGCTCTGGGGGGTTTCAGTATTCTGGCACTCCCGAGCGAAGTGCTCCCATTGGTTGCAGGCTCGACATTGAATTATTGGCCGCCCCTTAACGTCATACTGCATTCTGCTCTGATTGTTGTTGTTGTTGTTGCCTCTCCCTCCTCTTCGGTTACCTCTATAACCACCGGATGATGCAGTGGCGTCGGCTTGCGGCTGGGCGAAGCCTGCTACTGCGGACAGTGAGGGTTGCTCTTGCGCGAAGAATACTTGGTTCCCTTTTGTTTTCATGTTGTAGGGCCACTCTTTGACGACGTGTCCCAACATTTGGCAAATTTCACAGAATGCCTTCTTTGGGTAGGTGCCTTTTGTGTGACCTCCTTCCTTACAATTAGTGCACCACACGTCTTCATTTTTACTCGTGCTTCCTTTCATATTGTTAAATTCCTTCAACATACGGTGCATATCCTTTTGAAGAGCTTGCACCTTCTTACTTGATGATTCATCACTGCTGCTTTCTCCCGAGGACTCCTCTTCTGCAGAGGACTTGTCTTTTTTCTTCCGCGATGTTTGGCCTTCACTTTCCAAATCCATCGCGCGGTTGTATGCGTCATTGTATGATGTGGGCAGTACAATTTTCATCTTCCTCCGCAGGGATGACCGCAACCCTTCCACGAACCATCTCTTCTTTAGTTCGTCAGCCTGCTGGTTCTCCATCTTCCCCAGTGACTCTTTTAATTGTCGGCTATATGTTCGCATTGTCTCGTGCTTTCCTTGCTTTGTGCTTAATATCTCCGCCACGATCTCATTATCATCTCGAAGGAGTCGATACTCAGTCTCGAAAGCTTTCATTAGTTCATCCCATGTTCCCACCTTTACTTTATCCACATGAGAGTACCAATCAATGGCTACCCCTCTCAGGGTGGCAGAGAACTGCACCACCCAATCAGCTTTGTCAACCACCCCGTTGGTTGACCATATTGTCTCACACGTACGACAGTGCCGTACGGGGTTCTCGTTGCCATCTCTGTTGAATTTAGGCAACTTCTGTTTGCCTGCCATCGATGGGGGTCGTCTTCCTGGAGGTGGCTGTAGCCGTGTGTGTGCCCCTGCGCCGCTCCCTCCAGCGCCAGTGGTGTGTCCTGCGTGGGTGACTAGAGGTACGGTGTTTCGCCTGCCGTGTGTGGCACCTACCACTGTACAGTTGTCCTCCCCTCCGTTCTCACCCACGCCCACTCCTGGCTCCCTTTGGTGATCCTCACTTCGTAGCGTAAGGGATAAGTTTCTAAACTGATCTCGGGTCTCTTCGACTAGATTCCTCCGTAACCTTGTATCCTCCAGAAACTCTTCGTGGCTTCTCACCCTACAGTGTTCTGGCAATGCGTAGAAATTTCCCTCGGCTTCTGCACTCTCCGTGACACCTCCTTGGTTCCCTTCGGGCAACCCCTCGACAGGTCATCCTTCGGCAAGTTGCCTCAGCCTCCGTCTACGTTCTACTCGTCGTTCTAGAATCAAGGCCCTTTGTGCGGCCTCCCACTTGTCCATTTCTGCTTTCTTATTTCTATCTTTGTTTAATATGTTGGGCATTAATTCCCATGCATTTCCATAATTCACAACACATAAAACCAGAACACTCCTTTATTAATTCATTTCATCAGATACAACTCGTGTCAATATTATGACACTTTTATTTGAAAATAGAATGTTCCTTTATCCCTATGGGATTCAGGGTTCAATTCCTTTCGGGCCTCGTGCCATCCCGCTCCGCTTCCTTACGGCTGCTTTCTTCATACCGTTGGAGGATTTGTTGGCGTCACTCTTCTCGGGCAATCTCCTCCAGGCGAGCTGGTTGTGCCAGCGATACCTGTGCAAGCAATCGGGGGAGGTGGTTCATTAGCCGATTTACTGTCGAGCTAACCTCCAGTGCTGTCCACACGACACTTGGTGGGATTTCAGCCTCCGTGGCCTCTCATCGAACATAGGTCTCGATGGCTACCTCGAGCAGGATTGGAAATTCCTTCGTCGCAGTTTCTTCTCCACTGTAGAGCTCTGTTTGTGCGTCGTTGGCCTCTAGGTTTATCTCACCAACGGGTAGGCCCATCATGTCCGTGTGCCATCCGCTTCTTCCGTTCCCGAGTATGTCTAGGCAACGGCGCCAAATGTTTGCCTCACTGGGTAAACAGAAAGAGTACAGAAGTAACGCAGAAATAAACAATGCAATAACAGCATAAATACGAGAATAACCTTTCCATTAATAACTCAGAGTGTATACAATGTTCATAGTATTATCTGTCGTCAACAACACACCACTCAATACCCGCAGGTGTAATACCCTAAAAATGGTCATCTAAACCATGAGCCCCTAATCTCGACAACGTCACCAAGGTCCTAACCAAAGGCAATTAAATAAATCTTGAGCACACAATTAATCCTTTAATCATCAAATGTCACATGGCAAATTAATCAACCAATATTAATTAAATATTTATTTAATTAATTAAATCATTCCAAGTAAATCATTAAACAATGATCCTATTTATTTTAATTAAATATCTTTTGCATATTTAATTAAATAAATCAATTTGCCATAAATCTTCAAAAAAGGAAATAAATCAAAAAAGGAATTAATTGACCAAGAAAGAATTATAAATTGAGAAAAGAAATCAATTGGAGATAATCTTGAAAAACAATTAAAAAATTGATAAATAATCTCAAAGAAAGCAATTAAAACAATTAAATATTAAAATTGAATGAAATGGAGAATAAATCAGTTTTTTCTTGATTTTATCTTAATTTTAGTTCAATTTCCTTTAAAACTGAGAAATGCATCCAATCACATCAATTCACCTGGATTATGATTCCTCTTGGAAAATTTTGACCGCTCATCATCATTTGATATCAGCCGTTGGTTTCTTTCTGAATTTTCTATAAATTCAGGCTCTCATCTCTCATTCAAAAATCTTGGAGAATATATTGTTATTATGCTGATTTTGCTCTAGGTTCATTGAGAATATTGCATACATATTTAGATCATCTATCTCATTTATTGCTTAAATCTTGTTAGATTAATCTTGCATCCATCTAGCATTAATATCATGCTCATATAGATTAAAATCCTTCGTCTTGGTGTTGTCTAGTCACTAGATTGCTTATACAAATCTGAGAGCAATCTTATACTCACATCTTTTAGAAGGCAATGGGTCAATTTGTTATGGTTTTCATATTCACATTTATATCTGTCTAACCATGCATGTAATGACTGGATTGAAGTGTTGTGCTTACAGATACAGGTCCACTTTTCACACACACAACAGGTAGTACAATATATAACAGCCGAAGGGGTGCGACACAACAGTCGCGACTCCAACTACCTACTCGTCGGCTAACTAACTACTAACAAATGAGAAAAGTGGGTTTGTAAGAGTTACTGCTCTCAAACAAGACAGTTGGTGTGGGTTGGCGTCTCCAAGTCCTGTACATGTTAATATTTTGTGAGGCTGGATTAGGACAGTAGATCCTAGCACAGCTCTTCTCACCGTGGTTTTTCCCACTCTGGGTTTTCCACGTATCTTCTTGTGTTGGATTCATTGCATGGTTGCATTCATTTCAGTTTTAGTTTTCAAGTTTCTGTTATAGTTTTAGGTTTTGCTAAGCACATCAAAATACTTATTGCTTGAGGATTTGAAAATTTATCTACTACTGATTCACCCCCCACAACTATATCGCTCAGCAAATACTAATAACATGCGACAACTTTAAGACAAAAACATTAGGATAGGTGATGCCACTTGGTGAGTTTGAATTAGTGGTCTTCCACCTGCCATGCAAATTTTATTTATCCAGTTATGCTCATCTGTTGGGAAGTGAAAATGTCACTTTACAAAACATGCACACTTGGTAGGTAATGTGTTATGACTTTGAAGGGTCTGTTCATTGAGCTGCGGACCTCAAAATCCAAGTATGTATAGCTCATATTTGTTTCAAAATGCCAGAGATGTTTTCATGGTGCTATTCTAACTTGATCATACATGAAGAAAGAATGGTGGAGGGGATATTAAGGTTTTAATATGACATCAAATGCCTAAGAGGATCAGAAAATTACATGCAGAGTGCACCACGAGATGCATCAGCATTGCCAATCTAATTTTGCACTGTGAATATGTTCCAGAAATTCTATGTCAAATAGTAGGGTGTACCATGTAATATTATTGTGTGATAGTAATGGAATCTGCTAGCTTTAATATTCACTGTATGCTTCCTCTTTTTGCAGATCAAAGCAGAAAATATTGACCTGGACAATGCTCTTGAACTGCTGAGATATCCAATCATTCTGGTATGTACTCTCTCTTATTGTCATTCTAATTTTTTGGTCATTGTTTTGTTAATTATGAATAACACAAGTTCAAACGATAACTAAATTTAATGGATACTTTTTTTGAAGTGAGGGCTATATTATTTGATTCTTTTTTGTTTTCATGTGTATAGGGCAATCATCCAGAGGATAAGAAACCTGTAACATTGGCACTGATGAAATATGGCTTTGCAATTAAGTATCGACATTTAATAGCTACAGTGCCCAAGGTAAATAACTATTTTCTACACAATCATGTGAAAATATGATATACCATTGTATGTCAATTGCAAGCACCTCTTGAAAACACAAACCCTAAAGTAAATGTAGTCACATTAAAAAACATTAAAAATAGTTATTTGAGATAGATTACTTAAAAAAGGATTTTGTTTTGTCATCTGCATTATTGGTCAATTTCAAGTTGTAATAGAAGGGAAATTAAAAATTGAAAAAGAAAAAGAAATTCACCTATGACAAGTTTTCTGATTTAGTTTTAGTATATGACAAGATTTCTGATTTAGTTTTAGTATTTTATGACCGTGAGCTATCTTATAATAGTTTCCCATTTACTATAAGATTAGGGGAAGATTTGATTACATTCACAGGGGCTCAGGCAACAATCTATCTCCTTTCTTCAAATATTCAAATCAGTGGTGGCTGGTTCTTTTTCCTATGAGGCCTTCACCCTTTAGTGCAAATCCTTACAAGTGGGGAGTCTAGAGGCTCTAAAGTCCCCATGTTGATCACCTCTATTTTTGAACTCACATAAGCGATATGCAACACAAAATGGCCTTTGGGTATTGGTACTTCACATATTAGGGCTTTAGATTAATTACTGGTCCTTATCCTAGCACATCGATACTACTCAGTTTTCCCAAGTTACTCGGCCTTGATATCATGACCCTACACATTTTTCTCAGCATGAGTTGATCCCATTTAGATGACATGGACCTACTACTTGTTGGCTGCTCCCTAGACCATAGGGGCATATTCATATTATGAGCTTCTAGGGGAGTTTCTAGAGGAAGTGCTTTGATTCCTCCTAGGCTCTCATAGTGTGGTCCTCTAATTTTGGATGCAAGTATTATCTCTCAAAGTGACTGATGATGGCTTAGACATCTTCATTTTAGACATAGAAATAGATATTTAATCAGATTTTCTTCTGGTCTTTGCTGGCACATACTTTTTGGGCTCTTCACCCTTCATTGGTATTTGTATTGCTATTTATTAGTGGGGGAGTGCTTTATTTATTTTTCTTATATACTTTATTATTTTGATTCTAGATTTCTCTTTTCCTAGAACATTCTGTTAACTATTATAGCTCTAGTCCAATTGACCTACTTTTGGTCAGCTGTGGAAATTAATGTCGTTTCTTGCTTTCTTTCTTTCTCACCTCAACCTCATTAAGGAGTTTGTTGACACAGCCTCTTATTGTGTCTTTCTTGTATGTCAAAGGACAATGTTGAACTGTATTCTTTTGTAGATTGCTGGATGTATATCACTGTTTATGATGGTGTGCTGATTTTGGTTTACATCAATTTAAATTTAAAACGTCCACTTATTGGACATGACACATATATATCAGACAATATAAAGCATCCTTTAGTGCCAAGGGTAAATGATAGATTGGGATAAAAGATTAGTCATTGTAGCTCTTCAATGAACCTCTTTCTTGTTGCTGGACTTGATGAAGAATGTAAACAATTTCAATGGGGTCATTGTATTTGATAGAATGTTTAAGACAAAACCAATTGTAGATTTCTAAGTATATGGTGTATGTTGACTCTCATGTCTCATGTGATTTCTCAATTCAGCTCTGATGTTATTCAATATGGTTATATAATGAATATGGTGATTGTCATCATATGAATAATTGAATTTCCTTTCTTCTTAAGTGCTGTCCACTGCTGCTGCCCTACAAAATAAACCTTCTCTCTTCCGGTGTCCACAAAATGTATCCACACATATCTTGCTGCCCCCTGTCCCTGAAACACCATGGAACAAAGAAATACTCAAATGATATTAGAAGTTTAGTGCTGTGTGTTCATTATGACTCCCTTGGCTTTTTTAATATCTCCTTTACAGGTGTAATCAATTGGTAGAGATTCAACCTATTTTAATTCTTTTAGTCTAATTGGGGTTGTGGTAAGAGAGTAATTAATCAATTAAATTAAATTGTCTAAAGTCACTCATTTCACAAGAACGTTATATTTAATTAATCATTATATTAATATTGAATTAAAGAGTAAAAATTGAATTAAAAAGAAATATTAAAAGTTACACTGAGAGGGAAATGAAATTCAAATATTAAAAAGTGTGTGTAAAAATAAGAGCTTGCTAAAGGAAATTCATTCTTCGGATTTTATTAAAAAACCATAGCTTTAGAGATTGAACAAATTCATCTTTTTGCTCTAGGACAAAACACTATGGCAAATTTGTGGGTGGATTCACATGTAATCCACAAGTGTGCTGATTGATCTGAAGAATCGAGGAGAGATCGATTTTATTATGATTTGAGGATAGGAGATTTTGGTCTCCTATCCATCTGCCATAGCATCTGTAAGCAAGTTTTAGTGGTTTGAATGTGCTTGTGGGCTGTTTTGAGGAATTATAAGGAAGAAATACCTCTGTAGTAGTGGTATAATTGCTCACATTGGGAAAGGGAGTGTTAACAGTCCAGTATTCCTAGCATTGTCCAGAACTCTACCAATCGCAAGATATTGTCATGAACAGCTCCACAGTTTAACCAGTCCAATCTACAATAGACACTGACAGATTTATACTTGTCATCCTAGTACATACTGGTAGCATTCAATTTAATTGCATATCACATTATTCTGAAGTAATAACTTGTATTTCTGTCAACACTGTCGTCAGTATACAATGTCTATTATTATGTTTGATAATATTGCTTATTTGACAATGTATTAATTGTTTGTCACTCTCAGGTAGTTATAAGTGTCGGTTGGTTGACAGTTGTGTTCCTCTTGGCAATTGTCAGGTCCTTCAAATATGTTTGAAGGAGTGTGTTGATGTATTGTTTATGCACTTCATACACAGAATAAAATACAAAGGTATCTTATCCTCTCTTGAACAAAATCTGTTCAAATGCTGAACTAAGTGATCACTTGAGGTGACTCCAAGGTTCCTGCAAATGGCAGGTCTTGACTTGTGGATAAGCTCAATGGTTGATGTGATTGCTGGAATCACAAGGGGACTTACTTTTCATGAATGTTTGAGCTTTGCTGGAATGTGGAAATTTACTTGATTTGAAAAAAAAAAGACAAAAGCGATTGAGGGTTTAGAGAAATCTAATCTACTCCTAAGATCAATGATAGCACTAGATCACGCTTGGATGGACACATTCCTTAAATTGAGCTTTGCTTCGCCATTTTGCCAACAAACACACAAAAACGATGCAATCTTCCAAGGCAAATGAAAGGTGTTCATATCATGAACATTCATCCAAATACCCAATACACTGGTGCAACTTGAATAAACATATCCACAATTGAACTTAGCACATTTTAATGTTCAAGTTAACTATGCACTGTAATTGAAAATCATACAACCACAAATAGTATGAACTAAGGAATTATCAACATCCATACATTACTCCATCACAATCAATGATCTTCATCTAACATGAGGATACAACAAGAAACCATACAATATGTAAGAGAAACATCACCATTCACCATAAATTCAATGAAAGGTATGTTTATTTACATGCTTGGCAACAATTTCTGCCTTCTCCTCCTACTTTACTCTACTTCTAACTGCTTCTGCTATGAACTATTAACCCTTTACAAATGAGGAGCCTTTTACTTTACAGAGAGCTCATTACAAATGAATGGCTTGGATCAAATCCAAATTAATGGCCAAGATTGAAAGATAGAAACCCTAATTAGGGTTTGTTACACACATTGCATAACATTTAATGCTTGACCAATGATCAAATTACATTGAATTGGACACGTGTCTATCATTGAATTCCAACCAATGAGTGACGAGGTTAGGTACATGGAGCTTTGTGACTTCATATGTGGTAGCTATCCTCCACGTTGGATGAGTCAAGTGCATTGAATTTGGATGCCTTGACTTGCAATGATGTGATTGGGTTGGTGATGACTAAGCGCCACCTCAGCTCCACCTTGTAGATCATCACAAAGAAGAGTTTGTGGTTCGGGCAATATCTCTTGATACTCAACATTGTCAAATTGCATCATCTTATTTAATTTGATCACCTTCACCTATCCTTGATCCTGAATCCCTTCACTTGAAGCCTTCATCTTGAATTACTCTGTTGTTGTACTGGCAACAATTCTTGGATTTCTGGAGGAAATTCAAGATAATTGCAAGATTTCCTCTTCTTCATTGCTCTATCTAGATGTAGTGAGTCTTCCATTGTATCATTGCAAAGTCCTCTCCAGCTGTACGTGAAGGTAGATGATATTTGTATGTCTCATCTTTCATGTTTGTAAATCTCAACTCCTTGCATCTTATCTCGCTTGTCTTTGATTTGAACTCTCCATTTTCTTCGTAGAGCTATCCCCATGTAGTTTTTGAATCCTTGAAGTGATGCCTTGATGTAAAGCAATGCTGCTTCAAACCTCCCAAGCCCTTGTAAACTTTGTCCCTGTTATTGGTAAGTTCACCTCCTCGCACCATGCATCCAGCTGCTGGCTCTTGATCTGAAAAACAAAAGAATTCTTGGATCAAATACATAAGATATATCTTTATTTCAAAAACATGTTATCTAATAGACTCTTGATGTTCTGATTTCTGATTTTCAGGTGCGAATCAGGTTTGTTATCTACTTTATAGGTCTGATTTCTCAGTTTTGCAAGTCTGATTTTACTTTGATCTGCTCTTGGTCGTGGATTTTGGCAAGTGAAGGATAAAATCTTCCTTGATCATGGATTTTGGCAAGTGAAGGAAAAATGCACCCAATATCAGGGATTTGAGCAACTCAAGGAAAAAATCAACTCACTGTCAGGGATTTCAGCAAGTGAAGGAAAAATCACCTCATTGACGGGGATTTGAGCAAGTCAAGGAAAAATGTGGGGAAGGCCGTGGATTTTGGTGAGTCGAGGAAAAATGTGAGGAAGACCGTGGATTCTGGCCAGTGAAGGAAAGATGTGGGGAAGGCCATGGATTTTGGCAAGTGAAGGAAAGATGTGAGGAAGGCCGTGGATTTTGGCCAGCCAAGGAAGAATGTTGATTACCTCTCCAAGTTGTTGAGCGCATTAATCACCTTCATTCCTCTTTAAACTTGGCAATTTGCTTGATCAAATATCATAATGTTTTATTTACCTTTGCCAAGTCATGGATTTCCTCACCGAAAGGATGAATAGACCTTGGTCATGGATTTCTTCAACCCGAGGATAAACTTCTCCTAGGTCGTGGATTTTGGTGACTCAAGGAAAAATTTCACCTAGGTCGTGGATTTTGGTGAGGGATAATCTTGTTCACTTGTTGAATCTTGCCAACTTCAAGCACCTAACCAATTAATTCACCCTCAATATATTTTTCCTCATTCAAAGTTAAGGATGTGAATGAGTTCATTGTTTCTTCTTTTCTTCATTGATCAACCTTGCTATCTTCATGCTTGAGGCGTGGATTTTATCAAGTCAAGGATAATTTCAAGTCATGAACTGATTGTCGTTGTTCACTTTCAACATCAAGATTTCCTTATTCAATTCACCAAGGCAACTTCATCATCATTCATCAAGGCATCAGGATAGAATTGCTTTCACTCATCATTGTCTTTAAAGTACTTCAATCTTTGAACCTCCACAAGTTGTGGATTCGGGCAAGTCGGTGACAAAATTATCACCTCATCACCTAGGTCATGGATTTGAGCAACTTATGGATGATCCACTCCGACCTCATCACTCATTGATTACACCAAGTGTAGAGTGACTTTACTCATCGGTTTGACTTGGTATTTTCTTTCCTTTTATCATGACTTAGACCTTGAATCGTCCTCATCAAACATTTCACCTCAGTTGATTGGTCATCACTTCTTGATCGTTCCTTGCTTCTATGCTCTAACCTAAGGACATCCACTTGCTCACTTGATTGCTCATCACACTAAAGACTCATACCTTGACTAAACCTGAAGATCATACTGTGAAGCATCACTTAATGATCATCTTAACCTCTTTCTATCACTTGAGCACTTAATGTCCCACCCTCTCTAGGACACTGAATTTTCTGAACAGTAGAAGAAGAACACCTGCTTGTTCTTTAATTAAATTAATAATACTATATGTCTTTTCTTTGATTGTGATCTTTCAGAGCTAGACAAAAGTTGCAGAAGATGTGGTTGTTTTTGGTTTGAAGTTTTTGAAAGGAAGAAGATAAATGCCTTCTTCTAATAACAAGAAATAGATTGAAAACTAACTTGTAATCAGATCTAAGCTTAATTACTTATATTAGCATTCTATTAAAATGGAATGCAACAATCTTCTGGAAATAGTTCTATTACAAGCAAGTGAAATCCCTAAGCCACTACCAACATACCCGGTAGTTTTGAAGAGGAAAGGTTGAACTCCAGATGTAGCACACAACTAAGGAGCTCACTCAGGAAATGAGGTTTTTACTGAAAAAAAAAAAACCTCAGAGATCAGAAATCTGGTTCCTTTCTCTTCAAATTGCTGTCATATGATAGTTTGCTGATGGCGATAGTGTTAGAGTGTATAGGTTGAAGTTTCCCCTTAAGTTGGGGTTTCTTGTACACTCCAAATTCTTCAGATGGTACGGCCTGCTGTAGGTCTGTTTTGATGTGTTTTGATATCCCCTTCACTGCTGCAACCTTCCAGAACTTGTTTACTGTGTAGGGAAACGTGCATCTGATGAGAACACAGTTTGGGGTGGAAATGATCTTCAAAGAGCTGGATAAGAGGGTCGGCCTACCAAGCAGCCAACTCCCTACAACTGTAGACTAAAAACTCTATAACCAGTCCCAAACACTCTTCAAAATTGCTGTCCAGTCTTCACACAAATCGTACTCATGCGCCAATACATTCCTTATGCAAAGATCCTTCAAAAATGTATTCTAAACCTTCTCAATCAAGGCAGTTTGGCCACACACTCAAGCAAGTAGGTGACTCATATTTGTATACCAAACTAATTCACTTTAAGCTCCATGGAAACCCCTGATAGCTGGAGTTCCTCTTCACACCCTTGGCTGGTCTCTCACAGCTATAGATGTGCAGCAACAATGGAGGTTCCTGTCTCCAAAGCCCCCAAAACCTTAAGCTCCTCAAGGGAGGTGAGAAAGAGAAATTTTTATCCAACATAATGACTTTGCCCCTAAGTTTGTCTCCAAAGCTACTTCCTAATTAGGGTTGAACCCTAGCACCTCAATCAGATTTAATGATTTAATATTGATTACTTTTTCCACATTATAATATTCCCCTTTTGGAGTGCTCACCTTATGTTATGGGCTTTTTCCACTTAAGTCATTCTTTTATCTCTTACTTCCCCTTTCACTCTCTCTCTAGAGATAGGAACATAGGATAGGTGAAAACTCACTATTATTAATGTATTTTTAGCAACCCAAGGAGATATTATGAATTTCAATTTGGCTTAACTGGAGTGTTTAGTTTAAATGCTCTGGCAAAACAAGAAAGAACGCTCGACACATTTTCATGGAGACCAATCTGTTTGGGTCTTCTATCCAACCTCTTAGTCTACGAGGACTGTTCCTAGACTAACCTTGTAAGCAAAATTGGCTAAGGAGGGGACATTACAAAGCTAAGAATACTCCAAAATAGTGTATAGGGGGACCTGATTGCTGCTAGACTGCCTGACTTGATCGTATCTTGACGACAAGACATTGCATCCCCTCACAAGCAAGGGGTTAATGACTCGAACTATTGCCATGCTAGACGACTAAGCTAAGACGACTACGCTACCAAGCAAAAAAGTGGGGTCCCCATTTCCAATGGGGTGATGTGTGAAAACATCACAATAGAGTTATTTCACCTCCTCAATTTTTGAACTAGCTACCTGTTGACGTGTATTTTGTACACCATCATACACAGAATAAAATACCTAAAGGCATCTTATCCTCTCTTGAATAAAGTCTCTAACTGCTGAAGATTCGCATGAAGGATCAGTTAGGATGACTCCAATGTTCTGGTTAGTAGGGTCTCTACGTGTGGATAAGCACCAGCGGTATGATGTGATTTGCTGTATCCTCAAGGGGTCTTACGCTCCGAAAGCTTGAAATTTTACTAAACTAAGAAGCATTTCAAAAAATAACAAAAGGATAGGGTTTGCAAGAGGTCTAATCTAATCTAACCCTAAGAATGACTTCATGTGGACAAGACTTGGCAAGATTCTACCAACTTCAATTTCGCCATAAAATAACAACTCAATTGAAATTGATGCGATCTTCTAAGGTAACAAAATGATTTTCAATGCATCAAAGATCAAAGACACTACCACGAAGGTACATATCCAAGATACAATAATGATTGAAGGTTAAGTGATTCAAATATCTCCAGTCGACCACGCAAGGCGTTCCTACAATCAGCAAGAAGCTAGTGGTATGGAAAGCGAATCCTACCAAAGATCAAGTCTCACACTATGTCCTTCAAATTAACACACTACTTTGATTGAGCATGATTCAAGTAAATTGAACAACCATGAAGATAACCAAGAAAGTTGCAACAAAACACCATAACTTCAATATTTCATTGATTTCAAAGTCATCATATACAACAATTGCTTGAATCCCTTTTCTCAAACTCAATCTTACTACAAAAATAAAAATTGCTTCTAAACTCTAATCTCTCTAATACATCAAACTTTCTCTCTAATCTCTTAACTATCTCTATTCTCTATTACAAATGAAATGAAAATGAGGGTATAAATAGCATCCTCAATTACAATGAATGGTCCAGATTGAAAGCAGATCAACAGTCAAGATCATGACACCTAAACCCTAATTAGGGTTTGTTACAAAAGTTCCCCTTTTATTGCACAACATTAAACGCATAGCCAATTATAAATTTGGCACGAAAATCTAGGAGACATAGACCAATGACAATTAAGGTGCCATGTCATCTATAACAACCTCTCATCTAGAATCTTATTCCCTTTCCAATGCTCCTTTTTAGCATATGCAATGAATCTTGATATGATTCCCTCGATCTCAGCAATTGGAATCTCGGGAAGATTCTTCATTCTTTCTTCCAAGTGGATGACCTGATCAAATGCATCTAGAAGAGCTGCGTCCCATGTAAGTTCAAGTTCCTTAGTCTTTTCGATTAGGAGCATGGTAGTAAACATTTGGTCCTGTTGCTCATCTGTGATATTGACGTCCTTGCAAAAGATGACCTTGATCCTATCCTCCAATTCCTGCAAATCCACATCTGTCTCAACTTCGATCCTCCTGCCAAGAATGGTACGTAGTACCTCAAATACTCTGTCTTGGATCGGGTTGATCACCTCCTCAACATGACTGCACTTAGTACTGATGTCCTCAAAGAGAACTTCCTTCATCTGGAGTAAGGTTGACCACTGAAGTAAACTGTGAGGTCCTCCATCCATAATCTTTTCCTGCGCTAAGACCTTCCTCGATGTTTGTCTAATTACCTTCAAGACAGGAATGATAACGTCCTTGGTATGAGCAAAAGCGGCTACCGTTATCATCAAATTGTGGATGATCTCAAGAACCTGAATAGCTCGGTGAATAGTCTTCATCATCCTTGTTGCAAATTCTACGGCAACTGTATGAGATTTGTCCATCCAAGTACTCATACGCTGGACCATACTCCTAAATCTCTCTGCCTCACCAATTGATTGAAGGGGAAGTGCCTGTATAGGTGATCTTGCTGGATCCTGATGTCCTAAAGGTTGATTGAGATGGCTGAAATACGTTCTCCATGCACCGACCTCCCTCTCAAGCTTTCTACTCTTCTCCATTTCTTCTCTAAGCTTGTCCTTCAATGCCTCAAATGAATCTGTGGCATCATCTAGTGTCTGCTCGGCTGTGGATGGACCTAGCTCAAATGTCTCTATATCATATTCCTCTGCTAAGATCTCACCTTCATACTTGTCTACTGCCGGTGTAGCTATCTGCAATTTCCTGGACCCAGTCTCATCTCTAATCATCTTGGACATCTTGGTAGCCTTTCTCTTCTCTGTCACCTCCTGGGAATATCCAACAAGGCTCTCTAAATCAATCACATTGTCTTCGTCCTCGATTACAATCACCTTTGTTAATCTTTCCTTCAACCAATCTGGGATGGCTGATCTTGTCTCTCTAACCTGTATCTCCTTATGCAATATTTCTTCTTCTCTGTGAGGAGATGTTACCTCGTCATTGTTCTTGTCTTCATGTAGCTCATAATCTTGGAGAGATCCACTTGGCGACCCTTGAGGTACCTGTCCTTCTTTATCATTCTGAACCATCGACTCCATAGACTCTTCCACTTCAAGTGTCCTTTTCTCTTGTCGAGAAGATGTACCGGATGAACGATCTCGGCTGGCCTCTTGTTTCTTCTTGGAAGATTCTCTCTTTCCAGGTCTCTCTTTCCTCTTCGAACCTCTTGGATGGAGATCGCCTTCACTTGCACTTCGAAGGTTGCCTTCATTTGCATTTCTGGGATTAGGATTACCTTCGCTTACACTAGCTCCACCTTTGGCGGGCTTCTCTTCCAAAGTGAAAGTCATAGCTATGCCTTGTTCTCTCAACTTCTGATGCTGCACATCAACCCATCTGCGAGTACAAGACAAGACTGGAGCCATCAAAGCATCTAGATCCACGACATCGGGCTCATTCCAATCTAACCTTACTGATTTGCTTTCTCGATCATAGGATGACTGGAGATGTCTACCACTGTCCTGTGCTTGGTCGGCCACTCTGTAAATCTTGCATTTCCTGATGAAATCCAAAGGCAATCTAGAATGCATCTTTCTTTTCACTTCAAGATCGTCTAAGAGATTCATCATAAAATCTTCTATCTGAAACTCATGCTTAAACTTCCTACCGACTGTCTCCTCTATATATCCATGTGGATCAAAGTTCTCCCTCAAGGCAAAGGATGAAAAAGAATACAAAGCTAACTCCTTCTCTGCGTCATCCATGGCTAAAGCATTAGGACATACCTCAACTGAATTGCCCAATATGATAGGTACCGGAACTCCATTTCCATGTCTGTGTCTGAATGCCTTCGCATAAGCTGCCAACTGTCTTGTTACTTCGAGTAACACAATTCTGTCTGTCGGATATCTTGGCAACATGTATGGAGGTGAAAGACATCCATGAACTCTGATATAAGTAAACTTCGGAAATTGGATAAACTAAGCACCGTACCTCTTTACTAGTTCCTGTGCATCCTGAGATAATCTGTTGTGAATCCCACCTTGCAACGTCCTTGTGATGTTCATCGTGAAGGTATCATTAACTAACTTGTAGTTGCTTCCTGGCGGATGATGCAAGTGGACATAGGAATCACAAACCCTGACCTCGCCGGGTCCTCTTCCAATCACTCCTCTGTGAGGTAGTCCTGTGTATTCGAAGCTCCTGATCAAGGCATAGATGACGTATGAACTCATGTGGAAGGACTTGGTAGCTTTGAGTCTCCTCAACTGTACGTCCAAGCAATGGCTAATTATTCTAGCCCAATGAATTGTTCCTTTACCCTGAACTATCACCTGAATGAAGTAGAATATCCACTTTTCAAAGTAAAAAGCTTGAGGGGCTCCTGTGACTCGGTTGAGCATTGTAATCAAATCTCTGTACTCCTCCTGGAAATCAATCCTGTGTGGTGTGTTCGGTACCTTGCTCAGGCGAGGACGACTCTTGAGTAACCAGTTTTTGTTAATGATGCTTAGGCAAGCATCTGGATCATCTTCGTACATTGACCTGGCTCCTTCTATGCTCTTGTAAATCATATCTCTGTGCTCTGGAAGATGGAAACCCTCACTTATAGCTTCCTCTGAAAGGTACGCCAACGTGTTTCCTTTCTTGGACACGATTGCTCTGGACTGAGAATCATAATGACGAGCACACTCGATCATCAACTCATGACACTGTACTGCTGGAGGGAAGCCGGCCGCCTTAATGATGCCACTTTCAATTATCCTCCAGGTGACAGGTGATGGCTTGCCAATGTAAGGGACATCTCGAAACTTCTTCGTGCTGAAGTTGCCCAAGTTAGTATCTTCAATGTTGCTCCACTTCGACACGATCTTGGTCTCCACTTCTTCGGTCTTCTGATCTTCTTTCATGAGAGCTGGACGACTGGTGGATGCTCCCGCCTTAGGGGTCGCCATACCTACACAACATTTCACAATAAGCAACTAGATATTGCAATGCATAACATAGATTAGATTAATTTTAGGAAACTTCATGATAAGTCTTTGAGTTATCATTTCCTAAATAACGATCGAGCAACTGGAATTCAAAATTCAAAATTCAAAACTTAAGCTATGACGATCAACGATCCAAAATTAAAACGATAAAACCATATCGCCATACCTTTCTTGAGAGCTAACACAAAAATGCAAAATGAATAAAATCGCCTAGGCAAAATCGATATTAGATGGCTTCAACGTGATTCCCTCTTCAAGTTAGCAACTTCGCCACCCTTCAAGTCTTTGACATGATCTTCCAATATCCTTGGCAAACTTGCACAAATGAAACTAAGGTTCGAACTTCCTTTTGATGATACTTGCGCCTCCCTTGCTTGAACTTAAATTCGCACCTCTTAACACACAATTCGCACTTTCCCTTGTCTTCCTCAAATCGCACTTGAAATGGTAAAATGAGAATGTGAAAATAACAATCTTCATCTCCCCTTTATAAGCGCTCACACCTCAATTACCACTAGGCCGACTTGGTAATTAAAAACAAATTTTAAATAAAGTATAAAGGCCGACCTCCATAAACCAAGCGCCCTATTTGATTTTAAATTAATAATTAATAATTAATTATTAAATGCCTTTATTAATTAATAAATTCGATTTTCTTTTACAAGGCAATAATTAATTAATGATATCAAGCGCAAATTTTAAATGCTTTTAATTAAATATCGATTTTCCTAGCATTTAAATAAATTCAAAATGTTTGTTTAGCGCCAAAATTTAAAAATGGAGAAATGCAAACCTCATCGCCCTGGTCCCTGATTGAGGGACAGGAGCGATCCATCAACTTGGTCTTGATTCTTGCAATTTTGATGTTCAAAATCTTCATTCCTACGTTGAAATTGCCATTTTTGTTGGGTCATTCGAGCTTGATTGACTTGCTTGTGTGAACGAATGCCTCTTATGACCATTATCGCCCTGGTCCCTTGGAGAGGGACAGGAGCGAACTTCATAGTTTCTCCTTGATCTTGCTTTTTAAGTCTCAAATCTCCATAATAAGGCGAACAATATTGTTATTTCTTCATTCCATGCTTGTCTCACTTGACTTCTACAAGGCGTATTTGATGTTTGGAGGATTATCGCCCTGGTCCCTTAGTGAGGGACAGGAGCGATCTTTGTGTCCTTGTTCAAATTTGCAAACTTTTGATCTTTGCCTCTTGTTCATAGTCTTCTAAATGGCGTCCTTGACCTTGTGCGACCCTGCCTTGACATGCATTTGAAGGAAAATGAAGGTTTTAATGAAAATCGCTTTGGTCCTTGTCCAAAGGACAGGAGCGATATAGCTTCTTTGTACAAATTGGTATTCATTTGACGTTTAAAACCCTTGTATATCATCTTGTTAAGACGCCTTAGACCTTGTGCGACCTCGCAAAACCTTGACTTGGCATGAATTTTGAGAGATTTGGCCAATATAGTCAATATCGCTCTGGTCCCTGCCTGAGGGACAGGAGCGAACTTCAAGGCTTTGAGCTTGTCTTTGCTTCTATTGACTTGCAATTACTTTCATCGTGCAAAATAAAGTCCCTTTGATCTCCTTGGATACTTGATGCTTGGTAATCCTTCAAAATTTAGAGCCTCATGAGGATTTCGCTCAGGTCCCTCTCTGAGGGACAGGAGCGAACTTGAGTGTCTTGGTGCAAATCCTTCATTTTAGTGGTCTTTGTAACTTCGTTCTTGATTGAGACGCTTTAAAACATCCTCGCCACCTTGTACTTCGTTCTTGGAGTGTCCTGAACTTAGGTAGAAAGCAAAATAATCATCATTTCGCCCTGGTCCCTGACTGAGGGACAGGAGCGAACTTGCTCTTGTAGGCCTCATCTCACCTTGCTATCCTCAAAAATTATCTTCAACGGTCTTGTTATACTTCGTTTCACTCATCCATGCCTTGGAATTCATTGTAACTTGGCAAGAAATTTGTTTGAGACAAAAATCGCTCTGGTCCCTGACTGAGGGACAGGAGCGAACTTGGGCATTTGGATCCCTTGTTGGTGTTTGGTAATCTTCAATTTGTCTTCAACGGGTTCAATTCACCTCCTTTCTTGCCTTCAATCTTAAAACTTGCTTGATCTTCGCCCAGAACATGCCTTATGAAGGATTTCGCTCTGGTCCCTGGGAGAGGGACGGGAGCTACAATGGATTTCGCCCTGGTCCCTGACTGAGGGACAGGAGCAATTCTTCCCTTTTGGTTCATTTTTCTTCATGACGGCACTTCAAGTTATATTCATTTGATAAAACACATCTCCTTGGACCTTTTTAAATCGTCAAGTTGTTAAAATCTTGCAAGGACGAGGCGATGTTTGATTTTAAGCTCCGGTCCTTCACTGAGGGACAGGAGCGATTTTGCTTCCTGAGGCATTTCTGTGTTCATGAAAATCTTCAATTTATATTCAACGGAAAGATCACGCCTTTCTTTATCACTTCTACTTGAAAAATCATTTTGATCCTGCAGAGACAGTAAGATTTTTGAAAACGAGCTCCGGTCCTTCACTGAGGGACAGGAGCGATTTTGCTCCTACAGGCCAAAATATCATGATTTCACATGTTTAATCACTTCACAAGGCAAAAACAAATCATTTCCAATGCCTGGGATCAAATATCAAAAAACTCAAATTTTGGTCAAAATTACTCAATTGAATAAAATTCACATTTTCATCATCAACACTTAGACAAATTAAGACTCTGCACTCAAAATTCCAATTGAAAATAGACCATTCTGGCGAATTCGTTCCATTCAAAATTGCATCCTACCAAAGGAAGCTTAAAAAGCTCTCAAGACTGATTGGACTCCGGCCTGAAAAGACAGTAACGGAAACCCTAAGGCTCGACCCTAAATCCAGACAACTGACAAACTACCAAAACCCTAAAAAGAAAAGCGAAAGGCGAGCAAAAAACGAGCAAAAAGAGGGGGTCCCCATTTCAAATGGGGCGATGTGTGAAATGGTCACAACACTACCTTACATGGCATAACATCTTTGCAAGGGATCAGTGTAAGATGATATATGAGTTGCTTTGTATCGTCCATCATACTTAGTGCAATGATTACACATAACTTTTCCTCACAATAGACTTGGTGTCGCATGTATTCGGCAAGGATCCGTTGGTTTGACAGTAAATGCTTAGAAAAGAAAATCATCTTTGTTGGAAATATGCCTCGAATTATCCTGATCAGTGTTCGGGTTGATCAGAGTAATCTATCCCGTTAGAACAGCTGTCGATTTGACTCTTGCAAATGGACCGGTGGAATCCTCTTCTTGTGATCGGCTATCGGGTGAGCAAGTTGAGTAGATCTGACGGTCGAGTGAAAAGATCGAACGGCTTTTGCTATACCGCGATGGGAAACTGCTCGTTGGAATATCCCTCGTGACATGGCGACTAAGTGATGGGGCTCGGCAAGAGAGCACTCAAGCGAAGTTAACTAGTGAGCAAATCCAGGATGATCGGACGGTGATCAAGGTTGATCCAACGGTGATTGCTAGGTCGGGATGGGAAACTGCTCGTTGGAATACCCCTCGCGACACGGTGACCAAGTGGTGGGACCCGACAGGTGAATGGCTCAGGCGAGTTAAAGGCTGAGTAGATCGCAGATGATCGGACGACGATCGCAGAAGATCCGACGGTGGTCGCTAGGTCACGATGGGAAATTGCTCGTTAGAATATCCATCGCGACCTAGCGACAAAGAAGAATTTCGGGCGGATAGTGAGGCTGTGCTAAGATGTCAGAGTAGGGACCCGAAACCAATCAGGGGGTGCCACGTGGCAGAGCGTAGAGAGAAAGATCGGACGTTCGAGATAGCTGATTGTTTGTCTTCTCAATACCCGATGGAATCACCTTTGGCGATTGGGTTGATGTCACCTGGACCAAAGACTAGTAGGCAGACACTTGGAATGTTTCTGTCGGTGTATTTGAACACGAACCGACCCGACTTCTGGATGAATGTGGGATAATATGTTTTCCCCGAATTCATGAATGAATAGGCTGTTACTGGACAGTTATGCTCCAAGGGATGAACTATCCGTGAATGTGTACGGACGAAGAAGAATAAAACAAGAACAATCCGTACACATTCACGGATTTTTTTCTTTTCTCCTTAGGTTATGCTCCAAGGGACGAACAATCCGTGAATGTGTACGGACGGAGAAGAATAAAACAAGAAGACCCCACTGTAGTGAAATACATTGTATACCAGGGATGAATTAATAAAAGTGTTCTTTTCAATATGATGCCTTGTTCTATTGTATAAAGGGAATTTAGAATTAATGCCCAATTTGCTAAATAAAGACAAAAATAAGAAGGGATACATTGGGGACTCTGACAGCTCCCAACGAGCATTAATTCGCGAGCAACAAGTAGAACGAAGAAGAAGATTTAAGAGGATTGTCGAGGAAGGAAGCGACCAAAATGGTAGAAATGGCTCTGGCGAGGGCCAGGTTTCCACACTAATAGAAACTACCAGGAAACGTTTGGGGGACCTTTCTCTAACATTGGAGGAGATCGGTGACGGGAGTGTGGTAGAGCCGTAGACACCATACAGAGGTGCTGAGACCAGGAGGGAAGACGAGACAAAGACCGAGGCCAGAGAGGCCGAGGATACCGATGCGACCGAAGGTGTCAAGAGGACACAAGGCCACGGTAGTAGAAGTAATCTGTTCGAGACAGGCTCATCAAACCCTGGTAGTCAGAGCAACTTGGTGGGACCTGTTGACGTGTATTTTGTACACAATCATACACAGAATAAAATACCCAAGGGTACCTTATCCTCTCTTGAATAAAGCCTCTGATTGCTGAAGATGTCGCAAAAAAAGATCAATCAGGGTGACTCCAATGTTCTTTTATGTAGGGTCTCTACGTGTGGATAAGCACCAGTGGTCGTTGTGAATGCTGTTTCATCAAGGGGCCTTACGTCCTCCGAGCTGTAGGAACAAGATTTCTCTAAACTAACAAGTTCTCAAAAAAGATCAAAAGGTAGGGTTTGCAAGGCATAAATTCTAATCTAATCTTAAGAATGACCTAATGTAGGCTAGACTTGGCAAGATTCTACCAATTTCAATATTGCCATGAAATAACAACCTAACTGAAATTGATGCGATCTTCTAAGGTAACAAATGATTTTTTTCAATTCATCAAAGATCATGGACACTACCACAGAGGCACATATCCAAAGCTCAATGACGATTGAAGGTTTAAGTAATTCAAGTCTCTCCAGTTGACCACACAAGGCGTTCCTACAATCAATAAGAAGCTAGTGGTTTGGAACATGAATCTCACCAAAATCAAGCCCAACACTTAGTCCTTCAAACTTAAATACTACTTCGACTGAGAATGATTCAAGAAAACGAACAACCATGAAGATAGCCACAAGAAATGCAATAAAACACCATAACTTCAATATTTTATTGACCTCAAAGCCAAAATAGGCAACAATTGCTTGAAATTCTTTCTTCAAAACTCAATCTTGCTACAAAATAACTTTCTTCTCTCCAAAAACTCTAATCTTCTAACTATTTCTTATTGCTCTATTTCTAATTACAAAATGAAAATGAATGAGGGTATATATAGCATCCTCAATTACAATGAACGACCCAGATCAAAAGAAGATCAACGGCTGAGATTCTGACACCTAAACCCTAATTAGGGTTTTGTTACAAAAGTTCCCTTTTTATTGAACAATATTAAATGCATAGCCAAATATTTAATTTGGCACAAAAAGCTAGGAAACATAGACCAATGACAATTAAGGTGCCATGTCATCTACAACAACCTCTCTTCTAGAACCTTATTCCCTTTCCAATGCTCCTTTTTAGCATATGCAATGAATCTGGGCACGATTCCTTCAATCTCAGCAATAGGAATCTCGGGAAGATTCCTCATTCGTTCCTCCAAGTGAATAATCTGATCAAAGGCCTTGAGAAGAGCTGCGTCCCATTCAGGTTCGAGTTCCTTGATTTTCTCAATCAGGAGCATAGTAGCAAACATTTGATCTCTTTGCTCATCTGTAATAACATTCTCATCTTTGCAAAAGATGACTTTGACCCTTTCTTCCAACTCTTGAAGATCCACATCTGTCTCAACTTCGATCCTTCTGCCAAGAATAGTACATAAAACCCCAAACACCTTGTCCTGGATTGGATGGATGACCTCCTCCACTTGATTGCATTTGGTGCTGGTGTCCTCGAAAAGAACTTCCTTCATCTGGAGTAAAGTAGATCACTGGAGTAAATTATGAGCTCCTCCATCCATTATCTTTTCTTGTGCTAAGGTCTTCCTTGGTGTTTGCCTGATTACTTGAAGAACAGGAATGATAACATCTTTAGTACGAGCAAAGGCGGCTACTGTTATCATTAGGTTGTGGATGATCTCAAGGACCTGGATAGCCCGATGAATGGTCTGCATCATTCTTGTTGCAAACTCAATGGCAACTGTATGGGATTTGTCAATCCAAGAGCTCATAAGCTGGACCAAGCTCTTAACTTTCTCTGCTTCACCAACTGATTCAAGGGGAAGTGCTTGCACAGGAGATACTGCTGGATCCTGACGTCCCAAAGGCTGACTGAGGTGGCTAAAGTAGCCTCTCCAAGCACCGACCTCTTTCTCAAGTTTCCTATTCTTTTCCATTTCTTCCTTAAGTTTATCTTTAAGTGCTTCAAATGAATCAGTTGCCTCATCCAATGCCTGCTCGGTGGTGAGTGGACCAAGCTCAATGGTTTCTACATCATATTCTTCTGCAAGGATTTCACCTTCATACTTGTCCACTGCCGGTGTAGCTATCTGCAACTTCCTGGATCCTGTCTCATCTCTGATCATCTTGGACATTTTGGTGGCCTTCTTCTTTTCTGTTACTCCCTGAGAATTTCCGACAAGGCTATCTAAATCAATCACATTATCTTCGTCTTCGATCGCAATCACCCTTGTTAGCCTCTCCTTCAACCAATCTGGAATGGCGGACCTTGTCTCTCTAACTTGTATTTCTTTAGGTAGTGGCTCTTCTTTCCGGAGAGGAGACGTCGCTTCATCATCATTCTTGTCTTCATGTAGCTCATTGACTTGGGGAGATTGACTTGATGAACGTTGAGATGCCTGTCCTTCTTCATGTTTATCAGTCTGAACCATTGATTCCATAGATTCCTCTACTTCAAGTGTCCTTTTCTCTTGTCAAGAAGATGTGCCGGATGAGCGATCTCGATTGGCCTCTTGCTTCTTTTTGGAAGATTCTCTTTTCTCAGGTCTTTCCTTCCTCTTCGCACCTCTAGGATGAGGATTGCCTTCACTTACACTTCTGGGGTGAGGATTGCCTTCGCTTGTGCTTCTAGGATGAGGATGGCCCTCACTTGCGCTTGCTCCTCCTTCTACCGATCTTTCCTCCAAAGTAAAAGTCATAGATATGTTCTGCTCTCTCAACTTTTGATGTTGCACATCAACCCATCTGCGAGTACAGGACAAAACTGGGGCCATCAAAGCTTTTAAGTCCACAACCTCAGGTTCATTCCAATCTATCTTTACTGCCTTGTTCTCTCTATCATAGGATGACTGGAGGTGCCTGCCACTGTCCTGAGCTTGATCGGCCACTCTGTAAACTTTGCATTTCCTGATGAAATCCAAAGGCAATTTGGAATGCATTTTTCTTTTCACTTCTAAATCATCTGAGAGATTCATCCAAAAGTCCTCTACCTGACATTCATGCTTGTATTTTCTACCAACTGTCTCTTCTATATACCCATAAGGATCAAAATTCTCCCTCAATGAAAAGAATGAAAATGAATATAAGGCCAACTCTCTTTCCGCATCATCTAAAGCTGGAGCATTAGGACATACCTCAATTGAATTCCCTAGTATGATAGGTACATGAATCCCATTTCCATGCCTGTGTCTGAATGCCTTCGCATAAGCTGCCAGTTGCCTAGTTACCTCAAGTAGTATTATCCTGTCTGTCGGATATCTCGGCAACATATATGGAGGTGAAGGACACCCATGAACTCTAATATATGTAAACTTCTGAAATTGGATAAACCAAGCACCATACCTCTTTACAAGTTCTTGTGCCTCTTGAGATATCCGATTGTGAATCCCGCCTCGCAGTGTCCTGGTGATGTTCATCGTGAAAGTATCATTGACTAACTTGTAGTTGCTTCCTGGTGGATGATGCAAATGAACATAAGAATCACAAACTCTGACTTCTCCAGGTCCTCTTCCAATCGCTCCTCTGTGAGGTAGTCCTGCATATTCAAAACTCCTGATCAAGGCATACATGATGTACGAGCTCATGTGGAAGGATTTAGTAGCCTTCAGTCTTCTCAACTGCACGTCCAAGCAATGGCTAATAATTCTAGCCCAATGAATTGTTCCTTTTCCTTGAACTATCACTTGGATGAAGAAGAACATCCACTTCTCAAAATAGAAGGCTTGAGGAGCCCCCGTAACTCGATTGAGTAAGGTTATCAAATCTCTGTACTCCTCCTGGAAGTCGATCCTATGTGGTGTGTTGGGAATCTTGCTCAGGCGAGGACGACTTTTGAGTAACCAATTCTTGTTGATGATGCTCAAGCAAGTGTCTGGATCATCCTCGTACATGGATCTAGCTCCTTCCAAGCTTTTGTAAATCATATCTTTATGTTCTGGTAGATGGAGAGCTTCATTGATAGCCTCCTCCGAAAGATAAGCCAAAGTGTTTCCTTCCTTGGACACGATCGATCTTGACTGTGGGTCATAATGGCGGGCACACTCGATCATCAACTCATGGCACTGGATTGCTAGAGGGAAGCCGGCCGCCTTGATGATGCCACTTTCAATTATTCTCCTTGCGACAGGTGATGGCTTTCCAATGTAAGGGACCTCTCGAAACTTCTTCACACCGAAGTTTCCCAAGTTGGTATCTCCAATGTTGCTCCATTTTGACACGATCTTGGTCTCCATTTCTTCATTCCTTTGATCTTCCTTCATGAGGGCTGGACGACTGGTGGATGCTCCCGCCTTTGGGGTTGCCATCTTGACACCTACACAACATTTCATAATGAGCAATATACCTTGGAACGTAGAAATATAGATTGGATTTAAGCTTTAAATTTAGGAAACTTCATGACAAATCTTTGAATTATCATTTCCTAAATATGATTATGCAATTGGAAATTCAAAATTTCAAAATTTCAAAATTGGGCCAGGAAGATCTTCACCATACCTCTCTTTGAAAACTAGCTCTAAAAAAACGATGCAAAAATTAAGAAATTCGCTAGGCAAAATGAAGATCGAAGTCTTCTAGCAAAGGCACCTCCTTCATCAACTTCACCACCTTGTGGGTCTTCAACGCCTTGAGGAAAACTCGCTCCACCTCTAACAAAGTTCGCACTCCTCCTTGGATTGAAATTCGCACCTCTTCTTGGATCAAAATTCGCACCTCTTCTACTTCTTCAAAATCGCATTTAAACAATGATTGAATGATGGATCAAAATGTTTCAAAGTACCTTTCTTATATAGGCACTCATGCATTGCAATTCCCATAGGCCGACTTGAAAAATAAGCCTAAAATAAATAAAAATTAAATAAAAGAGGAGGCCGACCTTTATAAAAATATTAAAATAACATCCCAAGCGCTCTCTTTTCATTTAATTTAATAATAATTAATTTAAATGCCTTTGCAATTAAAATTTCGATTTTTTAAAAGGCTAAATTAATTATTAAATGCCTTATGCGAACTCATTAAATGCTCATTTTAATTAAAAAATATTCCAAAGTTTTAGCGGATTTAGCATTTAATGCAATTTGAAAAATATTGGCGCCTAAGCATGGGAGGAATAAGGGACATCTATCAACATCGCTCTGGTCCCTAGGAGAGGGACAGGAGCGCCCATGCATTTTGGTCCTCCATCCTTCATTTTTTTACGTTTGAAACTTCATCCTTGATGTTCAAAATGGCGTTTTATCTGGAACTTTAAGTTCAATTCGTGTGATCTTTGGAAAGGGAGTACCTTGGAACATTTTCGCCTTGGTCCCTTGGAGAGGGACAGGAGCGATTTTCTACTTTTGCCCTGGATCTTTATCTTCTAAATCGCCAATTCACGATGCAGGGCAATCAATGATCTTCCTCGTTTGTTCTATGCATGCCTAACTCGTTTCTCCAATACCAAATGAGCTCTTCCAAGGATATTTGCCCTGGTCCTTCAGTGAAGGACAGGAGCGATTTTTTGCTTTTGAGCTTAAAATTGTCGACTTTGAGGTTAACTCCTTATTCATCGTCTTCCTAAAGACACTTTTGACTTTGCATGACCTCGCCTTGACGTGGTTTTGGAAAGAAATGGTTGATTCTATAGAAATCGCCCTGGTCCTCCAGTGAGGGACAAGAGCGATCTTTAGTCCATGGCACAAATCCTTAATCATATCAATATCAAATCATCTTCAAGGCGTAAAACATTGTTCCTTAATTCATCTTGAGTCTTGCAAACGAAAGTGGCACTCCAAAATGTTAGGTAATCAGGCAAATTTGAAGATTTCGCTCTGGTCCCTTGGTGAGGGACAGGAGCGCTCTACCTTTTATCTTTGGACTTCATTTTCCAAATCGCCAATTCATGATGTGAGGTAGGCAATGATCATCATCTCTCGTTTTATGCATGTTTTGCTTGTTTCCTCAAGGCAAAATTGACCTTCTTAGGATTTTCGCCCTGGTCCTCCAGTGAAGGACAGGAGCGATTTTGCATTTGTGCTTAAGTTAGTCAATTTTTTAGGGTTGGTTCCTTGTTCATCGCCCTTCGAAAGACATTTTTGACTTTGTACAACCTTGCTTTGGCGTGGCTTTGAAAGGGAATGATTGTTTTTATAAAAATCGCCTTGGTCCTTGAGTGAAGGACAAGAGCGCCATTTAGTTCTTGGTACAAACCCTTGATCGTGTCAACTTCCAATTGCCTTCAAGCGAAAAACGTCATTGCTTACTCCATCTTGAATGTTGGAAACGAAAGTGGCATTTTAAAATTAGGCATACTTGAATATTTCGCTCTGGTCCCTTGGAGAGGGACAGGAGCGCTTTGGCCATTATTCATCCAGTTTTGCAGTCTTTGCAACTTTGTTTTCCCTTGAAGCTTTTCAAATATCATCGCCATATTGTGCCTTGGCCTGGATTCGACCAAATTTGGAAGGGAAGACTTGATAATGCATTTTTCGCCCTGGTCCCTGGGTGAGGGACAGGAGTGCCTTGGCCAAAATAGGCTCCACTTGTGTTTTGCAATCTTTCAAAATTATCTTCAATAGAGAGATTACGCCTTCCTTTACTCATCCCAAACGTAAAACTTGCTTCACTTTTGCCAAAAACTTGTCTTTTGAGAAAATCGCTCTGGTCCCTGGGAGAGGGACAGGAGCTACCTTTGAAATTCGCCTTGGTCCCTGGGAGAGGGACAGGAGCGCCTTTTTGCAACTTGGTATATTTCCTTGCTAGTTGGTTACTCAAATTATATTCAATGGACAAGACATGCCCTCCTCGATCTCTTCCAATCAAAAAATTGTCTTGGTCCTGCAAGGACATGGCAAATTTGAAAATCAAGCTCCAGTCCTTCAGTGAGGGATAGGAGCGATTTTGGTCCTTAGGGTCAAATCTTCATAATTTTCATCTCAAATTTCCTTTGCTGGGAAAGATATCATCATTTTGCAAGCTATGAACAAGAGCCCAAATCCAAAAACGTCCAAGAAGGTGTGTTTTGAGGAAAATCGCTCTGGTCCCTGGGTGAGGGACAGGAGCGAACTTGTCTTGCTAGGCCCAAAGCTCAATCTTTCGTTGCCAACGACGAAGTCTGGATACTCCTTTATGCTCATTTCATCCTTCATTGCGTCCTTGACTCTTCAGTTCGGTCAACCAAGGCCCAAAATGATCTAAGAAAACCATTTCGCCCTGGTCCTTCAGTGAAGGACAGGAGTGATTTGGTCTTAAACTTTTAAAACTTGTCATTTTTGAGTCTTCAAAATCTTCAAAATCTTCAATTCACGTTCGATCATATCCCCTGGCGACCCTGCGTAAAACAATTGAAACAAGTCAATAACCAAGATGCATAAAATATCACTTTCGCCCTGGTCCCTGAGAGAGGGACAGGAGCGATTTTGCCCTTACAAGCCAAAATACCAAAAAAATAGGTCTTCAAATCACTTCATCATGCAGGGTTAGGTCGTCCTCAAGTCCAGGAATCGGTTACCTTGCTTCCAAAATTTGGTTAGAGTTTGCCCAGACAAAATGTATAATTCCATCATTAAAATGCTAACCCCTAGACCTAACTTGAATTTGCCTTCAAAATCTTAACTGGACCCATCCTGAGACATACTTGACTTCCTGACAGACTCAAGCTATTTCAAAATTGCAATCTTCGGGAGGATGCTTAAAAATCTTTCAAAATTAGACTGGACTCGGCTTGAAAATATCAAAAGGCAACTTCTAAGACTTAACCCTAGTCCAGACGACTCACTCACTTACTTAAAATCCTAAAAGCAGAGAGAAGAACAGGCAAAACAAAAGCAAAAAAAAAAGGGGGTCCCCATTTTAATAGGGCGATGTGTGAAATGGTCACAACAGGACCCAACGGACCAAATCTCAGCGGAGCACCTTTGGGAGGACAAGTGCCTAGAGGAGGAGTCCCTGGAGGGTTATGTTCAAGTTCTAGAGGGCAGACCGGGCCGCCGCCAAGAAACGTAATGGCGAATCGGCAAAAATTACCCAAATTCACCGAAGATGGGAAAGAATACCCTGTGCGGCACTGCCGTACATGTGAAACAATCTGGTCGGCCAATGGCGTGGTTGACAGGGCCAAATGGGTGGTGCAATTTCCCGCCAACCTACGAGGAGCAGCCATTGATTGGTACTCGGATGCTGACAAAACCCAACTTGGGATGCATTACACAAAACCTTCGAAAAGGAGTTTTTACTCCTCAAAGATAATGAAATTGTAGCGGAAATCCTGAGCACCAAGCAAGGGAAAAGTGAGACCATCCGCGCATATAGTAGACACCTCAAGGAATTGTTGGGGAGAATGGATAATCAGCTCGGAGATGGGTTAAAGAAAAGATGGTTCGTGGAGGGCCTAAAATCATTGCATAGAAGAAAAATGAAAATTGTACCCCCCACATCCTACGACAATGCCTATAATTGGGCAATGGACCTGGAGAGTGAAGGGAAGACATCCAGGAAAAAGAAAGACAAATCCTCTGAAGAGGACTCCTCCGACGGAAGTAGCAGTGACGAGGGGTCGAGTAAAAAGGTGCAAGCCCTTAAAAAAGATATGCACCGCATGATGAAGGAATTCAAGAGTATGAAGGGAAGCACCAGCAAAAATGAGGAAGTATGGTGTGCAAAATGCAAGGAGGAAGGTCACACAAAAGGCTCTTGTCCAAAAAAGGCCTTCTGCGATATTTGCCAAGTGTTGGGACATTCTACCAAAGAATGTCCCTACAACATGAAGACACGCGGGAACCAAGTGCTCTTCACCCAGGAGCAGCCGTCACCGACAACAGGCACATCGCAGCCCCAAGACAACACCATGGCATCATCTGGCAGTTATAGAGGTAACTGAAGGGGAGGAAGAGGCAACAATAATAATAGCAATAATCGGAGTCAGATGCAGTATGATGCCAAAGGACGACCGCTCATTCAGTGTCGGGCATGCAACCAGTGGGGACACTTTGCGCGAGACTGCTAGAAAGAGGAGGTATCACAACACTTGTGCAGATGGTGTGGTCCTGGGGACCACGATGAGACAAATTGCCCCAAGCTAAGGGTTAACCTTCTCAACATTGAGAAGACTGGTGAGAAAGAAGTACTGGCGATCACCCGCGCTTAGACCAAAAAGGCCGCTTATCCGAACCCTCGTACAAAGAAGGAGAGATTACCGGAGGCAAAAGCCAATATTGAACGTGAGATGACGGCTAAACGACGGAACAATGAGGTGGTGAGTACATCATCCTGTACGGAAGCCGAAAACAACATAATTGGGCAAGTACTGTAGATGGAAGTGCCTATAAGGGTAAAGGACCTTCTAGAGACAATGCCACAGTTGAGAAGCGCCATTTTTAGTTCCATACAAACCACTGCTCAGGTACCTTTGAGTGCGGCACGGGTGGAAGTTCCGGTCAGCCCCTCGGCTGACCCAATGTTGCTGGCCTTAAATAGTGGTCGACATCTTGCTGTAGTAGAGATGGGAATTCTCGGGGCTATCCTCACAGACACCATCGTGGATGGAGGTTCGTGGGTGAATGTATTGCCTGAGGATACGTGGAAGAAGCTCAGGAAGCCAACTCTATGGCCACCCACGTTCAACTTGGTAGGTGTAGACCAGCACGACATCAAGCCACTCGACACCCTAATGGCCCAGCCGGTGACAATCGACACACAACCCTTCCTACTAGATTTTGTGGTAATTCCACTCAAGAAGAAGGGGTACGACGCCATCTTAGGGAGAGGGTGGCTGGTTACAACAAAGGTGAACCACGAGTGGAAGAAGAACACCCTTTCTATGGAGAAAGGGGGGCCGAAGTACACCATTGATCTGAGGACCCAGGTTGTTGGCGAGTAACTTGCATCATCTGACTCGCATTCGGAGGATTCAAACAGATGGGAGTGGGACTCCTATGAAGGGAAAGACGAGAGGGAACCAAACGAGGAAGGAGTGTTGGAACTTGGCGGATGTTTAGAAGATGACACTTCCTCATTGAATGGACTCTTCCACTGGCAAATGGAAGACTATGAAGTGTTTCACCCGGCTTGTCACATGCTACAGATTGAGGACGAGCCAAGCGAGGAGTTTCTGCCAGAATACACGGAGTACAAGGAGGGAGACGCTGAAGTAAATGATCTCCCAGCATACGAATTTTCGAAAGATAGGCCAATGCGGTACGAAGACCCCACTGCGAAGGAGACAAACTTGGGAGACACTGCCAATCCCCAAAATATCTGGGCAGGCGATGATTGGAGCCCAGTGTTGAAGGCTGCAACATTCAAAATCTTCGTGGAATACAAGGACGTATTCGTGTGGTCCTACAAGGATCTGAAGGGGGTTTCTCCAGAAATGTGTGTCCATCGGATACCATTGGTCCTAGAAGCCCAACCGGTACGGAAGAGGTCGTACCGAATGAATAAAAACTATGCTGCCAAGGTGAATGAGGAGATTGAACGGATGCTGGAGGCTGACATCATATTTCGGGTGGAGACAAGTGAGTGGGTCTCGCTGATTGTGATTTCACTAAAGGAGGCCAACCAGATCCGCATCTGCGTGGATTGTCAGTGCCTCAACGCAGTCACCATCAAGGACCCATTTCCCATACCCTTCACAGACAGTATCCTGGAGGCGTCTGGCCATGAAATGTACTCATTTCTCGACGGCTTCTCAGGGTACAACCAAATTTCGATAGCTGAGGAGGACAAGCTGAAGACCACCTTTGTGGTGGAAGATGGAGTCTATGCGTACAACCAGATGCCATTCGGGTTGTGCAACGCTCCCGCAACCTTCCAGAGGATAGTTCTTCACATCTTTGATAAGATGTCGGTGGGAAATTTTAAAGCCTTTTTGGATGACTGGTCGATTTTCAGTAGCGAAGACACTCACTTGGTGGCACTGAGAGAGTGCATGGAGCGATGCCGAAGGGCCAGGCTCGCTTTACATCCACGGAAATGCCAGTTTATGGTACCACAAGGGAAGCTGCTGGGCCATATTCTTTGTAAAGCTGGACTGAAAACTGACTCGGATAAGGTACGGGTAATTGTGGAAATGGAGTCGCCCATTGATGTGACAGGAGTCAAGTCCTTTTTGGGACACATTGGATACCATCGGAAGTTCATCAAGAGCTTTGCCCAACTTTCATTTCCACTCGACAAACTAACTCGAAAGGGCAAACCATACATATGGGAATCGACACAAGGGGAAGCATTCCTGGAACTCAAGAGGAGACTGGTGGCAGCACCCATTTTGGCCTATCCAAACTGGGACCGAGAATTCCATGTACATGTGGATGCCTCGAACTATGCCATTGGGGCTACGCTAGCGCATGAAGGGGCACACGGGTTGGATCACCCCATCTATTTTGCGAGTAGGTTGATGTCGAAAGCCGAGAGGAACTACAGTACCACCGAGAGAGAGGCCCTCAGAATGGTCTATGCCGTACAAAATTTTTGACAGTACTTGTTGGCGACACCCTTCACCTTCTATGTGGACCATCAAGCCTTGATGTACTTGGTAAACAAACCCATCATCCAAGGCAGGATAAGCAGGTGGCTACTGCTGCTTCAGGAGTTTACGTTCACAATAATTGTATGGCCAGGCAAAAGCCATGTCATTGCTGACCAATTGTCCAACATCAGGTCGAGAGAGCCGCCAGAAGGGGTAAATGACGACTTTCCAGATGCCCACCTATTCAAGATCGCAGTACTACCACCATGGTATACTGCCATCAGGGAATATCTCTCCACCTTCGTATTTCCCCAAGGCATGCCACCGAGAGAACGGAGAAAACTTGTGTTGAGAAGCCGCATATTCTAGCTGATTAATGGTTTATTGTATAAAATGGGGCCCGACAAGGTGTTACGTCGGTGTGTGATGGAGGAAGAGGTGCCAAGCGTCATGAGGGAAGCACATGAGGGGCCCACGGGAGGCCATATGGGATCGGACACTACGGCAAGGAAGGTATTGTTAGTAGGCCTTTGATTGGCCACATTGTATAATGATGCGAGAGAATGGGTAGTAGGTTGTGATACCTGCCAGAGAGTGGGGAGGCCACTAAATAGGGATTTCATGCCCCTCAACCCTTCGTATCGTCAAGAACTATTCGAGCGCTTGGGGCTGGATTTTATCGGGCTACTCAAGGTGAGCCGCGCTAGGAGGTGTCGCTACATTGTGGTAGCCACAAAATATTTAACCAAGTGGGTTGAAGTGTGAGCCCTACCTGACAACTCGGCCGTAAGTACAACAAGATTCATCTACGAGCAAATTATTACACGATATGGGATCCCTATGCTGTTGACAAGCGACAGGGGTGGACATTTTGTGAACCACGTTATTAAACTCCTTACTACGGAATTCAAGATTTTCCATTCACTGTCTAGCCCCTATTACCCGCGAGGCAATGGGCAGGCCGAGGCTACCAACAAGATTCTCGTGGGCGTAATTTACAAGTCGTGCGTTGTTGAGGGAGAAGATTGGGAGGAAAAATTACCTTTGGTCTTGTGGGCCTACCGCACAACCTACAAGGTGACCACCGGCTAGACTCCGTTCCAACTCATGTACGGGCAAGAAGCTATGGTGCCAACGGAATTCATGGTGCCAAGCCTTGGCATTGCAGTGGAGAACGAACTCGGGGATATGGAGAGCTTGAGGGAGAGATTGTATGCCTTAAGCAAGCTGGGCGAAAAAAGAATGATGGCACAATGGGCCATAGAGGCAGCCCAGCAAAGACAGAAGGTTTGGCACGACAAGCATCTTCGGCGAATGAAGTTTACTTTGGGGTAATTAGTGTTGAAATTCAATGGGAGGAACGAAATCAAACCTGGAAAATTTAAAGTACGATAGCTAGGCCCCTTCAAGGTACACAAGGTCAATGCGAACGGGGCGATTAAGTTGTGGACGCTCGACGGGAAGGAGATTCCAGACGCCGTCAATGGGTCGAAATTAAAACAGTACCACGAATAGAGACGGGCGACCAATCCCGAACCCTCTTGAATAAATAACAATTAAAAAGAATAAAAAATAAAAAACTATACAGTCGTACAGGTCTATACGATAGATGAACGTACGGCCCAAAAAAAAATAAACTCAAAAATTGAAAAATAAAAATAAAAAAAAAGTGTGCACGTATGGCGGAGGCACGTAGGTGGCACCGCAGTGCCATTGGGCCACCGTGCGGTGGCACTGCAGGGTCATCGTGCGGTTACATTGCGTGTCCACCGTGCGGTGCCACTCCACGCCATAAATACCCTGCAATACGAAAGGGGAAACAAAGTTAAAACGCAGTTCCAGCCAACCGTAAGGGAAAAATCGCGGAGGAAGGAGAGCCTGTAATCGTACGCCGTACTACCGACAGTTGCTGGCAGCTGGAAGGAGAAAGTGGTAGGCTGGTAGTTGGAAGGAGAACATGGCAGGTGCAAGAAAGTTAAAGCTATAAAGGCAGATCAAGGGAATTAATTAGGAATCAATGGACACAAACAGGAACAAGGTAGATTGGAGAAAACGGTTATAGCCGTTAGAAGACAAGTTATAGGGAGGGCGAAGAACTTCATAATCAAGTGCAGATACAGGCAAGCGAGTTTTGCCATCTGGTGTGCGCATAGCAGGCAGCTTCAGGATGAGCAGCAGTCAGAAAAGCTGGAAGCATCGTCCAAAAACCCAGTGGACAAAGGACAAGGATGAGGTAATAGTGGACAATATTGTGTTCGAGGGTCTTAATGGAATAGACTATAGGAATTGGTGGGCGAAGACACCTCACGATGAACCGATGAAGAAAAACCTTCACCAGGGACAGGTACACTGGGCTGTCCAAATGCCAGTTTTTTGCATAAAAGATTTTGAGGTGGTTTTGCATGCCATGATTGGCAGCTATGATAGACATCGCTGCTAGTCTGTATTTGACTATCAACACCAGCAGATAACTATTTCCTTCACGGTAGGTGAGTTCAGCAGGGTGTTTGGCATACCGGGGTTGAAAGGGAAAAAAATCGATACTTCATAGAAAATCACTCCAGAAAACCGTGCCACCTTGCTACAATTGATGTTGAGGGATAACCTCACGCAGGGAGAAAAAGATAGTCTGAAAAGTGCAGGCAAGAGTAGGGGGGTCAAGAAAACATTTTTGGCTAAGGGAGTATGGCGATGTCTGTTGTCCGTAGTGAAGAGTCACCTTATAGGTGCCAGCCGTGCATCTGACATAGCTATTGCACAAATAGTGTTGATGAATGGGCTGCACAACGGGGTGGTGTATGACTGGGCATCACTGTTGGTAGATAGGATGGACGAGTTCATGACCCTGTAGTACAAGAAATTTTACATGCCGCATCACGCCATTGGGTTATTTCTCGATGCAATTCGCACACAGATCACCTAGGCTCGCAGCCATTGGAGCCACAAGGTCTTGTTGCATCGGACCATCCACCCATATTCTACTAGTCGCACTTGGACGTCTTGGCACATGGCGCAGAGGCACGTCTGGGCACAAAAAGGAAGAAGCCTGCCATGTCAGACATGGAGTCCGACACAGAAGAGTCCGATGTAGAGGAGGATGCATATAGCAGTAGGGAGGAATCCGCAGACACCTCCCAGGTGAGCGGAGGGAGTTTTCGGTTGGCAGGTAGAGGGGGTGACCAGTTGCCTGAAGAGGAGGTAGTGGAATCGACAGGTATAGAAGGGTCCATTTTAGCAATGCAGGTTCAGGTCCACTTTACACCATAACGCTTACCGGACTTGTCAGTTGGCAATGCCGCGGTCATTAGGGACATTCAGCGTAGTCACCACGTTGCCAGTACCTAGCTTTGGGCAGCCTCGGGTGACGATAGCTATGGCACCATTGCAGGTCGAGACCACAACAAGGACCGACTTTGGGTTGGCCTCAGTTCAGCAGGATGGGTCGGGTACCTTGGCAAGTGCAAGGGCTTCCATGGAGCAGGATGTGCTGGGTGTGCCAGGTTATATGCAGGAGGTAATGATGGAAGCAGGCGCTCTCCAGGATGACCTCAGTGCCTGGTTGAGTCGTTACCGGCTCACACCCGTGGCACCTGTAGGGGAGGCCCCTCTATCTCCATGCAGGGAGATGCATTCCTTGGATATCATTGATCTAGAGGAAGGGAGGTCTCCGAGCAGTAGGGCGCTTCAGAGGGCTGTGTCACCATCGGGATGTAGTAACCAGTCCTTACAGAGAGGAGGGGGTGCCTGTGGGAGTTTAGTAGGGCGCCAGAGAATTTGAGCAGTTCATTGCCGAGATGACTCTAGAGCACAACGGCTTGTGTCATATGCCAGCCTCTAGGCGGATGCTGCCATGGTCGAGCGGATGGAGAGGTTGTTGACTTTTGCCCGCATCGGATGCAGAGAGGAGTTTGGGAGGTGTTTTGAGTTTGTCGGGTGGCCTGAGACGGAGAACCTGGGGATGCTGGAGGCTTGGCTTCTCACTGAGGGGGTTGGCGAGACTTGGATGCAGTCGTTGTTGAGAGAGGTGGAGCAAGCCTTCCGCGAAGGCTATCTTGAGCTCCGTAGGACACAACACATGGCATCCACAACAGAGGCCTTGCGCGTAGCAGCAGTGACGGCTCGAGAGGAGTTGACTGCCAGGTTTCGGGAGGTTGAGGCTACCATGGCACAGACTCTGGGGTGGCTATCAAGCATTAACTTAGTGCCTAATTCAATAGGAATTGAAACATGGTGAGCATCATTCATGTTAAACTTATCTATGAGATCTTGAGCATATTTACTTTGAGATAAGAAAATTCCTTTAGAGGTTTGCCAAATTTGCATTCCTAAGAAATAATGTAAAAGACCTAAATCAGTCATTTGAAATTTTTGATTAAGTTGAAACTTAATTTCAGAAATCAAAGGATTGGAACTTGAATTAAGAATCAAATCATCTACATACAAGATAATAATGACAATATCATCTTCACTATGTTTAACATACAAGTTAGGATCATTTTTACTTCTAATAAAGCCTTGAGAAAGAAAGAATGCATTAATCTTTGAATACCATTCCCTAGGAGATTGCTTTAATCCATAAATTAATTTCTTTAATTTATAAACTAAGTGTGCATTACCTTCTTTAATAAAACCAGGAGGTTGAGACATATAAATTTCCTTATGTAAATCACCATTAAGAAAGTACTTTTAACATCCATTTGGTGAATAGGCCAATTCATTCTAGAAGCCAAAGAAAGCACAAGTTTAATTGTAGGCATTTTAGCAACAGGAGCAAAAGTTTCAGTATAATCTAAACATTCAGTTTGAGAAAAACCTCTAGCAACTAATCTAGCTTTAAATTTACTAACTTGATTATTAGCATTCAATTTAGTTTTATAAAGCCACTTGCAAGAAACAATATTTTTACCATGAGGCAAGGGAACTAAATCCCAAGTTTGGTTAGAAATTCAAGTATCATATTCTTCCTTCATTGCTTTTTGCCAATGTGGTTGATTTTTAGCTTGATCAAATGTTTTAGGATCATTAGAATTCATAATAGTAGTCATTAAAGCATAATTACAATAATTAACTCTTCTAGCTTGAAGTCTATCCATTCTAGCTAAGTATTCATCACTATCTTGAATTAAAGATTTAAACCATTTAGGTCTTCTTTTAGAAGTAATGGATTCATCACCAGAAGAAGAGTCATGAGGAGTAGAGTTATTATTATAATCATCACTATCACTAGAAGGAATAGAAAGAGATGCATTAGGAGTAGGGTTAAGAGGAGGTTGGTCCTCCACAAGCACAACTTTGCTTTGAGCAAGTTCATCATCCTCCACTTTAAAACAATCATGAATGTCTTTTTCTGCAATACAGACATCTCTTGCAACTTTTACCTTGTTAGTAATAGGATTATAAACTCTATAACCTTTAGTATTTTCATCATAACCAACAAAAATAAAAGGAGAAGATTTAGCATCTAATTTTTTTCTTTTCTCCTTAGGTTTGTGAATATAAGGAGTGGAACTAAAAATTCTTAAATTCTGCAAATTGGGCTTTCTACCAGACCAAGCTTCTTCAGGAGTTTTATCCTTTAAGGCTTTGGTAGGTGTTCTATTAATTAAATAAGTGGCACAAGACATAGCTTCAGCCCAAAACTTGTAATCCATATTTTTTGCATGCAATAAACATCTTGCCATTTCCACAATGGTCCTATGCTTCCGTTCCGCCACACCATTTTGTTGTGGTGTATAAGGAATGGTAAGCTCATGTTTAATTCCAATAGATTTCAAATAAGCATTAAATGCATTATTGACATATTATCTTCCATTGTCAGTACGAAGAATCTTAATTTTAGAACCAGATTGTCTTTCTACAAACATATGAAATTCAATAAACACATCAAACACTTGATCCTGACTATGAAGGAAATATATCCATGTTCTCCTTGAAAAATCATCAACAAAGGTAAGTGCATACCTTGAACCTTGGATGGAGAGATTCTCCATGGGACCCAAGAGATCACTATGAACTAGATGCAATTTAGTATATGCCCTCCAAGATTGACTATGAGGAAAGGGTTCCCTATGCATCTTACCACTCATGCAACCATTGCAAACAATTTGAGAAGGAACAATACTAGGCAATCCATCAACCATGTTTGCTTTTTGCATCAATGAAATATAATCAGAATTGAGATGGCCAAGTCTTTCATGCCATATAGTAAAATCAATAGTAGTAAGCAAGGAATACTTTGTAGGAGCAAATTCATAGAACTTGAATAAGTTATCACTATCCATTTTAGCAGTAGCAATAACATGATTAGTTTTTGGATCAATGATATAACACATGCCCCGATAAAAGTTAATCTTATAATCTTGACAAAGTTTAGGAACTGAGGATCAATGATATAACACATTCCCCGATAAAAGTTAATCTTATAATCTTGACAAAGTTTAGGAACTGAAATCAAATTTGATTTTAATTCAGGAACATAAAGAACATCATGTAATTTCCCATTAGGAACATTCACATCACCAATAGCTTCAACTTTGCAACTATGATTATTAGCTAATTGAACATAAATATTAGAAGTATTAGGATGCAAAGATTCAAAACATTCTTTATGAGAAGTAACATGCTGAGATGCACTAGAATCAATAATCCACTCAAGTGGTTGAGAAACATTGTAAGTACATGTAAATGCATGATGAGATGAATTACCATTATTATTACCTTTCTTATAATGAGGTTTATGTTGTTGATTATTTTGATTATTTTGGTTCATGGGCTTTTTACCATTTTGCTTCTTAAAACAATTATTAGTAATATGTTCATCTTTCCCACAATATGTGCAATGGGGTCTTGTTTGAGAATTATTCCTCTGATTATTGTACGAATTATTATGATTATTATTATGAGAATTGTTATGATAGGATTTAGAATGAGATTGATAATTAGAAGACTTGTGATTATTATTATGATTATGATTATTATTATTGTATCTAAAATTATTATTATTATTATGATTTTTAGACATAAAAGCATATTCGTTACTTTTAAGAGTACCAAGTTGAATTAATTTAGCTTCCTCTTGACATAATAAATTACGAAAAATATCATAAGTTAATTGAGTAGCTAAACTAGGAATAGCAAGTTGAGCATGAATATTCGTAATAAACTGTTGAAATTGACGAGGAAGACATTTTTTAAGAATAAGATTAATTAAACACAAATCAGCTAGAGTAACACATAAACCAGTTAATTGACTATTAATAGAATCAAACTTCAATAAGAATTCATCCATGGTTTTAAAATCCGTATACTTGAGATCTTCGAGTTGATCTTGAAGCTGAATTTTTCGGGATTCATTTGAGCTATCATAAATTGTTTTTAAAATTTCCCAAGCTTCATACGCTTTTGTACAATTTCCAATTAAAACATACAAAACAGGAACCATTGAAATACCAATTAAACCAAGTGCTTCCTCATTTTGAGCCTTCCACCTATCTTGGTTGGCTTGAGGAGCAGTTGTAGCGGGTTCAGAGGTTTTATCAGTAACAACATCCAAAAGGTGTTTGAAACGAAAAATAAAAGAGAGATGTGTTTTCCATGAATGATAATTACTACTATTTAACTTAATTTCAAGAATTAAAGTAAACATGATAGCAAAACAATGAACAAATTATGATTAGTATTGAAAAAATACGCCTTTGAATTAAAAATGAAAAATAAATAACCTTCTTGATTAAAAATTGAATCAAATTACAATAATAACTTTAAAATATATATATATATATCAAAAAATTAATAACAAATTTAAATTTAAAATCTTAAATATAAATTTAAACAAGTTTTATTAAAAAAAAATTAAATCTTTATTGAAAGGAAAAAAAACTTAAAATCTTAATAAAATAAAACAATTTTATATTAAAAAAATTATATATTAAAAAAACTTTATTAAAAATAATTATAAACTTTTTAGAAAAAATAAACTAAACTAAACTTAACTTTTTAAGGTTTTTTTAAAATATAAATGTTTAAACTTTTAAACTTTCCATAAATATGTAAAACCTTTTAAACTCAAACTTTTCAAGGAACTAATGAGAAATGGCAAGATAAAGACAAAGAAGGATATAAACTCTTTTTTTTTTTAAACTTATAAAGTTATTAAAACTTGCATATACCGTAATGATTCAAACGTTTGAAAGAATAATTAATAAATAGTGAAACGAAAGAATGGTAGTACACTAGGCAACAGAAACCTGCAGATAGCGCAGGTAGAGGCAGCCCAAATGAGGATAGGAAGAGGGTTATGCAGGAGTTAAGGCAGGCTACCAAAAACGTTAATGCACAAGCAAAGTTGGAAGAAATTGAAGGGAAATGAAGGGCCTGTTTGGTGATGAAGATAATCAATTCGAACTCACCAAATACACAAAGCAAAGCTGGAAGAAACTGTGTCAAAGCAAGGAGGTGAAGATTCCGGAAAAGCACAAAGATCAGAAGCTAAAATAGATAGATTTAGATTTAATATGAAATAAATTTAGATTTAACAGAATTATTTTAAATAGATTTAAACAGAAAGATGAAAGATTTAACAAAAGATTGAAATAATATAAAAAAACAAAATTACTACAGCAGAGAGAAACATAAATAGTTTTTTTTTTTTTAATCTGCAAACATAAATTGTTAGAAAATATATAAGCCAACAATAATTTGCAAGTGAAATAAAATTTTAGAACCTGCAAACAAACAGAGAAGCAACTGAATAATGCAAATTGTTTTGGCGGCAAGCCCTCCAAACTGATAAATATAAATTATAGAATGCAGGAAAAGAGGTTAGAAATGGAGTTTTGGTGGGAAGCCTTCCAAAACCACAACTTTAAACCAAAAAGAAGAAACTTTGGCGGCAAACCTTTCAAAGCCACAACTTTAAACCGGAAAGAAGAAACTTTGGCGGCAAGCCTTCCAAAGCTTATTTTAAAAAAAAATTAGAATCTAAGAAGATTGACCCTGCAGGCAAACTTGTTAACAAGTTTGAAAAAAAGAAATTTAAAATCTGAAAATAAAAACTTGCACATTAGAAAATATTAGAGAAAGAACTTCTTCTCCTCTCAAGAATGCTTCCAAGAAGGTGAACTCCACAGAATGGTAACCTTCATCAATGTCAACTTGAAACAAGGATTAAAACCTGCTCTGATACCATGAAAGGAAATACAAGAGCCAGGAAGGAATACCAAAATCCAAGTAAGTTTATTGATAAAGTAAATGTTACCAAGAGAAATGCAGAAACCTTGGAGCAATCACCCAAATGTGAAGGAGGCACAAGAACTTTTGAAAGGGGAAAAACAAATAAAAACCCTTTGTGATATTATGAATGAGGCAATACCTAAAATGAGAGAGAGAGAGAGAGAGAGAGAGAGAGAGAGAGAGAGAGAGAGAGAGAGAGAGAGAGAGAAGCTCTTTACAATAATGTCATTAAGAGAGAGAGAGAGAGAGAGAGAGAGAGAGAGAGAGAAGCTCTTTACAATAATGTCATTAAGAAGAAATGAGAGAGGAGACATCTCTTAAATAGAGATGAGGAGAGGAGTTACAAAGTAACTCTCAAATCTATGAATGCCACCATTCATAAAATGTGTGTGCCATGTGTCCACATCCTCTTATGGAGGAAATCTAATATTCCTTAATAAAGGAAAGTAAAAGAAATGACTTGTCCTCACACATGTACTCGAGGACAAATTACATGTAGGAATTCCAAAGGAATATCCTAAACTAAATACAAATAAACCTAAGCCAAGTAAAGATTAAATATTCTAACATAAATTGTGTCTTGAATTGCATAGTTGTGCTAAGCTTTACAACCCTAGAACATAAGTAAAATGAAGGGAAAAAATTTAAAAACCTTAAAAAGATTCCAAAATCTAGCACATACCTCTCAAATGTTTCAAAATCCATAAAATCCAATGACAGTCACTTCATGCAAATTGGAAAGTGGTCAAATGTGTGTAACCATGAAGAGCAGATTGTGAAGGAGTAGACCATGAAAGTGCAGAAAAGTGAATGAAAGGAGAAAATTTGTGTTTAAACTGTGCACAGCTTTTCTTTTGATGTGATTACTTAGGTTTCCGTATGGTCTGGAAAGAATAGGATGGAAATTGTGTAAAATTCTCCAGTGAGGTTTTTGGGAAAAGCTTGCAAGTATATTCTGCAACTTGCCAGCCAAGTTTGTAGGTGAGTTATTTGCTGGTTCCCTTTGGCTCTTGAGTACTCATCATGCTAACAAGTAGTCAGCAAGTTCTTAATTTATTGTTCTCAGGGAAATGTTAGGCAATCGGCCAAGATACCAAAATATGATGACCTATATGACTTACCTGAGCCTTGAGCATATGATACTAGTCAGATTCATTGTCAAGGAAAATCTCTCATTTTTCCATGTTGATATTTTCATGAGAGACACGATCCATCCATAGCAATCATATAATATCTCAAAAAGGGGAGAAGGATGACATTTACCAGTCTGATATGTATTGACAATGTGAAAAGTCTTACAAAGCTTTGTGAAGAGACGAGCTCTTATTTTTTCTGTGTACAACATTTTCCATTTCGTCGTCATGTTGTTGGTTCTTTCACTTAAGATTCTTGTCTATAAACCACAGGATTCCTACAATTATTCTTGGTTGTTTTTTATTGTCGTTGTTGGAGTTTGTCCTCAGAAATTTAGTGTATTCCCTCTCTTTCAATATCTTGTTTAACTTTTGGCATGTAGATCTTACAATATGATATGATGTTGTGGCAAAAAATCTAGGCATATTGACAATTGATAGGTTTATATTTTGTCATACACAATCAAACTGTCAAATTGACTAATTGAGTATTTAACTGACAGTCCAATTGCATGTCATGTGAAGCAATCAAAGACACAACTTATGCATTAAGCACTAAATTTGACGTAACAGCATAGCTAGAGGTAGGCCCTGAGAAATACAAAAGAGAAAATTGAGAGCCAAATCTCAATACTTTTGTATCAGCATGTAGAAAATCTTTTTCTACAGAGTGCAAATTTTGCCCATTTCAAAATTATTTCATCTACATGCTTAACTTAATACAAGAATATAACCTTCCCACTTTTGCTACAAAGCAACAGGTAGGAGTGCTCCTTTATGCTTGGCAACTTTATTTAAAGTTATAAATCAGAAAAATATTGTCATGTGACCTAAGCAACTCCAAGGATGCATGTTTGCTGTAGATCATTGTTACTAGGCTTGAAAAGTTTGATTTGTTTGAGAGGTAAAAGAAAATTCAAAATTGGGAAAAAAAGAAAAAGAAAATGAAAAGGTGGTCAAATTTATTTACGAGATGAAAAGTCTGCACTGATTAAGGTAAATTCAGATCTGATTGGATTTGGTTCAAATAATCCAGTTATGGTTCAATGTGATAGAGGGTTTTCTACTAAGTTACTGTGTTTTCCAGTACTTGGCCCAAAGGAGTTTGGGTTGAGATTCGGGCCTGGTTCTTGAATGGGTATGGCCAGGGTTTGTATGGTTCCAAACCTAGATAAACCCAAAAGAAAAAGCAAGCGTATACATTTGTGCTCCTCGGGGATGCATCCCTTGTTTGAAATGCCCGTATCCCATATAGGGAATATTTCGGGGATGCATAGACAAGTAGTAGTGAGAGTGAAGAGATTGAAGTTCAATTTACAACTAGAAGTCTTAGAAGTATGGCTGCCATTGGGGGTTCTTCTAGGAGTGGAAAGTTAGTAGGGCCAGCAAGGTCCACTAACCAATTTGAATGCCCTTCCACACTCCTTAAAAACTATACAAAAGGCCCACCTAACCTTAAAAACCTCTTACAATTTGTATCAGAAATAGACGAAGATAAAAAAATAAATTCAAGGTGGAGTAGAGTATGGTTATGGCATTTGTGCAACAAAGACTGTAGGAGCACCTATAATAGAGTTTATTCTCATTTTTTGTGGATAGGTTAACAAGAGGCAAAAGTGTGTGACTATAACTCTAGCTGAGAATCGCTGATGTAACTAAATTGCATTTGGAGGGAAAGGCAAGAGAAAAAAATTCATTGGAGACGGGACAGGCCAGTTTGTCATTGCCTATGGGAACCATGGATGTTGGAATTCAAAAGGGAGAGGGTTCTACTTCTACCAAGGGCAAGAAAAGAATTACTAGTGTTGTAGGGATATTTAAAATTGAATCATAAGAGGTGGCCGAGTCTTTTATTCCTGAGTTTTTTTTATGCTCCTGCCGTACCATCCTGAGTTTTTTTATGCTCATGCCATACCATTTCATCTTGCACATTCTCTTTGTTTTAAACAAATGTTCAAAGATGTGATAGTTGTTGGTCCCTCATTTGTCTCACTTGAAAAACATAAGCTGTACACCACCCTCCTTGATAGAGAATATTCTAAGGTGAGTGAGTTGATAGAAGAAATGAGGCAAACTTCGATAAGAGTTGGATGCTCTATCATCATGGATGGATGGACCAATATGAAAACATTGGTTAATTCAAAGTTAGGTAGATGGTCAAAGACAAGATCACCCCAAAAAAGAAATCAGAAATAAAATATCTTTGATCATGATTGGTGGTCTACAACGAGGTAAGAAATTGGTGGTTTTATTATTAATTTTGAAAAAAAGGTGAATTTATTAATGCTTCTAACTTATAAATTAATTTCATTATTTGTAATAGCATTCACTCCATAGTTTTAAAACTCGTGGACTCGCCACGGACTCGCGAGTCCATGGGAGCCACGAGTCGACTCGCCAAGGACTCGCGAGGCGAGTCCATCTGAAAGACTCGCGAGTCTTTTGCAAGGACTCGCGTGAGTCTTTTGCATGGACTTGCGCGACCCAAAAAAAAAGTCATGCAAGCTTTAAAATTGAGTTTAACATGTGAAAAAATTTGGTCTCTCCATCAGGATTCATATATGGAATATAACATTTAAGTAGTTATATTCCATATATACTGTCAGGATGTTTGAGAGTGGTTTCGGACCTCTAGGAGTTATAATGCAAAATCTAGTATTTGGAAGATTCTTCAATTTTCCAGACTTAGTCAAATTTCAGGATCCTTCGGTGATGCCCCTTGACCCCAACTTGGGGGCGCTGCCCCCAAACCCCCACCGAAAAATATAGGGGGAAATTGTGCCGATGGAAGTAGGGAAAATTTAACCTCCAAGTCTGATTAGGCTCCATATAAAAGCATAATTAGCATTGAAGAAATCTTGGTATTATACATTTTAGAGTTGAAAGTTTGAAACTATAAGTATGTGACATGTGTAATGTTTCAACTATGGCTCTTATGTTCTCTAAATGCATTAGTTTCTTTATGTTTTTTTGTAAAACTACGGTTTATTTTTTTGCCGAGTCTTTCACGAGTCTTTCACGAGTCCGAGTCCGAGTCCGAGTCCAAATTTTTGGTTTGCCGAGTCCGTGGCGAGTCTGAGTTTTTCAACTATGATTCACTCTATCATTCGAGTCTTAAATTCTTAATCTCTTTTAAAAGTTTAATTTTTGTGACTTATGTTGTGCAAGTCATAAGATATGCTAACACATACTTTTCTAGCTTTGTGGAGATCTATGAGAGCTTTGGTAGCATGCTTGGACAAATGAATCAAACCACTCATAGCAAGAATCCTACTGTGGGATTTTATGAAGAGCACCTTAGGCCTATTGTTACACAACATTAGAACACTATGAAAACCTCACTTCGCATGGTAGACTATGCTCTGAATCTTAACTGTTATGTAGCTAGGTTTTGAAGAATGCCTCCATCTCATGATGAAGAGGTGAAAGAAGGGCTGATGAAGGCCCTTCAAAAACTGTACTCATGAGGAATCTTCTTTACTTTGCACGTAGTGGCTTGTAATTGTCAATCTCAATGGTCTAACCTTTAGCAAACTAGAGGCGAGGAGTGATAGAGCTACATTATCTCAAAAAAACCCTATTAGATGGCGGATTTGGCATGGCAAGGGTGCACTAGAGTGGAGGGTATTCGCCACTCACCTCCTTTCATAGGTTGTCAATTCTTTTGCTACAAAGAGGATTTGGTCTACACATATCTTCAACCAATTAGTCAAGAGGAACAACTTTAACTCTAGATGGTTGGATAGGTTGGTGGGCGCAAGAGGGATTGATTGGAGCTCCATTGTTTGAGGCAGCCCCTTATAATGGCATTGACTTGAACTCGTACTCTAATTATAATGTAGACCTACCGGATGCAAATGTTGATTAGGGACAACTTTATATTTTCTTATGTCTTTGTTATTTTGAGTTGAAACTTGTAGCCTTCGGTTATTTTGTTGTAATTCTTATATAATATATATGCACATTGATAGTGAAAACATTTAAATTTTGTAGTCTCTGAGTTGTTGTGTTTAGTCATTCTTTGGTGTCTGATTGTGCTTCTTGCTCTATCCTTATCATTGTACAAGGTTTTGGTCTCTTTCAAAACCATGCTCACCTAATGAAAAACATTTAAATTTTGTTAATTTTTTTGTCAATTTTCGTGTGAAATCTCAATTCAAGGCCAATGTTATATGTTAAGGCTCTATAATCTCTTTGATGAATGCTTTATCAATCTTTTTGATTAGATAAGCAAGGTTTTGAAAGGATCTTGAATCATTTTATAGAAAGATAGGAGAGAAAAGTTAACGAAGAAAACACAAGGATAGTTCAAAAAACAATCGCGAAACCACCACCAAACATCGAAACATGCAACCAACTAAAGCAGCCATCAAAACAACACCACCAAATGCTGCAAGAGAAACACCATCGAAATTAAGGAGGTTTAAAGAAGTGATTCAAGGATTTTTGATTGATACTCTCCTTGTTTTCTTTGCTCCGCTGATCCAAATCCCCCAAACATGTTTTCTTGTAACAATTCTTTTGCAGATTCGCAACTTCAGGAGGAGAAATCTCCCTTCTGTCCACCATCTGATCAATCTTTCTAGGAGTAGAGGACTGATTTAGACTAATCTCCCTATTTTCGTTGCTCTACTGATCCAAATCCCCCAAACATCTTTTCTTGTAACAATCCTTTGCAGCTTTAGGAGGAGGAGAAATCTCCCTTCTATCCACCATTTGATCAAACTCTCTAGAAGTAGAGGACTGCATTGAAGGATGCACCTAATCCTTTTTCGTCCAAATAAATTGGAAACTCTTGTTTGTCATGCTTGCAAGCCTCGTGAGAATGACCCACTTGTCTATAATAATGACAAACAATTAGGGGATTTTCATATTCAATTTGTTGAGCGAATTTACCCAACATAGAAGAAAGGGTAAGATGAGAAGGAAGCACATCATTCTTTGCTACAAGTACACAAACTCTCGCATGCAGCAACCGTTTCATAAACTTAGTGATAGGGTCAATAGCAAAAATCCTCCCCAAGGAGTTGGCTATAGACATGATGATGTTTTCACTCCAGAATTCCAGAGGCAAACCCAATAATCTAACCCATGCTGGGAACAAGAAGTAGGTTTGAGCGTTGAAACTAGGGTATTAGTTTGACAAACAAAGGCCGTTTAGACCCAAGTTCTAGGGTCCCTCATTAAGAGTCTTTATACAATCCTCAATATCAAAAAATGGAGAAAAGAATATAGGGAGCCAACATTGCAGTTACCTTGACATTTCCTCTTAGTTGCCAAACACGAGTAATCCATCTTTTGACAATATCAATATGAGCCTTGAAGGAGGCTCATCCATCATCAAACCTGTTGTGACCATTTCACACATCACCCCATCGCAAATTGTGACCCCCTCTTTTGCTTTTAGTTTTAGGTTCTAGTTAGGTTTGGTAGTATTCAAATCCTTTAGATGAGATGAAGTTAAGTGGATTTGTTCCTCAACACTTTCGATATGAATGACATATGATGATTATTTCATTTGATCATCATCATCTGAGATAGAAACAATGAATGCAAGCATGAAGATCATGAGCTTGAGATGATCGATGCAAGATGAAGGCTTAGACTGCATGAGAAGACTCTGACAACGACAAAGGACCATTTGAGTTGGCAAGGTGGGTGCTACTACTCAAAATTTGACAAGGTTGAGTCACAGTCCCTGACCCCGCAAAACCCCCGCCTGGCCTTAGCTGACAGTCAGTGACTACTCAATAGTCCAAACTTTTCCAGTCAGTAGCCCCTCCAAAGTCCGATCTCTCCCTTGCTTAGTTAGTGACCTCTCCAAAGTCCGATCTATGATGAGGATGCCTGTGCTAAGCAAGATGAACATTTTGAGGATCAATGCTTGATATTCAATGAAGTTGAAGCGATTGAGTGAGTGAGTATAACAACTTTTGTGCACAGTCAGTGCCCTGTCTAATCCATGACCTCATATGCTCTCGGTCTATGATAGGTGAAATCCCCCACCCAAGGATAGAAGAAGATGGTTAAGTTAATGATCAAGCTGATGATGAAGGAAAGGTCAATTCAAGGCGTTAAGTATGAAAAGAAGATCAAGAGAGATCATCATCATGTTTGGGGACACAATCAATGCTCCTCAAGGAGCTCGATCCACCTCAGTCAGTGCCTCATAGAAAGTCCAAACTTTCTTAGTCAATGACCCCCCAAAAGTCCGAACTTTACCAGCTAGTGGTGTACTATTGTCATTTTATGACACCCTTGGTCCATCAGTGAGAACCGATCAGAGATATGTTCCATGGACCAGCGTTGCCCCAGTTTGATCCAAGAGAAGACGATGGAATCATAAAGTATGAAGTGTTGTCTTGTTAGAAGTTCCTTTCCCAAGCCTTCTCTTCCTCTCTCTTTCCCGGAACTCTGGAACCCCGAGGTTCCGAAGTTGCCTTCCTTGGTCTCTTGTTCTCTTGCCCCGGAACTCGAGAACCCCGAAGTTCCCAAGTTGCTAAGTCTTGCCAACTTCGGTGACCCAGGTCTCCGAAGTTCCTAGGTCTTCTCTTCCTCAACCTCGAAATTCCGGAACCCCCAGGTTCCCAAGTTCCTAGTTCTTCAACCCCAGAACTCTAGAACCCCTAGGTTCCCAAGTTCCTAGTTCCTCAACCCCAAAACTACAGAACCCCCCGGTTCCCAAGTTCCTTATTCTTCTACCCTGGAACTCCAGAACCGCCAAGTTCCCAAGTTCCTTATTCCTCAACTACGGAACCCCCAGGTTCCCAGGTTCCTAAGTCTTCTACCCCGGAAGCCCCAGGTTCTCAAGTTCCTAGTTCTTCTACCCCGAAACTCCGGAACCCCTAGGTTCCCAAGTTCCTAAGTCTTCAACTCGGGAACTCCGGAACCCCCAGGTTCCCAAGTTCCTAGTTCTTCTACCCCAGAACTCCAGAAACCCCACGTTCCCAAGTTCCTAGTTCTTCAACCCCGGAACTCCGGAACCCCCAGGTTCCCAAGTTCCTAGTTCTTCAACCCCGGAACTCCGGAACTTCCAAGTTCCCAAGTTCCTAGTTTCCCCAACTTCGGTGACCCAGGTCTCCCAAGTTCCCCCAACTTTGGTGACCCAGGTCTCCGAAGTCTTCCAAACTTCTTTCCGACTGGCAACACTTCCGGATGGCGTGATCGACACTCAAAGCTTTAAATGCTCCAACAATTTTGGTGACTTATGCACCTTCTTTTGTGGAGCCATAGGGGTGCATTTAATGTTTTTGGAAGAATTTCCATCAGGGGAGGTACGAGGACATGCTTGTTGTGGTGACTTATGTCATGTCTGCATACTTTGACTTTGGAAGGTCAATCAATCCACCCTTCTCAGAATTGCCTTTTGTGGGTATGGCTAGGTTGTTTGCATGTACAAGCCAAGGGCATGCACTTCCAAACTGACATGCAGGGGTCATGATCACCATTGTAACCCATTTTTACTTATAAAGGTTGTTAAGCCTCATTGTAAAGGGTTCTCTCCTTGCTACCTTGAGCTTTCTCATGCTTTTCTCTTCTCTTGAAGACTTGTAATTTTTTTGCATTTCTGCAACTATAAGTTTGGCCAGTGGCCTTATAATTAATTGAAATCACCATTCTTGCCTACCTTTAACTTATGCATGATGTGTATGTGTTCTTACCTCCATTATAAGTGCATGTTTGTGATTTTCTTTCACATGTATGGTGTGTTAGCTTGTTTTTTGAGTGTGACTTGTGGGAATCCTTCTCCCCTCTTGTCACTTAGCAAATTCTAACCTCCACACATGTATTGGGATCATTCATACAACTAAAGTTTGTGCATTACCTGGGTGTTTCAGTTAATTCTTTGTGTCATTTCGGTAGGGAGAGGAACAATCTCTTCTTGGTGCATCAACTCCCTTTATTTTAAGCATTTCTCTCTTCCCTTTCCCTCTGCAAGTTGTTAGGATAGGCTTAGGAGTTAGTTTTTAAGTGTTGAGTTGGTTCAACACCTGCACATGGATTGAGAAGGAAGCCGGCCTTCTTCGGAGATTCAACCCCCTTGCGCAAGGTCCCACACTTCCGGGTTGTTTCAATGTTTCACAAGGTTGCTGAGTTGATAGCTTAGCAAGGGTGCAAGCTTTTGTGATAATAGGTACCAAAAGTCCGATTTTTCTTAGCTCTCAGTCAGTGCCTTAGCGAAAACCCGATCCTTTCCAGTCAATGCTCATGTAAAAGTCCGAACTTTTTAGGCTTATCCAAGTCAGCGATGAGGTATTTTGAAGCGCTTATAATCAAGAAGGGCCCCACCTAGGAGATGAACGTTTTAATTCAAATTTGAAAAGGTGATGCAAGTTGGCTTTTGTCTTGAAATTCTCAATTTCAAATCATATAATAAAACATCAAGTCGGCCTAATGCAATTAAAAGATGCCTCCTTACATCTCTATAAAGGATTGGAGTGATCATTCCATTTGATCAATCCACGATTTCATGCTTCATGTGTAGCGATTCATCCAAGGTAGGCGATCTTATATTATCAGTTGAAAACGATTTTGATAAGGCGAAATACTTCAATATCAGCGAATCTCCCATTAACCAAGTGAATTGTCATTCAAAGACGAGCGACCTTGTTATTGCAAGAAAGGCAAATTCAACTTCAGTAATCAACGAATTCATCCAAAATCAGCAATCCTCCATCTTCAAGAACAACGATTAGCAACCAAGATCATCAAATTCAAGAGACAACATCAACATTTGACATTACCATCACAGCGAAAGCTCATCGATACAAGGGCAGTTTTGCCAAATTGAAGACCAATTGGAAACTGCCAGTCAGTTTAGAACTTGGTTGCAGGTCTGGATCAGGTTATATTTAATTATATTTTATTGAAATCAGACCATAGTCAATGCTAATATAGCTTCAGGCTCATTATTTTTAAGAGGTTTTAGTCATAAGATACTTCTTTTATCACATTTTTGATCATCTGGCATCCTTAAATGCATAATTCGTCATGATTAGATGATTATTTTCAGATTTAGACAAGTCTAGGGTTTGTATTCATGCCTAGGGTTTTAGTAATTCAGCAAGATTTCAATGATTTTACAAGTATTTTTGGAGGAATTACTAACGTGGATGCATCTTAGATATTGAAGAAAATTAAATTATATCACAATCCTAACTTAGACACCTCTTTTAGGTAGAACATGGCAGCTTTGAAGGCAGGAACAATCTCAAGGCAAACTCTCATCAATGAGGACTCAAGAGGAGTAATGCTCGAATCAAAGATCACATCATTTTGGAGCAATGTAGGAGACAGCAATCTTGGCCAAATAGACATGAAGAAGTTCCAAGGTCCCTTATACACAAGCAAGCCATCCAAATTCTTAAAGAAGATGATCAAGAGTAGGATAGTGAATGTAGCACGTTTCCTTCCAGCCATCCAATGCAATGAATTGATAGTTGAATGTGTCAGATATTACGATGCCAACACTAGAACAGTAGTGGCACCTGATGGTAGAGTACTTGCTTAGCTATCCGAGACAGCTATCAGTGAAGCCTTCCACATCCGGGATGACAAAGGCATGATCTACAAGAGCAAAGAAGGAGAACAAGCAGTCTATGAGGATGATCTTGATATATGTCTTGGTAAAATCAACAAGTGTTGGGTATTGTAGACCAGACCCGGTCTATCAAAGGTACGTAATAAGTTGCACATAATTGATTTTAAGGAAGAGTTTGGTGATTTGATCACTCTACTAAACCGAGATATAGGAAGTCCTCAAGCATATCAATTTGAGAAATGGATGTTCTATTTCATGGAAAGTGTCAAGAGGAAAAGAAAAGATCGACTGGGCAAGAATCATAAGCAATAACCTTGACATACAGTTGAAGAGGCTTGAGTGCACTAAGACATTGTATTCACTAGCCAGAGCTCATGAATACGCATGATTAATGTATAGAGGTCCAGTTGAAATGGGAGTTGGAGAGATGAGAGTATTAAAATCCTACACCTAGCTGCACTACTCTAGCAAAGCACATTACAAGAGGTTGAATGATGCTTTCACCATGCACTTGACAAGAACGTTGCAACGCAAGATACATCAAAGGCTATCCTAGCAAGCAAAAGAGTTAGTAAAGAAATTTAGTGCTTGGTATATCCAATTTCCCAAGTTCACCTACATAAGAATTCAAGGATGCTCTTGTTCGCCCTACATGCTACCATGCTATCCTATCAACAAGATATTATTGCTTGAGTTGGTGAGATAGTTAACCACATGATAAAGTGCAAAAGAATAGACATAAGACAAGGATTGCTTTTCACATCTCAGTCGGGCAATCATTAGAAGTGTGTCCATCCCTACAAGTAGCGGAGAAATCAGAAGAAGTTTAGATCCCCCTTCCTTATCCCATACTTCTCTAGGGAGAAATTTGATCCTTACAACAACATATGTAGAGCTAACCTAAGTAGACACAAACACAAGTTACAATTGGAAGACTATTGGATGAACGCCAAACAGGATCTAGACATAAGAAGAAAGATGTGCTCAAGGCTACCAATTGACATCGTTAGGATATGCAAAGTTTTTGACATCCTAGATCAAGCACAAGATAGTGGAAAATGCCTTCAGCCGGCATATGAGCAAGACAAGAAGGTAGAAGTCAATTGGATTGATGTGGAGGTCACTGATTTCAAAGATTTGATAAAGCTAGTCTTAGCATATACAAGATGATGGGTAGACATCCAACTTCAGAAATTTAAGAGCCAGAATGCACATCTGACTTTTGAGTTGATGGGAGAGACAAAATCATCCGATGAAGATATAGAGAGGACAAGGTTGAGTGGAAGTGCCACCCAGTCAGCTCACTTAAGAGGATCAAAGAGGTAAGAAAGTCATAAAGAAGGATCATCATAGAAGAAGCATAGGTCAAATTCAGGTCGCTCTTCTACTAGTACTTCTTCCATACATGAAGTAGAAATGAATCAGGCTAGCAAATGAGAGAAGACAGACAAAGGGAAACGACGCCAAATAGAAGACAATTCAATTCCACCTAAGCAAGCTAATAGCAAAGACAGAAAAGGTGTATATGTGGATATAGAGAATGAAGATGAAGTGAAGATCAACAACTAAAGGAGGTGCAAGTAGGAGAAAAGGAATTCGCTATCCCAACATGGCTTAAGGAAAGATTAGCAAAGGAAGTCATAGTGATAGAGGAATAGCCTCTGGATGTTTTAGATAGTTTCTTGGACAGAACTCAAGAGACAATTGAGAAGAAGAAAGCTACTAAGATGTCAAAGATAACAAAGGACAGTACAAGATCTCGAGTAATACAGATTGCCACTCCAAGGGTAGATAAATCTGAAAGTGAGATCATAGCAGAAGATTATGACTTGGAAACTATTGACTTAGGTCCTCCCACCACTGAATAGGCCATGGAAGACTTGAATGATATAGTAAAGACAGTCCATGATATGTTGAGGTTGAAAGTGGAGAAGAACAAGAAACTAGAGAAAGAAGTGAGTGCGTTGAGAAGCTACTTGCAACAGTTCAAGGAACCGTTAAGGCGACATGATTCTTCAAGCACACCACCACCATTGCTTCCTCTAGAATCAATTGACAATTTAGAGAAAATTAGAAATTCTGCTTATTTGATGGGGAGTTGGATATAAAAAACTTTCAAAAAGGCGAATGCATTTGTGAAGGAGCTAGTAAGAATATTTGATAAAGTCTCAAGTTTTCTTGAAAGAACTCAAATCCTCATTTCGCCTATGATGTTTTCACTTTCATTAGAGATCATACCATGCTAAGATTGCAAGCAATGAAGAGTTTACCTAAGCATACTTTGGTGAATGGAGTATTGAAAGATGGATAGTCGCTTAATCTCCAACAGTGGTATAACTTGCTCCGATGCACCTAGGTGATGATGCAATAAACATAATATATGATAAGATTGTGGAGGTAGCTGAAATCATACTTGAGAAGGAGATGAATGAAGGAATCCACATAGATGCCAATTAGCTGATTAAGAGAGTGAAAGTTATATTCTTTGGAACAACTGGATGACCTTCAGAGAAGCAACTAGAAGACATACACTCATTCATGGTACTTGCCAACAAGACTAAAGACTTCGGGCCAGGATGGGAGAAAACCTTTGCCTATGCCTTAGACAAGGTGGGCTTCATGGAAGATCAGTTGAAGAATGTGCCTGCTACTCCAATAATCGAAATTGAACTAATGGTATCCAAATTCATTGAATTTGCAACAAAAGTAAAGGATAAGGGAAACAAACTTCTAGAAGATAGTTTGTTATGATCCCATGTGGCATCATTTTTCTTATTGGAGGATTTTTCCTCGATGTTTGTGCCAAATGGATGTCACATTCCCATTGGCTGATATTTATTAATTTGCAATAAGATTAGGTTTTTGTTGTAAAAAACCCTTATTAGGGTTTAGGTGGCAAGATCTTGGCCTTTGATTTTGATTTAATCGTGGCCATTAATTGTATTTGGGAGCACTCCATAAGCCCCACTCATTTCATTTATAAGAGATTGATTAGAAGAGTTTTGAAGATTTGTTGCTCGATGCTACCAGAATTAATAAAATCATTGAAGTGTTGGTTGCTTACTGTGTTTTGAAGCATTTGCTTGTTTCTTCATCCTTTTACGAGAACTTAAACCTAAAAAGACAAAAAAAAAGATAGAATAGAATTTGCTTAAGTATTTAGATGAATGAAATATTCATGTGCATGATTGATAGTGAAGCTCTCATTGTTCATGCTACTAATATTTCATCAATGGTGAAGTATCTTGCGTAGTCGACTAAACTCATTTTAGCCCAGCTTGACGTCAATTATTAATCCTTCATTGATATGCTCCATCTTGATGGTATCCATGTTTGTGGTAGTGATTTGAAAATTATCAGCTATCCCTAGAAGATCGCACTAGCTTTGTGGAGATGTTCATTATATGTCAAAGCAAAGCCTATTTGGGCTCACTTAAAGTTGTCCATTATCTTGCATTCTTAGTGTTAGTTTAGCATTCCTAAACCTTACTTCTTTTTCACTTTTTTTTTTTTCAATCAAAGATCACTAGTTGTAGTAGGAAAGAGCTCCATTGCAGTGTCATTCGTAAGAACAACATTCGTTGAGCTTAAGAAGTTTCATCATCTAGAACAACTACTTAAGTCCCCTTGGAGTAGCAGCAAACGCATCAAACCATTGAAGCTATCGAACACGTCAAGACTTGACATTGTAAACCTTGGAGTCGTCTCAAGTGATCCTTTCGTGTTCAACATTTGAGAAGTCTTTTTTCAAGAGAGGATAGAGTATTCAATACTTTATTCTGTGTTCGATCATGTATAAAATACACATCAACAAAACCAAAAGCCCCAAAAGAGCCAGAGCTCACATTCTGAACAACACCATCTTGACAACCAGCATCAGAATCAATAGGGGGGTCAATTTTAATGACGAGCTTCCTACTAGAACCTACCTGAGTTGACTCAAAAGTGGCAAAAGCTTCATTCTAGGAAACACCCACTTCAACGGACTTTGCCCCAACAACAACTAGAGTCGAGGCAAAAGCTGTAGGGGAAAGAGCAAGAAAGACCCCTTGGATAGTAGTATCTTTAAAGGGGTTGACATCCATCTCAAATTTAACATCTGAAGGGCCGTCAGAAGCATCAGCATAACTGGCGGCTAGGGATCTAGCCTTGGTTGGAGAACCACCTTTCAGCTCATCCACGGGAAAAGATCCAACAAGGGCATTGCCACTAGCAAGAGAATCAGGTGTGGTGGCCATGCTAGCAAAAAACTTCACAAATCTGCCCCCCGAAAGTAGTTCCAGAGAGAAAACCCCTCCTCAAACCATGGATATAGGGAGCATCTGCAACAAAATGCTCCTCAGGGAGCAACTCCGTCCCATGAAGAGCCACATCATCCTCTATATTAGCCAAAACCAACAGATCTGGCCCGTGACCGTTGTCAAAGCTTAGCCCATCATTAGAGACATCGTTTTGTGCCTCCAAACGAGCTAAAGCACTGCAAGCAAGATATCTAGGAGTAGCTTGTTGTCATCATCTTCATAAAGCCTGCCATCATCTTCCTAATCCTCCGAGTTCCCTTCACAGCCTCAATGACAAGAAGGCTGACCTCCATTGCTGGCTGCTAGGGTTCTCACTGCCACCTCCTTAACCATGGCTCTCAAATGGGTCTCCATCGACTTATGCCTTCTCAATGTTATCATATGAATATTTGAAACTTATATATAAAAAAAATTCTTTATTTTTTAATAGCTGTTCCCTATCATCCCCTATGTTAGTGATGTAGCATCAGTAGTAATCCTTCTGACCGACTAAGACCAAATATGTGAATGGCCTATCAGCCTTACATATTTGGTAATTTGGTCATTTAGATTTAATCATACTTCTTGCCTGAGCCGATTTCTGCTATATATCTATTAATATTAATGAGAGTCAGTATTGATAAACAAGTTATTATTAATCTAATGAATATTGCTAAGCAAGCAAATATAATAGATGATCGCTTGTCTTAACTAATCGTAGTTTTAATGAATGAGCGATATTGTCTTAACCTGTTACCCTTATGGAAGGGTACGATATGAGAAGTCGTATTTTCCTGAGGAGATACAACTCTCATCATTAATATAAAGAGCAATAGAAATCATAATTGAAAAAAAGATAATATATCGTGCAAAATAAAATCTGTGCAAAGATTGAATAAATTAGAACAAAGAAACGAATTGCAGACCGTGGCAATAAGATTGGAGATAGACATCAGCAAATCTTATATTGTATCCGATTGAACATACAGCTCAGATTATCAGATAACACATAACAGACGACTACTGTAGTTGACAAATCAAAAACCAGATAGCATACTGCGGTATCTGCAGATTGGATGTAGTATAAACATCTGATCATATACATATACATTCAGATCGGGGTCCATATATATAACTGTTCGATTCTCTCCTTATTTGGTGTTGAATGAACATACGTAGTTCATCAGTTGAAGGTTATCTACAGCAGATTAATATTCACTTGGAGCAGATCAAATTCATTACGGGTGTCTGTATTCGTTTGAGGCAGATTGCAGATAGTGAAAGGCAAATTGAATATATACTCACAGTTCGAATTGTTCTACTAATTTGATTGATATCATCCATTGATATCAGATTAAGATTAAAAGACAAATAAAATTAAATTACCTGCCTATTATAAATCTGATCAAAACTTAACACCCTAAAGAATGGCCAAAAAAAATCTTGTACCAGAAACCTGTCCCCCATCCCCTACCATCCCTGTCCTTGAAACTAGGTGGAGCATAGTTCTAAACTGCTTTTGTGACTTCCAGAAGTGTGCATGCCTGTTGACCTCAGAAGCTAAATTTGATAAAATTAAGTTTTGTGAGCTTCCTACAAAGAAATTTGTCCAATTGTCATCCAATATTAAATTGTTCGCCCCATGAGTTCGATAATTGAAATTATTTTTAGTCTTTGTGAGGTTATAAATCTTACATAAATGTCAATCTCAAATCATGTTTGATGTAAGGAAAATAGTCGGGATGTTTTGTTCAGATATTCAAGTTGATCGATTCTTCACAATGCTTGAAACTAGTTTTGAATAAGATTTGTTAAGGCCGATGAACCAGAGATAGGCTCTTTCCGGGTACATTCAAAGAGTTCAAGTGTTCATCAATTTCAAAGTCGACAAGTTCCGAAATGGATAAAGGGGGCCAATATGAAGTTGCAAGAAAGTGGTGATATATCTCTTTGATCACTTAGAGTCTTATCAAATTCGCAAAGTGTTGAACATTGGCCGATACGTATGGTTAGTATCCAATTCACATTCAACTCGAAGTTCTCTCCACTCAAACCTGTAGTTGCAACAAACTTACCAATGTCCGAGATGATATCGGTGAAGTTGGCCGAAATGATAAATAGGCCGAATACAAATATGAGCAATCAACTTTAAAACTTGAGTCGACTAACAAGCAACATGTTTGAAGCAAAGTTTGAAATGGTAGTTATCGACAACTTGCACCTTTTCCTTAAGTCACCGATGAAGTTAAGATTAGTTTCAAACACTCCAGTCATCCCATTATCCACTTTAACCAGCAACTTTCTTGGTGGATTGATATGAGAAATGCTAGTTGGCGAATATAATCAATCTTATCGGTTAGTTGACCAAGTCGATGAAAAGTAGCCCAAACGTTTTTCTGTTTCCTCCGGCAACTTGTGGCTTCTTCCTAAATCACTGATGAATCAAGTGACTCAACTAATGACTAGTTCTAACCGACTCATGAAGGATAATGGCGAAATTACCAGTCATCGGCTAGTTGGCCAAAGTAATAAAGTAACCGATACACTTAAATTTTTATTCTCATCGGCAATATAGGAGAGTTTTGAAAGATGACGTCTCCTCCATTGGTTTTGTTTTAACCTCCTAGCTGACAAAGGCAACTTGGCATGTGCTCCACGATAGGCATGTCATAGCTCAAGTCAGTTTTAAATAACTACTTATTGGAGCTCGAAGCAATCTGTTTAGCATGCCATTCGTCTCATTCTTTTATGTAACTCCAGTTACAAGTGAATGGCGAAAATGAATTACATAACTTTGAGATGGAGTAAAGAGCCCAACATGCACTCTACAAATTTCTGAAGAAGTATATTGGCTACCAGCGAGTATGGAAAAGAATAGGCTCGGCATATGCATGCAAGAAAGCTGAAGATTCGTGTCCATCCTCTCCACGAACATGCAGGAAGTGTAATCACCTAAAACACACGTGAACGATTTGACATAATTCTCAAGCAAACGAATATCATGTGTAGATGAAGTTGCAGTTTGCGATTCCTTGAATCGTTGTTGTGCATGCAAAAGGAGCTGAAGTCCTGTTGACGTGTATTTTGTACACTATCAAACACAGAATAAAATGCCTAAAGGTACCTTATCCTCTCTTGAGTAAAGCCTCTGATTGCTGAAGATATCGCGAAAAAGGATCAATCAGGATGACTTCAAGGTTCTTGTATGTAGGGTCTCTACGTGTGGATAAGCTCTCTGTGGTATAATGTGATTTGCTGGAATCACAAGGGGACTTACATTTGATGCCTGAACTTCTGATTTGCTTTGAACATTTGCTGGAACACAGGATTTCACTAGCTTTGATTTGAAAAAAGGAAAAAAGACGAGGGCGAGGAAAGGACCTAATCCTAACACTAAGAATGTAGGAGCAATGATTGATCTTTGATGGAATTCTAACTAGGTCTTGTTTTGACATCGCAGGACCATCTCCACAAGGCTAGTGCGATCTTCGAAGGAAAGCTTTATGATGTTCAGATCATCACTGTAGGCATAGACACCATCACGCTGATGCATATCAATGAAGAAGCGATAATTGAAGTTAGGCTTAAGCTGAACGATTCCAATTGACTATGCAAGGCAAGTCTGCAATCAACAAACTGCTAGTAGTATGGATATACGAATTTCACCATCAATCAAGCACATTTCTTCCACTCATCTATTAACATGAAATCAAATATGAGAAGTATAAAGACCATGCAAATTGTCAAATCGACCCATGAATTTCACCATTTCTTCAATGAAGTTACAAGTCTTTTACAACAACATCTTGGCAACAATCTTTGCCTTCTCTCTCTACTCTAATTGCTATTCTAATACTTCCAACTGCTTACTAACTCCCTGTAACTATTCTAACTATTTTTAACTATATTCTTTACAAAATGAAATGCCAGGGCTTATATAGTGCCCTCAATACAATTCGATGGCTTAGATCAATTCGAGATCAATGGCCAAGATTCAACAATGAAAACCCTAATTAGGGTTTGTTACAACCATTACATAACATTTAATGCTTGACCAATGATAAAATTGTATTGCTTGGACACATGTCCTCTCTAGAAAATTCCACCAATGAATAGCTGGGGTAGGTACATCGGAGTTTGTGCCACCTTCCATGAGTTAGGTACATTGAATCTGGAAATGCTGAGGTGGACCACACTGACTGGAGAAGTGATGACTGGGATGCCACCTCGTCTGACACTTGTAACTTGGTAGATATTCAACTTGATGTTGTTGAGAAGCTAGCTTTAATTAATTCATCCGGAACTATCTGCTTCTTCAACGAACCCTTGTTTTAACTTCTTGTGTCCTTGATTTGCAGGACGATTATGTACCTCGCCTTGGAACGCTAGATTGGAAGAGGTCGCCCTTATCTTGATGATGCTGGATCGAAGAAGGTCGTCCTTGTCAATGCTAGACTGGAGGAGGTCGCCCTTGTCCTTGCTTGATCATCCTTGATGAGACCGTCCTTGATTTGGCTTGATTTTCCTTGAGAAGAGTCTTTCGACTTGTAGATCTTTTGAGCTTGGGAGTCTCCATCTTGATACCTACACAACATTTCACAATTAATAATATATCTTGAAATCTAAAAAATTAAACTTTAAAGGGAAGATTCAAGATTTTAATTTACGAAACCTCATGATAAATCTTGAGTTATCATTTCCTAATTTAGGATTTTCAAAGAAAAATTTAAATCTTCAAAAATGGTGCCAAGGTGATTACGCCATACCTCCACTTGGGAATTAATTCTAAAAAATGATGCAAAAATAGGAGAATTCACTAGGCAAAACGTAGATGAAGACTCCCTTTAGCAAAATGTGCCCCCTTTAGCTTGGAAAAGAACTCCATCTTCCACTAGCTTCTTCAAGATCTGGAAATTCGCCTTCAAATACCTTCAAAACATCTGGAATTTATCCTCCAATCTAGCAAGAAATACGCCTCTCCAATAGCCTTCAAGATGAATTTCGCCCTTCTTAGTCTCCACTCCTGGTAGAAATTCGCTCCTCAAATTGCTCTTCCAAATCGCACTTGAAATGATGAGTGAATGATTTGAATAATGAAAAACATGCCTCAAATATATAGAGCGCTCACCATTTTATTTCCATGGGCCGACTTAGAAAAATAGGCCAAAAGATAAATAAAAATTAATAAAAGAAGAGGCCGACTTGATAAAAACATTAAATAATACCCCAAGCGCTCCAATTTTATTTTATTTTTTTAAAATAATAATAATTAATTTTAAATGCCTTTATAATTAAAAAATTCGATTTTTTTAGGCTCAAAATTAATTATTAAATACCATGCGCTTTTATTAAATGCCAAAAATATTTCAAGGTTTTATCGAATCTGGCATTTAATGTAATTTGAAGGATATTGGCGCCTAAGCATGATGAAAATATCACTTTGTTAAGAATCTCGCCTTGGTCCCTGGGAGAGGGACAGGAGCGAATTTTGCATTTGTGCCCAAGATTGTCGATTCTTGGAGTCACTTCCTTATTCATCGTCCTTCGAAAGACATTTTTGACTTTGCATATCCTTGCCTTGATGTGGTTTTGGAAGGGAATGGTTGATTCCATGAAAATCGCCTTGGTCCTTGAGTGAAGGTCAAGAGCGCCTTAGCCATTTTTATCAAGTCTTGTGGTCTTTGCAACTTCGTCCTTCCTTGTAGCGCTTTAAATATCATCGCCATCTTGTGCCTTGGCTTGGATTCACCTAAATTTGGCGGAATAGACTTGATAATACATTTTTCGCCCTAGTCCCTGGGAGAGGGACAGGAGCGCCTTAGCCTTTATGAGCTTATTTATGCCTTGTTAACTTTCAAAACTATCTTCAATGGGTTGATTACGTCCTCTTTCATGCCTTTGATGTCTCAATTTGTCCAAACAAGGTCAGGAATGACTCCACTAAGCTTTTTCGCTTTGGACCCTTGGTGAGGGACATGAGCGATTCGCCTTGGACCCTTGGAGAGGGACAGGAGCGTTTTTCGCTCTGGATCCTCAGTGAAGGTCAGGAGCGAAATTTGACTTTTCGAACTCTCTATTAGGATAATGTTTTATGGAATATAACATTAAAGTATAAGTGATAATGTTCTATGTTTCTTAAAATGTTCTATGTTTCTTCTTTCTTATACTTTAAGTTATATTCCATATATACTTTCAGGATGTTTGAGAGTGGTTTCAGACCTCCAGGAGTTATATTGCAAAATCTAGTTTTTGGAGGTTTTTCAGTTTCCAGACTTAGTCAAATTTCAGGATTAGGACATTCCAGACTTAGCCAAATTTCAGGATCAGGACTTTCAGACTTAGCCAAATTTCAGGATCAAGACTTTCAGACTTAGCCAAATTTCAGGATCAAGACTTTTAGATTTAGCCAAATTTCAGGATCAAGACATCACTCAAGCCGGACTTGCTTATCCATGTGATCACCTGGGCGACACTCAAAATGCAAAGGCTAACTAACAAAACCCTAAAAGACCAAAAACAAACCCTAAAAAAGCAAAAAACATGGGTCCCCATTTGCAATGGGGCGATGTGTGAAAACGTCACAACAAGTCCCTTGTTGACCCTCTTCTCCGCGGACATGGAGAAATGTAAGTCCTGCACAAGAGATATACATGCACAACGCGGACTTAGTCAGATGTATTTTGATTTCTCTTAAGGAAAAACATTGTCTCATAGAAAACCGTAAATCGCCAGATGCTGAAAGTGAATGTGTCGATATAACTATTCAAAGTTGAAGCTAAGTCGTTCAGTCGGTCTTCCACAAATAACGTCTCATGGCATATTCAGTGCGCAAATGGATTGGTTGAAGATGCTATAGAAACTTTGAAGCAAATGTAATTAGCAGGTGTTCAACCGTATTCTGCAACCATGTCGATATCTCCCTTGCCTGCGAGTTTGGCAATATAACTCAAAGTAATGTGGTCTAATGACAAGCAAATATGTTTGTTTGAATGTCTCAAAGAGACATCATCTCAAAGAAGTGAAAACAGTAATCACAGGAATACATACACAACCTTTGCTTGAAAGGGGTTTTTGAAACTTGAAGCAGATACAAATGGCAAGTACAAAACCAAGACTCACAACCATTACTCGCATTCTCTCCGCCCGTGAATGTAGGGAAGCTTATGAATAGGTTTTAGACGTTTATTGAAACATAATAATGGGAGATTTAGTTAGATATTATAGCTGGTATGTCACGATAGATATACATGCAAGGAAAAAGAAAATATGGAATCACCAACAGTGCACTTGAGTTATATGATCAAATGCTCCAAGAAGATATTTTTTCCAGGAAGGTAGTAAAATGAATGCAGACTGTGAACAAAATGGATTTATTTGAAAAGATTTTAGAAATTGTCCAGTAAATAACATTTGGCCGGTAAAAAGTATATGACGACTTGCTCACTTGGTGCATGCGGATGAATAAACCTCCAAGGAAAACACAATTGTCAGAATTTTAAGGTGATTGCCATGCCTCTATAAGTCATGGAGAATTATGTTCTGAATAACCTCAAAGTCAAAGTTCCAGCTACATCAGTGTAAGAATTTGCAGAAAGTTCGTCATGAAGTATAAAGCTCAGGATTATGATTATGCTCCTATAATTGACACAATGCTTCTCGAGGTTCTTGATACTAAAATAGGACATATCAATCTGCAGGACATTCGAAAATCACTAATAGAAGAAGATAGATCAAAATTGTCCCGGAGGATAGCTGACAGTGGGTTGGTGGATGTGGCTTGTTTTCCCATAGCAGTGCAATGTTGGTAGAATGTGCAAAAGGATATAACCCTGACGCCAAAGAAATAAGGACTATTGATGGACATTTGATGGCTAAGCTAGATGGAATTTCCATTGCCATTGTTCTCTGATTGCCATACAAGGAGAAATTCACTTGCATCAATAAGCAGAAGGCTTACCAGTATTTCAGTGACAATAGAAGCAAATGTTTGAATAACTTAGCCAAAGAATGGTTGGTGACATCACGAGGAGGACAATCTCAGCTTCCTAATACACTTCACCGCTCTCTTTTTATTAAAGAGATCTTTCATCTCATAGTCCTACTTCACAGAGTAACAGGCAGCCTTGATTCTACTGAATTTGAAATGTGGATGTACCTTTTCCTCACAGTCATATCAGCAGGAAAACAATTCATTGATTGGGGTCGTCTTATTAGTGATTGCATACATAATCAGTTGATCCATTTCAAGACAAGTCAATGCTTTCACATGTCATCCTATTTGATATTTGAGTACAACTGGTGTTCTAAATCCGGAAACACAGATTTACGAGTACTACAAGCAGTTGCAGTTAGAGGAGAGCTTCATGCATTTCAGACGAGTAAATGATGCCTTTAAAATGCTATCAGTGAGGCTACTTCAAGGAAGTATAGCTATGAGGATATCAAAAGAAGCAATAACATTGATAAAGAAGTACGGAAGTTACTTCATTCAATTTTTAAAATTCACCTACCTCCGAGTAGGGGGATTCGATGGCTATCCTTATAGGTTACCAAGGTATGTGGATGATAAGCTCTTCTTGATCGAGCTTTGTAGACAGCTGATGTCGGTCTAGAAGAAATGCAGAAATAGGAAGAACAAAGGAGTTACTTTCCCGATTTGCCTTGGTCATTATAAATGCGAGTCTAGCTCAAAAGCATAAGAGGTGGAAAGGGCTCTAGCCAAAATCAATTTGTACACCCGCTAGATGAGATATCCCTTTGATAGTAAAGGATATATCAAGAATAATTTGAGACTTGGTCCGGGATACCTTCATTTCCCAAATATTGAAGACTTCTGGGAAGATTGTGAGGATGAATTTGAAGTTAGAAAAAGAGATTGGACAAGATTCACCTTGAAACAAATTTGTGATTTCAAGATGGAATGGATCATTGAAGGTATTGAAGATGATGAATAAGATCTAATTGATCCCTTTTATTTTGAGAAGATCCAGGCTCAACCTCTTCCTACTATCAATTGGGCAGATCTAGAGATTAGAGATATCAAAGAAAGAACTAGTTTTGTGATCAAGAAGTCAGAAGCTTGGGTCAGAAAGAGGATAACAAAAATAACTGCTACAAAGCCAACAAGTCGAAAGGAGACACCAAGGACAAGCGACCATCAAGATAGTTCTGTTTCATCCGTTCCTTCTCATACACCAATTGCGGATATTATTTCTCACCAGAAAACTCAAGGAAGCGGTGAAGATGAAGATCCTCCAAGAAGAAATAATCTCCAAAATACATGCGGAGATGAACCCAGACAGAGAAAGAAGAAATCCAGATCAAAGGACAAAGAAGAAAAATCTACTTCGAGAGAAGAGAAAGATCAAGATCCAGTAGAAGTCTGGGATGATCCAAGGCTTGATGAAGGTATACAAACTATGTCACCTTCAATCCTTATTGAATCTCCTCATCACAAGGTACAAGACCCTACTTCAGCGATGGAGCTTTCTTTCCTAAGAAATCCAGTTGATCAAATAGAAGAGATTAGAGAGGAAGCAACTTCACTAGTACCTGAGCAGCAAAATCTTCAACAAAGTAATATGCAAGAGCCCTCGGAAAGTATTTCTCTCCCATGGCTAGAACAAAGCCTATTGAAAAAGAGAAGATTGGAGTAGTTAGTGGTTCCTGAATTCAACACAATATCTGATCTTTCCAGGAGACCTGAGAAGCCAAAGAATATCAAAGTGACTTGAAGAATAAAGATTGATTTGAATTCAGGAAATATGTGCCTAGAGATAGCTCGACCCATCGCTGAAAAAGATGTGAATGAAGCCACTCCTGCAGATTTTGTTATGACAAAAATTGATATGGGTCCATCTACTCATGAAGCTGACATACAAAGTTTCAATGTGGTCGCTGCAAAGGTAGTGGAAAGAACTGAAAAAGAAAAGCAATCAAAGGATCAACTGAAGCAACAAGTGCAAACTTTGTCCTCTTGAAGTCCATAGTTGACACTTCCACCATGCCACTCAATGTGGCTCACCAATCAGTTATTTTAAGTCCAGAAGGAGAGGTTGAAAGAGATGTTATTGAAGGTCTTCAAAAGTATCAAGTTTACGGGAAAGTGACCGAAAACCGGGTGGTGAAAGTCAAATCCCTTGCATTTGATTTCATTGTTAAGGCCAAAGCTTTCATGATGAAGCCTTAATCAAGAAAGAAATCATTGAAAAGGACCTGAAGAATGTTAAGAAAGAAGAAGTAGCTTGGAAGGAAATCATGAATGATTTCAGACAAATGATGGAGATCAAAATGGGCATCCTTGTAGCAGAAAAGATTCTACCTATCACTGAAGAGAACTACTTAGAGATATGGACAGAAAGTATAAGCTGGAAATTAGTGATTATTGATCAAGTTTCAATAGAGCAAGAAATGCTTATGCTTTCTTGCGATCAAGTATGTGCAAAGCTTCAAAGTCAGCTCACCGTCCTCCTTCCAAGTACATCATTGATGGAAGACTCACAAGCATTACAAAATGGTTTCCAGAGCATGGTTGATCATCAATTGCTTAACAAAGAAGTCTTCAATGAAAACACAATGGATAAGTTGATTGATACCTACATGTCCTTGAAGACTTATATTTCTCAAATACCTAATATGGTGGCAGAGTTGAACGGCATCTACAAAAACTTGAAGATTTGGAAGATGAGGATATCCAACATCCTTATTCCTAAAGGGAAATCCGTTACTCCAGCCATCAAACTTTTCAGAATATTCAAGGATAAAGAATCCGGTCAGCAGAACCTGCTTTCAGAATCAGCAACTTCATCAGCGGCATCCTTAGCTGGCGTAGAATAAATGCAGTGATGCATATTGTGTAGTTTTCATTTTTGTTGTGTGTGTGTTACTCGAATCATGTTTTTGGCTTTTCTCTATAATTAAGTTTCATGATCGAGTTTTCTTATTCGAGTCTTATCTTCATCTCTTTTTGTAAAGTTAGGTTTACCCTAACTCTTTCGTTTGAGGTAGTTATTTTAAGTGATCAACTCAGGTAGTTACTCTAAGTAACTAATATTCCAAATGAGTTAGTTATTTCAAGTTGTTACACTTAAAGTAAGTTGGTTATTTTAGGTAGTTATAAAGGTGGTTAAGGTAGTTACCCTAAGTGGTTATTAACCTCACCTATATATACCTCATTGTAATTCAATCAAAGGGGTTACACTTTTTCATAAAGCATTGTATGAAGGACTCAAATAGTACTATTGAAGCAAGAAAGCAATAGAAAATGTTTTGGATGTGTGTTCAATTCATTTTGAGTGTCATTGTTAATGTTCTTATGTCCTACCAATGATAATCATTTGCTTTTCTTTAACATTGCATGTGAAGAAGATTATCATTTCAAGTTTTGGTATCTTAACTTGAATGTGTGGAATTTAAAAATTGATAAGTTTATATCTTATTTCTCAATCAGTTTTGACTGTTCTTATTGTTCTTTAAATCTTTGAAAGTTTATATACCCCCATCATACAAGGGAGCTGCCCCTCTCAAACGTAGAGAGGAATTGTTATCATTTTGCAATTCTTCAACTGTTGTGAACACTTTGTTGCTAATCATAGGGCGAAACAGGGTTTTTCAAGAAGAATACTTAAAGCAACAAATCTGTTTACCAAGAATGCCATAACCTTGATTTTTGAATTGTATGGGACAATTTTGCCTCAAGGTTTATTTAACATTACAGATTTCATTCAAATGAATCTTGTATGTAATACACAATCTATAAAAGGACTTCTTTGTTTTAAAAATTCAACCATGCTCACTATTTAAATTATGATCAGTTGTTGCTGATCATGCAATTCTAGATTGTGTTGTCTGCATTATAGAATTAAGGATAGGACCCTATGAAAAATGAATGTTATACTTGAATATTATAAACATAGGAAAGATGCTGATGTGCTCAGTAAATGTCCTGATATTTTCTTAATTGTATTAGTATCAGCACGTTTCAAAGGCCCTTGTTTAATTTTTTGCTTGACACAAATCCACAACTAAAAAGCTATAGCTTTTTAAAAAAACTGAAGGATAGGTTGGGAATTAAAACTATAAACCATTTACCTTTTTAGTTTTTCATCTTGTTTGGATATTTGGGAGAGGTTTCTGTCAACTTGTAATCTTGATCTGAATGTTGATATTCCTCACTTCAGCCAAGGCATGCACTCTTAAATGGCAGTGAAATAATTGTATTTGCATCAATGTTGGCTGTTAAAGATCTAACAGCGCATTTTCATTCGCCTTAATTTGCAGGAAGTGGATCCTCACGCTGTTTCTTTGGACATGGCAATTCATTATTTGGAAGGAAAAGATATCAGAAAGACAGGTTATCATGGGCAAAAGAACAGAAGAATTAGGGGAACTAAAGTTCTGTAGAATCATAATTCATTGCCAAAATATATTTGTATTTGTAATCATAGGCTTCATAGCAATGTTTATATTCATTTAAATTTTTAAATGTACCATAGTCAATATTTTGGAAGGTTCCATTGTTCGAAACCTAGACCCTTAACTCAAAATTTTGCAAGGTTTCATTGTGCTAAACATGCACTATCTTCTTCATTTTATTCAAATTTGGTTTTCTATGTGGCATTCAAATTTAATTGATCTCTTTTATTTGGCACGTAAGTACCAATCAATTTCACAAGAAGCTTGCGAATTTGGTACAGGTCACTCCGATGTTTTAAAGTTTCAATACTGTCAACTGTTATACATATTCTCGCAAGTATGTATTGTCTTTGATAAGGTTTACACATTCCCATTACTTGTAAAGGGCATTCCTTGTAACTTTGATTACCTTGAAATAATAAAACGTGCAAACTTTATATTATTCTTAAGCATCAATAAAAAATAGCTAAGGTGAGTAAACTACAGTTGCGATACAGGATTACAAAACATACATATTAACTGAAGATCATGGTGTTCTCAGTCATTGTATGAAGGTTAAAGCTGTTTTTGTGAAAACGAAGTAAAACTATTGCAAAAAATAAACAGTGAAAAAGAAAAGCAAATGTAAGCTTTAGCCATGTCAAAAGTTGAGTTAAATGTAATATTTTGGTCCTTCAGCTGTTAAGTGTTTTAGAAGATGGGACAAATTCCGAGAGAAGTCTTTCTTGATGTGAAATGAATAGGTAGACTCGAGTGTCTTTGTTAATGCCAACTTCCAAGTTTTATTGCATTGGAAAGATGGAGTTGAGGGAGCATAGGAATGCATCCAAGGCCACTAACAAAAGCTACTTTTACAATGTTTTTGCATGCACAACCATTCCATGAGAACATGTTGATCTAGCTTGTAAGTTCAAGGACCTGGTGAGCTCTTGATTTTCATTGGAGCATTGATGTTAGTGCATCTCTAGGAGAAAGCCTTTGATTGATTATGTGTGCCTTGTTGGAGTTGCCTATTTGTAAATTTTAAAATTTGACAATCTTGTTTGGTATGGTCCACTAGGATCTATAGTACATTGACGGAGTTGACTTCATCCTTACTTTGCCTCCAACTTTGGTGCTTGAGCATCCAACATCTACTTCTTTATAGGAGACCTAGTTACTACTATGCATTTTGAGGTCTCTTCATATTTTTAAGGTATTGCACTAGTAATTTGTAATATAGTAGAAACATCACGTGTTTTTCACAATAGCATGTCATACTTCTCATAGTTGTGGTTTCCATTGTCATAGAGAAAGTTCTAGATAAATTGTGTGGGAGTTCAATGTGAACTCTCCACACCTTAGGATCACTTGCAAAACAAAATATTCTTTTGCAAGAGAGAAAATAGAAAGAATAATTTGCTTGATTGTGGATGCTTGAATTCTTGATTGAATATAAAATGTGCATAGGTTGTCTTGTTTATAAAGACTCTTGATTTTATGGTAGTGCTTGTTAACCACAGGCAAACATCAGATTTGTTTCCTTCCCAACCATAAACGATAAGCTCTTATCGTCACCACCGAGCACACTACATGTCCTTCATGTTGCTGAATTCATATCTATTGATGCAATCATGACCTTGCATATATATGAATCAATACCTCCTAATAGACCTCAAGTCAGCCATATACTTTTGGCGCCAAGGATAGGGTCAAACCAATATATACTACAAGTTACATATGAGTCTCCCTTAGTTGCTAGTTACATTTAACTTAATCACAAGTTACACACAAGTGGTTCATCCAAATAGGGTGCCCAAATTAGGCTTATCCAAATGGCAAGGCTGACATGCCACTTGGCATTTTTGCACTAGGTTGGCCCTAGAAGGGATCCAGCCTAGCCACACAACAACACTCCCTCTTAGCTAGAGGATTCCTTTTGAATAACCAAGTCAGATAGTGACTACCACCATGGCTACTCCCTTGAATAATACGTTCACCATAGCTACTCCCAAAGGGTGAACAAGCACATCATGGAATTTCTTCCATGATACCCACCATGCCTACTCGCATGAATAATACGTTCACCATAGCTACTCCAAGAGGGTGAACAAGCACATCATGGAATTTCTTTCATGATACCCACCATGCCTACTCGCAGAGGGTGGAAGAGGGCTTTTACCTCAAATTTCTCCCTGAGAAGAGTGCATTACCACCATGCCTATTCACAGAGGGTGGAACGAGGGCTCTAACCTCAGACTTCTCCCAGAGAAGAATGTATATCCACCATACCTACTCGCAGAGGGTGGATACGATTGTTTGGAAATTTGATTTAGGACTATTTTATGCTATGTAAACCATTATATTGGTCCGATGGTCGATCTTTGTATCGTGTGATATAATTTTATAATTATGAGTTGAGGGTTAGGGTTTAGCCGACCTTGTTATCAATGTTGATGATTTGTATATATAGGTGATAGATTCATGTAATTTGGGTGTCGATGTTGTGTTTGCATTATCACAGAGAAGTGTATGTGAGAACAAGTGATTTATCCTTCGGTGTTGAGTTTGAGGTGAGATTGGTGTTGCAGGGCAGACATTTGTGCTTAACCGGAACTGTAATCAAGCATTTGGAGATGTTATTCCTTTAGTTTTGTTCTTCCTGATTGTAGTTTGAATCTCATTGTAAGTCAGTGACACTTCCCTAAAGGTTGTAGCCTTTCGGGCCATTTATTTGAGCAGTGAGCTCTAGGCAGTGTGCCTGAATGCATGTGCATTCCCCATTGCAATATTTTCACATACTACTGCAGAGTATCATCTTACCGTGGGTAGGTTCCCACCATGATTTTTCCCTTAACCGAGTTTTGCATGTCAAAACCTTGGTGTTGCGTGTTGTGCTTTCAATTTGCCTATCTGTCTTATTGTTGCAGCTTATTAGATCTATTTTTGGTGGTTAAGTTTGTTCTTCCGATGAAGACTAATTCACCCCCCCTCTCAATCTTCTTTCTTAATTATTGCTAACAATTGGTATCAAAGATAGATCCTCCAGTATAAACTTAATCGCTTGAGGAGATCCCAGATGGCAGATCAAGGTGTTATCTTTAAAAAGGATAGTCCAAGGTTTAATGGAAACAATTATACTATATGGAAAAACCGGATGAAAATGCACTTGAAATGTCTTGGTGAAGATTATTGGAAGATTACAAAGAATACTTATATTGTTCCTTAGAATGGACTGTCCACTCCTGATGAGATCAAGGAAGTTGAACACAATATTAGAGTGAAGGAAGCATTGCTTAGTGCCTTGACTAATTCTGAGATGACAAATGTAATGGGACTTCAGACTGCACATGAAATCTGGGAGAAGCTTGAGATCCTGTATGAAGGTGATAAACAAGTGAAAGTTGCCAAGTTGCAGAGTTTGAAAGGAAAATATGAAACATTAAACATGGGAGATTATGAAAACATGCACTTTTTCATGGCTAAGGTGAATGCCTTGTCCTAGGTATCAGATGTGTTGGTGGAACCATTGAGGAAGATGAAATTGTTGCTAAGGTGTTGAGATCTTTGCCTCCTTATAAACAAAAGGTTGCTGCTATTGATGAGATCTGGAGTGTGACTACAGTAACAAGAGATGTGTTGGTTGGAAAGCTTGTTGCATTTGAGCTAAGTGAATTTGGAGAATCACATGAAAAAGTCTGAGACAACATTTAGAGTATCTACATCTGTATTCGGTAAGCAAAAGTATGATCCTGATGAGTGCAAAATATCTAGATATGAGAGAGAAAATAGATGGAAGAGCAAGAGAAAGAGCTAGATGAACTTGAAGCATTGATTGCCCGAAGATCGCCTAAAGGTTCCGATAAGTATGATGGAGAGTTGTCTTTGAAATGTTTCTCTTGTAATAAGATAGGATATTTTGCTTCTAGATGCCTAGAGAGAATGGCTAAATATGAAAGGCATGATAAGTTTAATAAGCATGATAGGAATGATAAATATGATAAGCATGAGAAATATGATAAGCCTTACAAGTCTAACCAGAAGTTTAGAAATTAGAAGAATTGTTATTATGCTGTTGAAGGTGTTACAGATGAAAAATCAGAAGGAGATGAAGTTGTGTTTATTGCTATTAAAGAAGATAGACCTGTACCTGTTGATTTCACTTGTGCTATTGAGGAGAAGGCTTTAGCTGCTAAGGTTGAAGAGAAAGATGAATGTGTAATTGATAGAGGTTGTTCACATCATATGATCGGTGATAAAAGCAAATTTGTGAGTATGGAAAAGGTATGATGGTGTAATAGTTAGATTTGGAGATGATAGAGCCCATGTAATCTGTGGGAGATGTTCTATTTCTTGTGATGGTAAGCATAACACCGATGATTTCTTGTATGTTGAAGGATTGAAGCATAATCTTTTGAGTGTTAAATAGATGGTTGATAAGGGTTATGCTCTACAATTCAAGGATGGTAAATGCATAACCCTTAGTATAGAGATTGCATCTGGGACTAAGACTGGAGGTAACATTTTTTCATTTGAATGCTGGTGAGAAAAGTTGTTTGATTTCTCTAATTGATGAGAGTTGGTTGTGGCATAGGAGAATGTGTCATATGAATTTTGATTCAATGATTAAGATCAGTTCTACACATGTTGTTAGAGATCTGCCTAAGATTGTTAAGCCTGCTAATCCGATATGTAAGGAATGTCAGTTGGGTAAGCAAACAAGGATTTCTTTCAAAAGAAAACAGTATACATTAGAAGGATTGCTAGGTCTTGTGCATATTGACCTGTGTGGACCTTCAAATATTAGAAGTATGCAGGGTGATAGATATTTTATGCTACTAATTGATGATTATTCCAGGATGATATGGGTTGTCTTTTTGAAGGAAAAATTAGAAGCATTTGATAAATTCAAGATATTCAAAGCTAAGGCTGAGACTGAGTCTGGATCGAAGTTGAAGTGCTTGAGATCTGATAGAGGTGGAGAATTTTGTTTCGGTGAGTTCAATTCATTCTTTGAGAAGCATGGGATTAGAAGATAGTTATCTACTCCTAGAACCCCTTAGCATAATGAAGTTGTTGAGAGGAAGAACATAACTTTTTTTGGATGCTGCAAGAATTATGTTGATTGGAGCAAATGTTACGAAGATTTACTAGAGAGAAGCCATTAGCACTGTTGTTTATACATTCAACATAGTTCACATCAAAGGTGATACCGGTAAAACCCCTTATGAGTTATGGTTTGGTCATGTTCCTACTGTGAGATATTTCAAAGTATTTGGTACCAAATGTTATATCAAGAGAGTTGAGGATATAGGAAAGTTTGATGCTAGAAGTGATGGAGGTATCTTCTTGGGATATTCTACAAAGAGAAAATCCTACCGATGGTACAATAAGAGACTGAGAAAGATAGTAGAAAGTGCAAATGTGAAGGTGGATGAGAACCTTGGGAAAGAGACCAGAGCATGTGGTTATGATGATGGTCAACATATTGTTTTAATGCCTATTTAGCCTTGAGAGCCTAAGCAGAATGATCTGGTAGAGACTGTTAACTCGAATGTTGTTGTTGTTGGTGAAGGAGTGCAAGAACCTGATAACTAAAACAATTAGAAGACTCTGAGGTATGTGAGATTGAATCATTCTGAAAATCAAATTATTGGCGAGAAGAACAAGGGTGTGATGATTAGAAGAAGATTAGTTGTTGAAGAAGTATGCTTGATTTCCAAAGTTGAACCTAAAGATGTTGTTGAGGCGTGTAAAGATGAGAATTGGATGAGAGCTATGGAAGAACTAGATCGGATTGAAAAGAATAACACTTGGGAGCTTGTGCCTAGACCTAAGGATAACAATGTTATTGGTACTAAATGTGTATTCAGAAATAAACTGATTGAACCTAGTGAAGTTGTCAGAAATAAAGCTAGATTGGTTTGCAAAGGATATTCACAACAAGAAGGAATTGATTATGAGGAGACTTTTTCCCCGGTTACCAGACTTGAAGCTGCTAGACTGTTGCTTGCTTATGCTGCTTATAAATATTTCAAGGTATATCAGATGGATGTCAAATCTGTCTTTCTGAATGGTGATTTTGAGGACGAAGTATACATTGAACAACTTGATGGATTTTCACTGTCAGATGATGGAGACATGGTATATAAATGTAAGAAGTCTCTTTATGGATTGAAACAAACCCCTATAGCTTGGTATGATAGACTAGACAAATAGTTGTTGAAATTGGGATTTACCAAAGGTGCTGCTAACATCAATCTATATTTCAAGATTGAGAATGATAACATCTTGATTGTTGATGATATTATCTTTGGTGGTGATGATGACTTGAGCATGAAGTTTGCCGGTGATATGTAGAAGGAATTTGAGATATCTATGATTGGTGAGATAAAAAATTTCTTAGGTTTGCAGATTGCACATACAGGAAAAGGTATATTCATATCTCAAACTAAGTATGTGAAGGAATTGCAGAAGAATTTTGGGTTAGATGACTCCAAACCGGTTGGAACTCCTATGGTGACTGGTTGTAAACCTTCTAAAAATGACGAATCTCTTAAAGCTAATCAGAGTTTGTATATATCTATGGTTGGTGAACTGTTGTATCTTACTCAGACTAGGTCGAACATTATGCATGTTGTGTGCATGGCTTCTAGATATCAAGTTGATCCGAAAGAAAGTCATGTCACTGTTGTTAAAAGAACATTCATATACTTGAAGGGAACTGTGGAATATGGTTTATGGTATTTGAGGAATGATGATTTCATGCTATGTGGCTACATTGATGCTGATTGGGCTAGTGATGTAGATGATCGAAAGAGCACTACTGATGGAGCATTCTTTGTGGGTAAGAATTTGGTTTCATGGGATAGCAACAATAAAGATTTAGTATCCTTATCTACTGCTGAAGTTGAGTACAATGTTGCTCCTAGTAATTGCACTCAGGTAGCTTGGATGAAGCAAATGTTGAAAGATATCAAAGTTATTCATGATGAGCCTACTGTTATTTATTGTGATAATTCCAGTGCTATTAACATGTCAAAGAATTTAGTACAACATTAAAAGGCTAAACATGTGTCAATCAAATATCATTACTTGAGAGAGAAAGTTAGTGAAGAGAAGGTGAAGCTGGAATATGTATCTTCAAAGGAACAAATTGTTGATATTTTCACTAAGCCTTTGTATGCAGATACATTTGTCTACTTGAGAGACAAGTTAGGGGTATCCACCCCTCTTGATGAGAATTAGATGCATTAAGTTGCATCAATCCGATGGATTTCAAAACTTTATCTCTTTATCCGGATTGGTGTGTTGATGTTGCTCCTCTGCTGGAGTAGTCTGTGTTTTGGGGGGAGAGATTCATGTTTCTGTTTAGGAGAGTATGGTTTTCTGTTTTGATATCTTTGGCATTGTTGTCAAAGGGGGAGAAAGATCATGTGAAAAACTTCTTTTTAAGTCTTGATCTTAGGGGGAGTTTGTTGGAGACATCTTCTTTATTTGCATTGATTGTCTTTCACATTCATATGTTGCCATCAAGGCCAAAGGGGGAGATTGTTGAATTTTGTCATGCATTGTTGCTGCTAGGATACGTTGTTGTTATTGATGTCAACATATTCTTGTGATTTGTTCCGGTGATTGCAGATTGGGAAGATATTTTGATCCCGTTTGTAGTGTTGGTTTGCTGATCACTGTTTTGTTGAATTTGGTATATCCTCTGGTATATTCCAGTGTGATCAGATCTGGTGCTAAGATTTTGGGATATTGTTTGGGATGGTCTTGTGTATCTTCATTTCAGATGGTTCGTGATTTGGTGCTCCACAAGTTATCTTTCTTCATAACAGGTGCCAATTGGTTGTGTTCTTGTGCTTTCAGACGTTGACCGATGAAGATTTGAAAAGTGGTGTTCGTACAATTGTTCCAGATGATTCTAGTGTGCATGTTGGTGTTTCTTAGTCGTGTCCTATTTGTTTTGGTGATCCACATTGATCGTTGTGCAAGTTGTTGGTGGTTTTCATCAACCAGTATTGATTTGCATGTTATGTGGTATTTCTAGTGGTGTAGCGTGTTGCAGTTGATCTTTGCGTGATTTTCGGTAGATGTGATCATTTGGGAATTTGATTTAGGACCATTTTATGCTATGTAAACCATTATATTGGTCTGGTGGTCCATTTTTGTATCGTGTGATGTAATTTTGTAATTATGAGTTAAGGGTTAGGGTTTAGCCGACCTTGTTATCAAGGTTGATGGTTTATATATATCGGTGATATATTCATATAATTTGGGTGTCAATGTTGTGTCTGCATTATTAGAAAGAAGTGTATTTGTGAACAAGTGATTTATCCTTCGGTGTTGAGTTTGAGGTGAAATTGGTGTTGCAAGACAAACATCTATTCTTAACCAGAACTGTAATCAGACGTTTGGAGATGTTATTCCTTCAATTCATTTCTTCTGGATTGTAGTCTAAATCTCATTGTAAGTCAGTGAGACTTCCCTGAGGGTTGTAGCCTTCTGAGACATTATATTTGAGTAGTGAGCTCTAAGCAGTATGCTTCAATGTATGTGCATTCCCCATTGTAATATTTTCACATACTACTATAGAGTATCATCTTATTGTGAGTAGGTTCCCGCTGTGGTTTTTCCCTTAACCGAGTTTTCCACATCAAAATCTTGGTGTTGTGTGTTGTGCTTTCAATTTGCCTATCTGTCTTATCAAGCTAGAATTTATTAGATCTATTTTTGGTGGTTAAGTCTGTTGTTTCGGTGAAGACTTATTCACCCCCCGCCCCCCACTCAGTCTTCCTTCTTGATTGCTGCTAACACGACTTGGGGTTATGGCTTCTCCAATTTAATTCAGAACATTTATAAGCATCTTCTTAGGGGGGTGTCATTGATGTCAAAGGGGGATAATTATTTGGTTGAGTTTGTTGTTGCAGGTGTTATTTTAGATGTGTTGTAGACACAATTTTAGATTTGATCATGATTTGTTTTTTATTTAATTGCATATACTTTGCTGATTTTAGATGTTGGAGTTGCTTCAAATTAATTTCTAATCATTTTGTGCTTTCAATGTTTCAGATTGATGGAATTGTTGTTATGTTTCAAATTATGTATGAAATTATGGCACTTGGACAAGTTCAGATTTGGTGAGGTTCAGACAGGTTCAGATTTGATTGATTAATTGTGCCATTGCAGTTTGAAGTTTTTCACATCAATGCCAAAGGGGGAGATTGTTAGCAACATTGTTTGTCATTGATGTCAATTAAAGTATTTTGTATTTTTAGTGATGTGCTCGCAAAGAATCATTTTGATTGGTCTGCATTGGATAGAGTACATACATGCAGCTTGTTGTTGATTCATGTCTGCAAGCCTGCATTGGTTAGTTTTACTTATTCTATCTGATAAGAACACATAATTGACAAAGTAATGTCAACGTGTTGAACAAATTATATGAAAATTCATACTACAGATGTCATAAGGGTTAGAATGATATCATACCTTGTTTTGGTTTGATTGAAATAAGACAAAAGTTGTATGTTGATCATGCTTGCAAGTCTTGTTTATAGTCATGGACAAGTCTTTCAAGAACATAATCAAACATATTGATTGCTCACAATGATAATAAATATTGATATTTATTTTATTGCAAACAAATTTATAATGTTTTGAAGATGTAGAACTTGTGGATAACTAATTGGGAAACAGTTAAATACAGTTCTAACTATCTTTAGATAGATTTCTATTTGAAAATCATTTTGAATAAACCTTTCATCATGGTAAAGAATGGAAATAAAGGAAAGGCTATTGTAACTAAGGCAACAATTATAACTGGATATTTAGAACTGTTATAACTGTTAACCAATTTAGTTATGATTTGGTTTTTAGTTCATTCCTATATATTCTGATGTTTCTTTTGAAGAAAGGACTTGATGGTGACTTGAAGTGTGAGAAAGAAGGACATTATTTTCAATCTTTCAGAACATAGTATCCAACATATATCTTTCGTGTGAGAGTGGAAAGAAGAACATTTGTTATACCAATTACAATTATGTTGAATGTAGTTCTTGAATAAAATTTGTAAGATGCTTTGAATGTGTGGTTTCTAAGAAACATTGATTGTTGTTCTAATTCACTGGAGATCAATTCCAGATCATGTATGACTATTCACACTATAACATATCATTGTTTATGACAACACATTCTTTTAAGGCCTATACACACATTTCACGTCCAGTATCACAACAGTTTCATAGAGGTTTTAGATCAATTCAAATTTTGCAAGTTTATGTTGGCAATATTCTAGAAAAGTTTTGCAGGTCACAATGTTTTAAAAAATACAACATTGCACGATACATCTAAAGGTTTTAAACAGTCAGATTAAAAAAACTATTCTTATATTTCTACTACTGTAAATGTGGTGATAACTGAAGTTGGAATTAGTAAGATTTTTGAAATCATTTTTGCATAGAGTTGATGTTCTAAAAAGATTTGAGTTGGTGCTCAGATAGATGAATTGTGATTTTGAAAAGTTGGTGCTTTGTTAAGGTGTTTGGTGATTTCTTGGATTAGTGCCCTAAAAGTTCGTAAATTCTCTTAACTGTGAGGTTGGATTAGGACAGTCAATCTTAGTAGCTATTATCTCCGTGGTTTTCCCAGTTTGGATTTCCACGTATCTTCTTATGCATTGGTTTTAGTGTGGTGCATATTTTCAGATTTCAGTTTGATGCTTTCATTTAAGAATTCAATTTAAATTTTTTTGATAAGTTGGTATAAAGATTTGATTGAATAAGAAATTTAATATTTATTTACTACTAATTCACCTCCCATCTTAGTAGTAAATTTGTGTTCTACACATAATAGTCTAAGCTTGAAGCTATAAGTGTAATGCCCACCACGAAACCTTAGAGAATCTAACACATAATCTAGGAAAAGTAGAGATAATTTTAAAAAAAAAGATAACATCTACTAATTAAACTATATTATTACATTACTCAACACAAGTTACAAATATAATTTGAAGTACACAAGCGGAATAATCATAGAGCAATCTTGTAATCTTTCAATTTCAATTTCCCTAGGGTAACATAACGACATTACTTAAAACCATAACATCCAATAAGATAGTATACAACATCCATGTATAATCAATGTCCATATACCATGTATAACCATATTCATCAATCATCATTTCATTACATATTACATCATGTACAAATACTTTGATGAAAATATACATTATCTGCTGCAAATAGATAATCAAGAAATACAACTACTCCATAATACAAGAAAGCTACAGAAATAGGAATATCCCACATGCTCACGAACATCCGATGCTGAGGAAATATCCCAATGAAAGAAAAGGCATCAACCACCCGACCATGTGGAACCAAAAGGAACCACCCCGCATGCCCAAAGAATGATATAAGCTCCCACACACACTAAACTTAGACTGACACCTATCTCCCAAAGCCTTACAATAAAATATCATAAACAAACACTATCAACTCAATCATAAGCTCAACAATAAAATAAAGTCTAACAAGAGAACAACTAGACAACATGTATAAAAGATTGTCAATCATTAGAAAAAGACTCAAATATAAAACAAAGACTAATCATGCAAGACATGGGCTCAAATAACAACAAAACAAATGCCAGAGACTTCCATGAAACCTGTGTCGCCACTAAATGCTCCCTTATACGATTCTCCTACTGCTCTATCTCTTGTAATATATGAGGTCCTAAAAGAACTCGATCCTCTAATCCTTTCGAACTCAAAGGTGTACAACAAGGTCTACCATACAAGCTTGAAAAGGTGTCATACCAACAGAATTATGGTATCCATTATTGTAAGTAAACTCCACCAATATATAGATACTTCTCCCATCGAGAGACAAAATCTACCATAGCACTCTTTTTGTTGGTCCAACGGTACAAGTGTCAAAGGTCCACGTGCATCTTCTTGACATCTGAATGTGCCAAATAAAGTGTTCAATGTCCCTCTTTCAAGATCAAAGTACAAAGTTCCTTTCGATGATGAAACATAAATGAGACTTAAATGACGCAAAAGTCCATCTATTTTCAAATGAACACCCTGCATATCTTCCTTCCAAAGCTCTACCTGAGTCCACTTCTAATTTCATTTCCTGATACCGAGTATCCAAAGGAAGTGCTCTAAGTATTCGACTCCTCGAGTCCACACTGAGAGTCATTTTTGACAACTCATGTCTCCTATGACTCAAAGCACTTGCTACAACCTTCTCCTTCCTCTGAATGTACTTAACCTCAAATTCATATCCACCGAGGAACCACATCCAAACAACTTCTTCCCTTTCCTTTGAAGAGAAGTGATGGGATGACCTATCCTTAAGAATTATTTAATAAATTGACAATAACATCCTACAAGACTCGTGAAATGTGCAAACCTCCACCACGTGCGTAGGTATTGGCCAATCTACAATAGCCTGATCATTAGCAGGTCCATGACAATACCATCTCCAAAAATAACATAACCCAAATACTTACCTCAAACTGGAAAAACTCACACTTCGCAAAATTAGCATACAATTGATTATCATTGAGATAATGCAACACCTATCTCAAATGCTCCTCATGATCCTCCATCATCCTTAAATAAATCAACATATCATCTAGGAACACAAGAACAAATATGTTAAGGTAGGTCCTGAATACCTTAATCATTAGACTCATTGTGAGATTTTTCCAAGATCAAGAGCTCAATGAAAAGTACAATAGAGAGACAAAATAGATGATAGGAATAAACTGTATTCTATCAAGATGAAAATACTAATCAATTGGATCATCAATCAATCAAAATTACATATAATGAATATGAGCCTGCTTATATAGGCAAGGCTATATGGATATGTGAGCACACAAACATGACATGTGGCTCAATAAGAAAACAAGGGTAGGTAGGAAATAGGTGTGGTAGGTAGGAGAAACAATATAATATTCCACATGAGGTGGATCACCCACCGAAGGTGGAATGTAACAACAAGGTAAAACCACAAAAGGTGGGAATTATCCTACACACACTATCTCAATGTGGCACAAACACCCAAATGTCTCATACCCAAACTACTATGAAATGCATGTACCTAAGTAAACTTAAGTAAGGAGTAATAATATCCAACATGAATAATTAATTACACCAACAAACCCACCCCCCCTTAAGTGCAACTTAGGGGAATGCACTTAAGTCTACAATGCAACTAAGTAATGAAAGATGGTTCCTGGCTACTAGGCCATGTTAGGTACCCATGTACAAATACAAATGCATGCAAACCAATGCAATGAAATCTCTCACACAACGGGGAAAGAGAGAAAAACACAATGGGAAAAAACCCTTCCTCAAAAAGAGAGATGAAAACTATATACATAGAAACTCTCATAGAAGTATGTGAAGGACAAAACCCCATGTGAGGATAAAGACCCCCCCATATGAGAGAAGAAGAAGAGAGACAAGGTAGCCCCCCCTCAATGTATAATCTGCACCAATGGTAGAAGCTCGAAGATGAATGAAGAAACTTCTCCACAAACATCGAACAACATTCCTCCCCTTGGGAAGAAACAAAACCAAAGGTGTATCCATGAAGTCTCCCCAATCATGAAGGGAAGATGTAGGGAAAAAACTCATGATGAATGGAATCTCTGAAAACTGCTCAAGTGTCCCCATGCCGATGTTGAAAGTTACCCCCTCCAAAGGTGGTGAACTGCTCCACACTGTTGAAAAACGCACTCCAAGATCTAGTAGAGATGAATGTCTCCTCAAAGAATAAGGAGACCTCCTCCAACTGCTAGACAAAAGTATCTACAATCATGTCAACCTCGAAAGAATGATCATGTAGAGAATGCACAAGAGGGTTAGTGTTCCCTCACAACAATCGAAGAAGGATCATCTTCATCAAAGAGAAGATAAATATCATCAATGATGTCTTCCAAATCTGCAATGTAGGACTCCACAAACAAACCTGCAATGTCTGTCAAGTACTCATCCCGATCAACTGAAGCTGGAAGACATTATATATCCTATTGCATTGAATCACAAGAAGGCAAAACTGTCGCATTAGCTGCATCATCAGGTGCAATAGGCCGTGTGATATCAATAGGAGGAGATGAAATGCAAGGCTCAAGAACAAGGTCAAGTGTGAGAATCCCCAAGTTCAAGTACCCAAAGTTCTCAAAATTTGAATCATCAATATAGGAATAATCAACCTCATCAATAGAACCAAAATGTGAAAAGGAGTACAACCGAGATGCATGATCAAACTCCCTAGTCGCAATGATATCTCTAGTCTCCAAGTCTCGAATGATAACTGAATCAGGTGTGAACTCTACAGTTTTCCTAGTTGCCCCATGTGTGATTTGATAGATGGAAAGAAGATTGTTCGTCAAGTGGGGTACACACACTACATCATTGAAGGAGTTATCCCCAATGGCAATAGATCCTTTCCCAATCACATCCATGTATGTATGATTGCCCATCAAAATTTCTGGCATGTGGCAAGGCTCAAATGAAGATAACATAGACTGTGAAGATGCCATAAGATGAGAAGCCCCTGAATCTAGAAGCCATCTCCCTAAATCATAACTTGCAATAGCACAAAGAGCTTGTCCCTTTCCTTTATCTGTCCCAAAAGAGTGATCCTTTGCTTTATCCTTTTCCTTGGAAGAAGAAGCCGATGTAGACATTCTAGAAGGTAGGTTGATTTTGTTCTTCTCAAGAAGATATTTCAACTCATCAATATCCTTCTTGTAACAATGATGTTCATCATGTCCCGACTTCTTGCAATATGCACATAAAATATTGTCCTTATATGATTTCCTCTTAGGTGAGGATGTAGAATCAACTTGTTGTGGAGAGGATGATTGTGCTCCATCTTGTTGTGGTTTTGACTTAGGTTTCTTTTGATTCTTGCCTTTTCCTTGATTGCCTTGTGGTGCAGGAGCACCTAGATTTCTTGATGAATTTTCACAATTTTGGAGTGAATGATCCTCATTGGGTCAATGAGTGAATAAAGGACTATTGAAAGGTCCAAAAGTGTGTTTTAAGGTTATTTGTAGTTTGATTGTCTCTAGTTTTATCTTATTTTCTCAGTTTTGGCCAATGTGCCTTTGTAAGCCTAAAATGGCATCATATAGTAAAATTGTGTAAAACTCCTTGTAAGGCCTCATTAGGCTTTTGGAAATGTTTGTTTGATGTTAGGAAACCATCTCAGGGAGTTAAGAGTGTGTAGATATGCACAAGTTACAAAAATGCATTGTGGAGCAAAAGTTGTCATGTTTGCTAGACAACATTTTGCAACAATGTGAGCAATTTTTGAAAAATGCTCAAATCGGTGGTTAGAAGTCTGATGGGTGGTTGGTTGTGAGTGAGTAGGCATACATAAGGCCTTTCAAAACTTTTTAAGAGAGTTGGAAGATCCAAATAATCAAATTCCTCAATAAGCAACTTCAAGCATTTTCTTGTTTTCACAAAATTTGGCAAATTACTTATTGTAGACCGTACTGGATGGATTAGATTTCGTACTGTACCTTCATGGGTGCTTAGTTTGCACTAGTGTGGCACTTAGAAAGTACTTGTGATATTTCTTTATGTAGATCTAAATGGTGTTTTGAAATTCTTTCTTAATTTACTACTCTTGGCCTGAGCAAGGGGTTTAAGCCCAAAAGAATGGCTCCAACTTGAATTTCCTTTGTGGTTTCTCTATGTCTTTAGGGATTTGAGTAATGGAGTCTGTAAATAGTGTAAATATTTCATTTTGTGTCTTGAAAGTTGCTTGGAATCATTTTACCTTCATGCCCTAGGCGAGCTCTGCCATAGCACGACTAGGAGCATGACTGCTATTTTCATTATTACTTGCAGGGGTGATCAAATACAACAGTGCCAAGTGATTGGAATTTTAGTAGGATGTTGGAAAATGCTTTAGTGTGACTATGAAGGTCTGGCAGAGGGCGGTGATCAGTCAAACCCATTGTTGAAAGCATATAAACCTTAAACCCTTGGAAAGTATCATTTTGGGGTCCGTACCTGTACAGACGTACCAAACCACCTCATCCCCTAAATCATGAAGAGTGTCCAAATGGGTATCTAGATCACAAAAGATTTTAGGGGGTCCTTTGGAATTTTTTTGAGCAAATGAGCAAAAACCAAGAAAGGAGGGCTAAAAGGGGCTCATAGGGCCACAAGGCCTAAAACATAGGAATCTTGAAGGCGATAAGGAAATGAAGGGAAACAAACTTCAAAACCACATGGTAGGAGTTGTTAAGCCATCTCAGACTCCTCCTAGTCCCCTGCAAGTGAAGGATAAAGAATTTGACATGTCGGTGGTTGGACTTACTCTTGTGAGTCCTAAGCTTGATTGAGTAACTAGAGCAAATACACTGATAGAGAGTTCTGCAAAGAAGTTTGGGGGGTTGATGTTATTTCAAACAAGGAGAGAATGGCATAGGACAAACAAGGAATCCCATAAAGAGACCTATTTCTAATGTATAAGTCAAATTGTACTTCTTTATGAGAGTCTCCCTATCAAAGTGGTATTAGAGCACAATAAGACTTGGGAAGGAACTAGTTGATGTCAGAGACTGAGTGAGTGGGTGAAAATAGTTTCAGAATGGTGACTAATGCAGAGTTAGCCAAAAGGGTAGAAGATGAAGAAGAAGAGAATAGACTCCTCGGGGAAATGTTGCACCGATTGGAGATTAAACTAGGTGAAGTAGAAGACAAAACCGAGAGGGTGACTATCAAAGTCAATGAGGAAAAGGGTAAAGAAGTGGTAGAGGAGGATGGCACACCTGAACTAGATCCTATTTTTCCTGAAGAACCTTTCGTTAGAGCCATCAGAGCCTTAGGAGGTAAGTCCCTAGAAGGAGTGCCACTTTTTTGTGGAAAAATGGAACCAGAAGTGGTTATGGAGTGGATTGAAGGGTTAGAGAATCACTTTGAATGTGATGGAATTAGTGAAGAACAAAAGGTGAAGGTAGCCAAATCTATATTGAGAGGAGCAACTTTGACTTGGTGGAAGTTCATCCAAGAGGAGAGACAAAAGGAGGGTAAGAACCCAATTACCACTTGGAAAGGAATGTTAGCCAAGGTGAGAGAAGCCTATATCCCCGAAGACTATGAAATTCAACTACACAAGAGGAGACAAAATTTGAGACAAAGAGAACTAGATGTGAGCAGCTACAATGAAGAATTTAAGAAGTTGTGTTTGAGATCCAAGGTGGTAGAAGATGAAAGTATCAAGGTTGTTAGGTACTTGAATGTTTTGCGGTGGAATATCTAAGAAGAGTTAAGCTTGTTGTGTCCTAGTACGGTCCACAAGTGTTATAAATTGGCACTCAAGGTGGAAGAAAAGAGTAAAAAGAAACAAGAGGAAAGTAATAGAGGCAGAGATAGGGGACGAGAGGGCAGAGGTCATAGAGGTAGCTATGGTGGAAGAGGTGTAGACCAAAGATCCCAAGGGGAATCCAAGTTGGTAGTGCAAAGTGGGGATTCCAATAGCAAGAGCTGATATAGAGGAAGGGGATCTAGCAACTCTAGTAGAGGAAAGTCTAGTGGATCGAGAAGAGGGTCATATTTCTCCACAATGAAGTGCTACAATTATCATTAACTTGGACACCTGACCCATAGATGTCCTGAGAAGTCTTCTTCATCCCAAAGAGGTGAAAGGAGAGTGAGTTATATTCAAGAAGATGTAGCAAATGTGAAGACACCAAAGGTGAGCTTAGATTATGAAGTTGGAGAGAATCTCATGATAAGAAGAGTTTTGATCAAAGAACCAGTAAAGGAGGAACCTAGTCAAAGAAGATCCTTGTTTAGGATAAAGTGCAAGATCATGGGTAAGGTGTGTAGAGTGGTGGTGGATTCAGGATCCACTGATAACATAGTGTCAAAAGAAGCAGTAAGCAAACTCAAACTACAAAGAATCCCTCATAGTGATCCTTATAGGGTTACTTGGCTCAACAAGGGGCAACATGTTTTGGTGAATGAGCAAACTTGGGTGGATTTCACCATAGGAGGCTACAAAGACAATATTTTGTGTGATATCTTGCCAATGGATGCATGCCACCTACTCCTAGGCAAGCCTTGGCAATTTGATAGAAAAGCAATAGACCATGGAGAAAATAATTCCTACACCTTTCAAAAAAATGGAGTTACCTACAAAATTTAGTCCATAGGAGATGAAGAAGAGAGAAGATCTAAGGGTTCAAATGTGCTATTAGTTGGTGAGGAGGAGTTCATGAACACTCTCAAAGAAGGAGAAGGAGTGGGGTTTGCACTTGTTGTGAAACCAAAAGTGGAAAATAAGGACAAGACAGATTGTATTTGTGATGAAGTGCAACAAATACTCAATCAGTTCAAGGAGATCATAAGTGATGGAACAACGAGACATAAGTCATCAAATTGACTTCATACCCAGAGCCTGATTGCCTAATAAAGCAACCTACAAAATGACACCGGATCAAAACAAAGAAGTGGCTATGCAAATCCAAGAACTTTTGGATAATGGTCTGATAAGGAAGAGCATCAGCCCATGTGCAGTTCTCACTATTTTGGCACCAAAGAAGGGAGGTACTTGTAGGCTTTGTACTGAATCAAGAGCCATCAACCAGATTATAATCAGGTATATGTTTCCTATTCCAGGAATTGAAGATTTGATGGATTGTTTAGGGGGTACTAAGTATTTCACCAAGATAGACCTCAAGAGTGGCTACCACCAAACCAGAATAAAGGAGGGAGATGAGTGGAAGATAGAATTCAAAACCATAGATGGTCTTTATGAATGGCTTGTTATGCCATTTGGACTCACAAATGCCCCTAGCATATTCATGAGACTCATGAATGAAGTGCTCAAAGACTACATTGGTAAATTTTTTGTTGTTTATCTAGATGACATCTTGATTTTTAGTAAGTTTAAAGAAGAACATCTTCGGCATATAGAGATTATATTGAAGAAATTATGTGATGAGCAACTAACTATCAATTTGGAGAAATGTGAGTTCATGAAACAGGAGTTAGTATATCTTGGGTTTGTAATCTCAAGTGGTGATTTGAAGATGGATACCTCAAAGGTGGAAGCAATAATCAGTTGGCCTACACATAAAACAACAAGTGCAATGAGGAGTTTTCATGGTTTGGCTCAGTTTTACAGGAAGTTAATCAGAGGGTTCAGTGAGATATGTGAACCTATGCTTGATAAAATCAAAGGAGGTGTAATGATGCAGGAGCATCTCTGGTTCACAATAATCTTGCATCAACCAAAAACATTTTCTTTTCTATTTTGTTTTCTATTTGCAGTTTCAGTTTTCCTTTTTGCGTGTCCCGATTTTGGCTCACCGGTTCTTGTGGAGTTGGATTCTTCTTGAAGACTTTATCATCCTGCTTTCTTTCTAACCGCATCTCATTTGGGTCACTTTTCGGCAAGATATCGCTACCAGTTTCCTTGATAGTTTCTTGTTACCGGTTGTTCCTTTGTTACTAGTTGCCTGAGAACCATTCTAGTGATCTACCAGAACCCATTCTGAAGCTTGCAGAGCCTTGGAAGTTGATCTCGATGTTGCTTCTCATGTGGCCGACCTTCTGTGTTTCATCCTTTGGATTTTCTGGAGGAATCTTTTGGCGGAGTTCGACCTCATTCATTTTTACACGTTAGGGTTTTGATTCTTTTTGGGCTGACCTGATCCTTTTGGATTGATATATATATATTTGTAATCATGCTTTAGAATGAAATCAATCAAAGAATCAAGAAGTATCAGATAGATAGACTGTGTCGAGAAGATAGATCTTTCGATTCAAGGTCCCGGTGTGACCTATTCTACCAGCCCCGTGTATCGGTATGTTGTAACCCGGTTGTTACCAGTTGGATGTAATTAACGTTCATGCAATAAAACTATCTGTTATGTATTGCCTCCATCATATCTATGTGTTTCCATTGTGTTAACTCTTTCTGACCGGCTTGGACTGATCTCCTTGAGGTCCCTCCTAATTAGTGACTGCCTCAAGTGGTATCAGAGTCAGGTTCATTCTAGAGGTTGCGTGTCCTAAATCTTGTTGTAGGGTGGTGGATTGTGGATCTGACCTACAATTGTAGAGGACTAGCGTGGATCAATGGCATGAAGAGGAACTAGGAATGGTGGAGCGCGTGGGAATGCAGACCCTGCTGTAATGGAGATGTTGCAAGGAATAGAAGCCCAGTTAGAAGCCATAGAAATACCCCAGAGAAGAGGCCAACATTTTGAGGATGTGAGCACAGATGAAGAAGAAGAAGCCCCAACAGAACAAGTGAACCTACTGGTAGTTGATCTAGAGGAGGAAAGGTTTTTTAGGGTTTTGAGTAGGGCGAACACTAAACCTCATTTTACCCCACCAGAATATGATGGGAAGTTAGATTTAGATGAAATGATGGATTGGATCTCGAAGATGGAGAAGTATTTTGATTTTGAAAACATGACAGAAGAAAGGAAGGCGAAGTATGTCTGTACTCGGTTGAAGGGTCATGCACCTCTTTGGTGGGAGCATTTGCAAGTTGATAGGAAAAGAAGAGGTAAAGAAAAGATTAAGACGTGGGATAGGATAATTGCTAAGTTAAAATCAAAGTTTGTCCCAACAAATTATCAAGTAGATTTGTTCTGATAGTTGTAGAATCTGAGACAGAAGGAATCTAGTGTGAAGGAGTACACCAAAGCATTTTACAAGTTGAACATCAGATCTGGACATGTGGATGATGAAATTGAACAAATTGTAAGATATTTGAATGAATTGCAGATGTCTATACAAGTTGAACTCAATATGATCAAATTAGAGAGTGTTGAAGAGGCTTACCAGCATGCAATAAAGGCTGAAGAGAAATTGAATAAGAGGCATGAGCAGAGACAGAGAGGTAGAGGTGGAAGGTTTACCGCAGGAAGATTTCAAGGAGGAAGAGGATACACTAGAGGAAGAGGAACCAATACAGATCAAAACAAGGACAAGGGAGTGAGCAAGGAAGGTAATTCATACCGGAAGGATGATAGAAATTTCTACCGGAGGAGAGAACCAGATGGTTACCGGAATGAGAACTTTGGAAGACAAGACAAAAGGACATTTAGAGGAACCTGTTTTAAATGTGGAGGAGGACACTATGCATTTGAATGTAAGATGTCAGAGGCTACCAGAAGAGCGATAGTGGTGGAAGAGAACCCCACCGGATCAGACAATAAACTGGAAGATGGAGAACTATTGATGATAAGGATATCTTTGTGTCACACCGGAGAAGATAGAGAACCCTTGTAGAGGAAGAACCTATTCAAGACTAGATGTAAGGTATCCGGTAAGTGTTGTAAAGTTGTCATTGATAGTGGTAGTTCAGATAATCTTGTTTCAGAAGAGATGGTGAATAAGTTGAAATTGGAGAGATTGAAACACCCTAAGCCTCACCAGATAGCATGGATTCAAGATGATCATAAGTTGTTAGTAAGTGAACAATGTTTAGTAAAATTGAAAATTGGGAATTACATGATGAATTTTTGTGTGACATTATGCCTATGGACATTTTTCATCTTTTGTTGGGAAGACCTTGGCAGTTTGATAGACAGGCAATACATGATGGGAGGAATAATACATACACTATTGTGGCCAATGGGATGAAGAAAACCCTATTGCCTTTGGAGGAACCTTTGAAGAATGAAGTCTGTACAAATACCATAATCTGTCTAGTAGATGGAAGGAAGTTCATGGATGGACTGAGACATGAGAATGTGTGTTTTGCCTTAGTTACTAAGAAGACTGAGAGACCAGAAATGGAAGGAGAACACCCGACAAAAATAAGAGATTTGCTGACAAAGTATGGGGACATCATTTTAGATAATGTACCTGATGGATTTCCATCTGTTAGAAGTATTAGTCATTGCATGGACTTAGTTCCCCGAGCTAGTTTTCCCAATAAAGTTGCACACCGGTTAACACCGGTAGAGAATGAAGAACTAAATAGACAAGTGCAAGAGCTATTGAAGAAAGGTTTGATCAGGGAAAGTTTGAGCCCTTGTGCAATACTATTAGTATTAGTACCTAAGAATAATGGAGAATGGAGGATGTGTACCGATTCAAGAGCAATAAACAAGATCATAGTGAAATACCGATTTACCTTTCCTAGGATGGATGACATAATGGACTGGTTGAGTGGAGCAAAGTACTTTACAAAGATAGATTTGAAGGGTGGATATCATCGTATCAGGATCAGAGAAGGTGATGAATGGAAGACAACATTTAAGACAAATGAAGGATTATATGAATGGTTGGTGATGCCTTTTGGATTGACTAATGCACCAAGTACTTTCATGAAGCTGATGAATGAGTGTTTGAAGAAGTTCTTGGGTAAGTTTGTTATTGTGTATTTGGATGATATTCTAATTTTCAGTAAGACAAAAGAGGAGCATTTGTTGCAGTTAAGACAAGTTTTGTAGAGGTTGAGAGATGAAAAGTTACTGATCAATATCAAGAAGTGCACTTTCATGATGGATGAGTTAGTCTATTTGGGCTTTGTGATATCTGAGGATGGTTTGAAGATGGACCTTGAGAAAGTGAAAGCCATTGTTGAGTGGCCTACACCAAAAAGAATTGGAGAGGTAAGATCACTTCATGGATTGGATAGTTTTTACTGGAAGTTTATCAGAAATTTCAGTTCAGTTTGTAATCCTATGACTGAAACCATGAGGGGAGATCGGAAGCAATTCAACTAGACCACCAAAGCAAACAAAAGTTTTGAGTTGTTGAAACAGAAAGTGACTGAGCAGCTTGTGTTGGCTTTACTGGGTTTCAATAAGGTATTTCAAGTGGATTGTGATGCAAGTGGAATAGTAATAAGAGCAGTTCTGAGTTAAGAAGGGTGAGCAATAGCATATTTCAGTGAGAAATTGAATGATGCTTTGAAGAGATATTCAGTATATGATCAGGAATTTTATGCCATAATTCAATCCTTGAAGAAATGGAGACATTACTTGTTGCCTAAGGAGTTTGTGTTGTATACAGATCATCAAGCTTTGAAATATTTGAACAGTTAAAGTAAGTTGAATCAGAGACATATGAGATGGGTAGAGTTCTTGCAGAGTTACACCTTTGTGTTGAAACATAAAAGTGGGAAATCTAACAAAGTTGTTGATTCATTGAGTAGGAGAAGGAATTTACGGACAAAGATGAGAGTGACAGTATTAGGCTTTGAAAATTTGAAGACCTTGTATGACAAAGACCCAGATTTTGCAGAACCATGGAAAGCATGTAGAGAGCCGGTTATGGTTGATAGGAGAAAATGGTTGGATTACTTCATTCAGATGGGATGTTATTTAAGGGAGTTTAGTTATGCCTACCTAAAATTTCTATGAGAGAGAACCTAATAAAAGAGAAGCATAGTGGAGGTTTAGCTGGACATTTGGGCATTGATAAATAATTGCAGTGGTGAGTGAGCAATACTTTTGGCCCCAGATTCATAAGGATATTAAGAGATATGTCCAAAGCTGTAGAGTTTGTCAAGTTGCAAAAGGTAGTAGTCAAAATGTGGGATTGTATAAACTTTTGACAGTACCGGTAAAACCTTGGGAGCATATAAGTATGGATTTTATACTTGGCTTACCTAAGACATCGAGAGGGGATGATTCTATATTTGTGGTAGTGGATAGATTTTCAAAGATGGCTCATTTCATACCTTGTAAGAAGACATCAGATGCATTACATGTAGCAGACCTATTTTTCAAGGAAGTGGTAAGATTGCATGGATTACCTAAGAGCATAGTTTCAGATAGAGACACTAAGTTTGTTGGGTATTTTTGGAGAGCACTTTAGAAGAAGATGAAGACAAATTTGAAGTTCAGTTCCACTTTTCATCCATAAACTGATGGATAGACAAAAGTAGATAACCAGACTTTGGGAAACTTGTTGAGATGTTTAGTAGGAGATAAAATCAGGAGTTGGGATTTTCTCCTTGCACAAGCAAAGTTTGCCTATAACAATTCAGTGAATAGAAGTACCGGAAAACACCTTTTGAGATTGTTACCGGAGTGTATCTTAAAGGAATAGCATAATTGAGAGACATTAGCAGTGAAGACCATAAGAGTTCAGAAGTAGAAAAATTTGCAGATCACATGGCAGCATTGCATATCCAGGTTAAACAACACTTGGAAGACATGAATAGAAAATACAAGCAGAAGGCAGATAAGAAGAGGAGACAAAGAATTTGAAGCTGGAAATGAAGTGATGGTCTATTTGAGAAAAGAGAGATTCCCAGTTGGAACTTATAATAAGTGGCAGATGAAGAAGTTTGGACCCTCTAAGATCTTGAGAAAGTTCAGTTCTGGAAATGCATATGAGGTGGAGCTACCGGATAGTCTAAGTATTTCACCTATATTCAACATTGCAGATCTTCATGAGTACCATGAACCAAAATTCAGTGAGGATAGTATTATAGAATTGGAGAAACAAATGCCCTGGAAGGAACCGGATCAGATTGAAGAGATTTTGGATAGTAGGATTGGGCGTAGTACCCGAAGCAGTCAGTACAAAGAATATCTTGTGAAGTGGAAGAACAAACTAGGGGAAGATTCATCTTGGATTTCTCAAGCAGAGGTAGACTACCTTGGTTTTCCTTTGAACCCAAAAAAGTGAGAAGCTCACTTTTTATTAACCCCAGATGTCTGATGCAGGAGCATCCCCAGTTCACAGCAATCTTGCATCAACCAAAAACATTTTCTTTTCTGATTGCAGTTTCAGTTTTCCTTTCTGTGTGTCTTGGTTTTGGCTCACCGGTTCCTATGGAGTTGGACTCTACTTGAAGACTTGGTCATCATGCTTGCTTTCTAATCACATCTCATTTGGATAACTTTTGGCAAGATATCGCTACCGGTTTCCTTGATAGTTTCTTGTTACTGGTTGTTCCTTTGTTACCATTTTCCTGAGACCTATTCTAGTGATCTACAAGAACCCTTTGAAGCTTGCGGAGCCTTGGACATTGATCTCGATGTTTCTTGGCATGTGGCCAACCTTTTGTGTTTCATCATTTGGATTTTCCAAACAAATCTCTTGGTGGAGGCCGACCTCATTCATTTTTGCACGTTAGGGTTTTGATCCTTTTTGGGCTGACCCGATCCTTTTGGATCGATATATATATTTGTAATCATGCTTTAGAATGCAATCAATCAAAGAATCAAGGAGTTTTAGATAGATAGACTATGCCTAGAAGATAGATTTTGTGATTCAAGGTCCCAGTGTGACCTATTCTACCAGGCCTATGTGTTGGTATGTTGTAACCCGATTTTTACCGATTGGATGCAATTAACTTTCATGCAATAAAACTATCTGTTATGTATTGCCTCCATCATACCTGTGTGTTTCTGTTGTGTTAACTCTTGCTGACTGGTTTGGACTGATCTCCTCAAGGTCCCTCCTCACCGGTGACTGCTTCATGTAAAGACTAAGTTTCAATGGACAAAAGAAGCACGTAAAGGATTTTAATTCTTGAAGACAAAGGTGGCTACTCAACCTATCCTTTTTCTTCCAATCTTTGACAAACTCTTCACCATTGAATGTGATGCAAGCAACATAGCAGTTGGAGCGGTTCTAACCCAAGACAATAGACCAATTGCATTTTTCAGTGAAAAGCTCAATGAAGCCAAGAAAAGATATTCTTCCTATGATTTAAAATTATATGCACTTGTTCAATCACTTAGGAAATGGAGGCATTATTTATTACCTAAATAATTTGTGTTTTATACTAATAACCAGGCTCTTAGTTTCCTCAACTCCCAAGAAAAGTTGAATCATAGGCATATCAAATGGGCAGAGTATTTGCAATCTTATACTTTTACCATTAAACATAAGAAAGGTCAATGTAATAAGGTTGTTGATGCATTAAGTAGAAGGTTGCTAACAGTTCAAGAAGTGCATCTCAAGAGCATTGGAATTGATAGTTTCAAAGGGCTATACCAAGATGATGAAGATTTTGCTGACATTTACAAGGTTTGCCAAGAGTTTAAGAATCATTTTCATAGTGAATATGCAGATTTTACTTTCCAATATGGTCTTTTATTTAAAGGAGGACAACTTTGTGTGCCAAGAGGGTCCATGAGAGAGAGCTTGATGAAAGAGAAGCACAATGGTTCCTTAAGTGGTCATTTTGGGCTGAATAAAACCTTGGAACTTGTTCAAAGATTCTACTATTGGCCAAAAATGCAAAGGGATATCAGAAAGTATGTTGAACAATGTGTTGTTTGTCAAAAGGAAAAGGGAACCTCTTCTAATGTTGGACTCTATCACCCATTACCTATCCCAAACCGGTCATGGGAGTGCATAAGTATGGATTTTGTTGTTGGTTTACCCAAGACCAAAAATGGATTTGATATTTTCTATGTTGTGGTAGATAGATTTAGTAAAATGGCCCATTTGTTGGCATATGTGTAGAATATGTTGACATGATGATATTGTGTTGTCATTGATGTCAATATGCTGAAAGAATGAACCGGTAATATGTTGAAAGAGAACTAGTAACATGCTGAAGAGTGAACCGGTAATATGATGAAGAGTGAACAGGTTTATTGAAGTTAAGCAACTGGCAAAGTGAACCGGTATAATGATGAGAATCAATATATGCGCAAAGGGTGAAGTGGTACGTTTGTCCAAGTGAACCAGTATATGGAATATTTTCTATCAAGGTTTAATATGGTATGACTATCGATTGGTAGTCTCAGCTTTAGGGTTTTTGGTTGAAGCTTCAGGGTTTCCGATTGAAGTGTTTCGAGCCTGTGTGATTCAACCGATGGTATTGTGTGATGAGTTAGCATTGTAATGGAGATCAGATCACGTTGCCATGTCAGCCTCATGCACGTGAAGGATCTTGCATGAAGGAGATTGATCCTATCTACCTCAGGAATGTGCGAAGTCTATGCAAACGGTGGAGAACACGTGATGGGTTATCACCTCCAAGAAGCGGTGAATAAAAAATGATGGAGAATGTCTTGAGATCTGTTGAAGACCATTGTATTCAAATACAAAGTGTTCAATGGTCAGGATTGAACCGACTGAATTGCTCAACCTAAATGTTTAGGGTTTAGGGTTTATGTTACTGACCTATCTGTTTCCTATAAGGTTGATGTTGTGTTTCATGTTGAGGTTGTTGGTAAATGTTGTGTGTGTATCTAAGTGCAAAGATATGTGATTCTTGCCAGACCAGATAAGAGGGTTGATACCTGCAGAGTGTGTAAGGAGAAGAAAGGAACTAAAGCGGGTCTGCATTGGCATTGAGTGCTATTACTAGATCATTGTAATACCTGTTGATCTCTAATCACTTCAATAGTTGGAAAATCCCTTAACAGGGTAGCTTTAACTAGCTTGTTGTAAATCCTTTAACAGGGTAACTCAAAGCCATTGAGTTCATAAAATCCTCTAACAAGGTAACCCTTAACAAGGTTTAACCCTCAACCAGGTATTCTAGCCATCCCTTAACCGGGTGATCCCTAACAGGATCGATTCCTAATAGAACCTATTGTAATAGTCTTTAACCATATTAGGCTTCTAACAGAGTGGACTTCTAAAGAGTTCAGAAACAGATTGTGGGTATTCATCCCCACCATGGTTTTTCCCAGTTGGGTTTCCACGTGAAAAATATGTGTGTCATATGTGATGTCTTTTTCATGTGATGCTTTGTTGTTTTCTGTCAAGCAGTGAATCATGTTGATCTAGCAAGTTATTATATTTTTGTTGATAGATAACCTGTCTATGCACAAGGATAATGTGGAAATGGGGTTGTATGTTGTGTGGTAAGATACGTGTTTCTAGTTTATATCTTTCACAGTCTCATTATGCTTAACCGGTAGTATTTTAGTTTATGACCGGTGTTAGTGATTGGTAGTCAAGTTCACTGTTTGCAGTCAAACCGGTTCAAGAAAAGTTTTTATACCTATATTGATTCACCCCCCCCCCTCTCAGTACCAGTTTGGTACTCGCTATTCATCATTGTGTTATCAATTGGTATCAAAGCGTCCTCCAGGTCCTCTGTGTTGTAAGCTTAATCGCTTGAGGGAAAGATCCTATTGTAATGATGAAGAGGGAAGGTCCAAAATTCAACAGAGATAACTTTAAAATATGGAAAGAGAGAATGAAGATATACATCAGAAGCATGGGTGCTCAACATTAGAGCTATGTTGAGAATGTTTATGTTATCCCTACCGGTACTCTCACCGATGACCAAAAGAGAGAGATTCAGGAGAATGGGCAAGTCATGGAAGCCCTAATCAGTAGTTTATCTAACATTGAGTTTATTGATGTCCAGGATAAAGAAAATCCCAAAGAAGTATGGGATACTCTTGAGAATATCTATGGCGGTGATGAGCATGTGAGACAAGCTAAGGAAGAAAGCCTTAGAGGAAAGTTTGAAGACATGCAGATGGTTGAAGGAGAGACCATTCAACAATATGGAATAAGAATCAAAAATGTTCTTGGAGATATCAAGAGTGCAGGTGGTAAAATGGAAGATTCCACTATTGTTAGCAAAGTTTTGAGATCCTTATTATCAGTCTATGCAATAAGGGTTGCTACTATTCAGGAGTTGAGGTCAATAGACAAGGCTAAGGTATCCCTAGACTCCATCATTGCAAAGTTGACAGCCTATGAGCTAATTAGTTTTGATGGCGGTGTTTAGAAGACTGAATCAACCTTTAGAGCATCTGCTACACCATCTAGAAAAGGAAAAGAAGCTAGTACCAATGGTGAACCTAACAGAGTAGAGAAATGGATGATGAGGAGATCTTGATGAAATTTGAAGCTCTTCTTGCCAAGAGACTTCCTAAGGGAACCGGTAAATACAGAGGTAAGCTTCTTTTGAAATGCTTCTCTTGTAACCGGATAGGACCAATTGTTGTAAACTATCCTAATGGTGATAGCAAGGACAAACCAGAAAAGTTCAAGAAGTTCAAAGGAGGAAACCAGAGAAACTGTTTTGTAGCAGTTGATGAAGGTGTCACTGATGAGGAATCAAAAGATGAAGAAAATGAGGATATTGTGTTTGTAGCAGTCAAGGAAGATGTGTCAGACAAGAAGGTTCTTGTCTCCCACTTTGATAATTCCAATGAGTGGATTATTAACAGTGGCTGTTCTCACCATATGACTAGTGACCAGAGTAAGTTTCTTTCTCTGGAAGAGTATGATGGTAGTGTGGTTCGTTTTGGTAATGATGCACCATGTATGGTTTGTTGGCATATTCACACTCCAATGAGACATTGTAGGTGATTGAAGGTTTTGTCATTGATGGCAACCTTACAATCCTAAGACATCAGCAAGGCATTCCACCGTCACTAGCAAGATCAGACTCTACACTGGCACTCAGATCACCGACACCGGCAGTGAAAAGGAAGCATACCGACATAGAGGCCGACATGATTTTTGTTTTAATATATTTTGTTTATTATTGTAAAATCATTGTAAGCCAACTTGGCAAGTTGTAAAATGACTCTTATATAAGATAGATCATTGTAGAACATTTTAAGTAAGGAAGAGGAATATAATTAGGCGAAACAAGGAAGACCTATTATGCGAATTATAGGTTAAGGGTTTATGTAAGAAGCAGAGCAGAAACCGGTACTGGGTCTGACATTATAGATGCTATTTTGAAGCAGTACAAGACACTGGATTTATATAATCCATTTTGTAAGTCGGTGAGACTTCTTATTTTGTATTTGAGTAGTGAGCTCTAGGTAATTGGCCTTCCTGCATGTGCAGACCCCTCTTGTAGCAGTAATATTCTCTTATTGGCCAATAAGTGAATATTGTGGGTCACAAATCCCATCGAGGTTTTTCCCACACCGGGTTTTCTCGTTAAATCCTTGTGTTATGGTGTGTTTTTCATGTGGTGGTTTTTATATCTATTTATTGCATTACTTTTTGTTTACCGGTACACAATATTAATATGCTCTACATGTTTTAAGTTAAGAAAATCTATAAATCGGTTAGATACTGATTCACCCCCCCCCCCCCTCTCTGCATCTGTGGGAATCCTAACAATTGGTATCAGAGCTTGGTCCTCTATTTTCAAAATCCTAATAGCTTGAGGAAGATCTTGACACCGGTTGAGATGGAAAACTTGATGAAGCAACTTGAAGGAGCTCTCTCAGACTATGATGCAGAAAATTGAAAAATATCAAACTTGAAGATGATCTAAAGGCTGCTCAGGATATTATTCAAGCACTTCAAGAAAATCTTACTATTTCAAGAAACAAGAGAAGAGAACTTTGTGAAAAGATGCAAAATGAGAATGATGAAAAAGAAACTCTTAATGATATGATAAACAAGTTGAAACAAGGGAACATGACAACAAAGAATGAGATGCAGGATATGACTATGAGATTTTGTAAAGAAATTGAAGATAGAAAGAAGAATGAAGAAGATTTGAATAGAAGACTAAGTGATGCTACAAATGAAAACACAAGACTCAGTTATGAAAATGACTTGTTGAAGACAGATCTGATGCACACTCAGAATGACTCCAATGAACTAATGAGGCAGAAAGAAGTCTTAAAAGAGAACTAGATACTACAAATCAACATAAAGAGAAATTCAAGAAAAGCTCAGAAGAACTTGGTAACTTACTAAAAAGTCAAAAACCTAAAGGTGACACTTGTGGAATTGGCTTTGAAGTTGGTGAAAGCTCTGGTACTGCAAACACACAGGATCATAGCAAACCAGTAAGACAACTTACTACTTACAAATTTAATGGAAAATGCTTTAACTGTAATAAGTATGGTCATAGAGAAAATCAATGTAGATCTAGAAATTATCAGAATATCAACACCCCCACCGGTCAATGTTCAAAATGCAACAAAGTTGGTCATAACTCTAAGAATTGCAGAATGAATGTGAGATGTTATGTTTGTGGAAGATTTGGACACTTATCTAATCAATTTAGAACACAAACTGGCATAGGTTATGGAAAGGCTATTCAGAAAAATAATGTGACTTGTTATGCATGTAACAAGATTGGGCATATTGCAAAATTCTACAGAAGTAAAGGATCATCAGTAAACAACAAAAGTTCTAGTTTGAAAGGTAAAGAAAAAGTTGAAGAGGTTAAGAAAGAATTTTCAAAACAATGGATTAGGAAATCAGAACTAAATGTGGATGGGAATACTCCTCCACCGGTAGAACCAATCAACACTCCACCGGCAGGACAAAGTAGCACTCCACCGCCAGGAGTCTCTTCATCAAATTGAAGAAATTTCCTTGAGGGTTTGGAATCAATGAGACATATGCTATTATTCCCTCGGTTGATGGTAAGAAGTTGAACTTACTTCTATACCGGCAGATATGTTAAGTGATTACCTAACCGACAAGCATTAAATGTGGTAGTTGGCAAATTGACATTATAAATTAGTGTTTTTGGCTCCATTTTACTTCATCGAGCATTCAAACATTTGAAGAGCGTGAAAGTTCCAGAGCTAAGGCATTTTGAGCAAAGAGGCAAGACATTTCAAGTAATCAATCTGTCCTGAGACAGAAAAAGTTATTTATAATCATGGCATCCTCCTCTACACCTAAATTCATAGCAAACCCTACTATAGTCGAGGTAATCAAACGCCCTAGGCCCGTATTTCAGCTACTTCCCGAGATAGCTAAAAAGGATGACAATGTAGGTGCTTTTTCCCAAATTCCCAAAGGAGTTGTTTATGCAGAAGACCCTAGAATTTATATCCATTGCCATATAGAAGAATTAGGAGATGAAGAAATAAAGAACATGTACAAATCTGTTATCTGTGATGATTCCGGTAAAGTAAAACTTGAACAGCATATTATTGAAACCCTAGGATTCATGGAAATTCTCAACATTCTATATTTCCCCAAGGAAGTTGGTAGGATAGTGTTAAGCAGAGTACATGGTGCATTCTTTTGGCTTGAATCCGTCCATAAAATTACCAAGGAAGTTGTGAAAGTTGTAACAGGGTTACCCTCCATCGATAGCAGACTAGACAAAACAAAGAAGGTCTCAAATGACCTGGTAATGAACCTAACTGGTGCAACATCCGACAAAAGGTATCTAAGGGTTAATGATGTGACTGACATAAATGTGAGATTTGTTAGCATGATTTTAGGATACAAAGCAACACATGCAAATAGACTTAACTTAGTTTCCAGTTTATGCATAAAAAGTGCACATGATATGGTAAAAGAGAATGTGAAAATTGATCTATGTGAATGGCTAAAGGATGAATTGATTGACAATTTAGGGAAGATCAAGAAGGATAAGAAAGGAACATTTAGATTTGGTAACTTACTTGTATGCTTAATACTTGTATGCTTAATGCTACATATAACCAAATAGGTGCCCGATATAGGTATCAAGAACCTTGGATTTGACATACTGGTAGGTAAACAGTTATCAGACTTATTCAACAACATGGGTGAAAACAAGGAAAAGAATATCAATGAGTATTTTCAAGCACTAAAGGCCAGAATGAACAAAAGAATCAGACTGTCACAAGAAATTGTTAACAAATACAAGGATGATATATGTTTTGTGATTAAAAAGGATGATATCTGGATGGAAGCAGTTATCCCAAGAACAATTTGGGTTACTAAAATGGGCTATGAGACTGATGATCACATCATTGAAACATATGCAAAAGCTCTTCTAGAAGCACCAAATGAACCTAAGGAAGAAGTATTTGGTAGTGCTGAGACCATTGAAAGCCAAATTCAATCTAAGAAGAGAGTAAAGAAAGTAGAAGAAACAGTAAGAAGAGGTTCAAGGCAGGCTAAGGCTATAAAAGAAGATGTACTGAAACAAACCGGTATCACTGAAGATGAGTTACAGGCACAACAACCAGAAACTCACCTGTCACCAGTAGCAACTTCTTCAGAGAGTGACAAGCCAGCTAAATTTAAAAGAGTTGTAAGGAAAAGACAACCTTCACCGGTATCCACACCCTCACCTAGAAGAAGTAGACAAAAACAACAGGTTGTGAGGTCTCCGGTAAGGAAGACAACCCCAAAGAAAAAGCTAACACCTAAGAAGAAAAGGACACAACATAATATTTCTCCGATTGACAGACTGTTGGATGAAATCACACAAGAAGGAAAACTCAAGAACATAGAAAAATTATATGATACACTATCAACAGATGAGAAAGAGCAAGTTGAAAATAGTGTCATTTTACACCTAGATATCTATAAGAAGTTTTTAATGCAAGTTGTAGATGAACTACCAGATGAATTATTCAAGAGAGTGGAAGCAAGAAGACAATCTGTTGTAGAACTTGACAAGAAAATCAAAATTGAAAAATTACTTGTTGTCTACCCAATCAACTCTCCAAAAGAAATAGATGATCTAATTGCAAAGGCCAACCGGTCAGTATTCTCTACTGCACATCGACATATTGCACTAATGGCAGGAAGAGTAAATGAGGTAATAGAAGAAATAGAAAATGGATGGAATATATTCCTTGTGGAGAAGGAAAAGCAGGAAGAGTACAGGAACCCCAAGCCTATCAAAGTCTATCAAAAGGACAAAGAGAAGGGTAAAGGAAAGGTTGGTGGATCTCCTAGTATCAAAATAAAAGATAACTTGTCCCCACCGCCTCTGATTACTCCACCGGTAACAACAACAGAAGACCAACCGGTAGATGACAGTATGGATGTACCACAAGAGGATACTAATCCTAATCCTGAGGTACTATACACAGTGGATGTTGATACGCAAAAGGTCAACATTGTGATAGACAAGGACACAACCAGTAAGACTGACACGGATAGTGAGCCACCGGTAGCTGACAACATTGATAACACCAAAGGAAAAGTGGAAGATCATAGCATAGGGAAATAGATAGAGACTCCAATAGAGACTGGAATAGATCAACAGACGGAGAGACAAGCAGAGCAAAAGGCTCTAGAATAGGAACAGGTTCATGTGGAAACAATGCCACCGGCAACAGGAGAGAAACAAAAACCCTTGCTTAAGGAAATGGAAACATGGACTGACCTACTAGAGGTCACTACAAGCATGGTTACTTCCTCCACCAGCGGAATTCAGAATGTTGGTTCCTCCTCAGCAGGTTACAAATCAACCAATGTAACTGAAGTTCTTTTAGATTCTTTGAAGAAAATAACTGATTGTAGTTCACAAGCTTATAAAGCTATAGATGACACAATCCCAATTTTGAAGATGATAGCTCCAAAATGCAACATAGATAATAAGGATTTTTTGAGTCAACTTGACACTTTGTCGAAGTATATTACTGACAACACAGTGACAGTTGATCAAATAAATTAAGATGCATTCAAAGAGAAATTAGAAATTGAAAAACAAAAGTTCTTTGAGGATCAAATAAAGAAGTGTACTAGGGAATTTGACACACTTCTATCGGAACTATGCAACTCATTGAAGGAATTTAAAACTATGTACAAAGATACTTGCAAGACAAACTTTTTAACAGTTGCCATAGATAAGAAAATGAGTAAGGTGCAAGAAGAAATAAATAAACTTGCTGACAATTTTGTTAATTCACCTGATACATTATCAGTTTTTGAGCAAAAGATAACTAGTTTTGAGGAAGAATTATTGAAGCTAGAAAGAGAAAAGGAGAGAATAATAAACAAGGCTAAAAATCTGAGACTAAGACTAAGTCTAAGATTGGACTATCTAGCATCCTTGAGGAAGGAAATATCTGAGGCATTAGTACAAGGACAAAAAACATCGATAGAACATATGCAGCACCTCACCGGTACAGTTCAAAGAATAGAGGCAACAATAAAGGACAGTAAGAATTTTATGGAAAGCATAAATTTGGTTTTGGCGGATCTTTTTCAAATTGTAACCACCCAGTTACAAAGTTGAGACAGAAAAACTACAACTCTATTGACACTTTGACAACCTTTGTCATTGATGCCAAAGGGGGAGTAGTAGTATGAGAAAATAATCTACAAAAGACTTCTCTGCTCAGGGGGAGCTCATATATTTTTGGATTACAAGTTTTGGATACACTTTTGAAATTTTCTCTTGAGTGTTGCCATCAATGCCAAAGGGGGAGATTGTTGGCATATGCACACTCCAATGAGACATTGTAGGTGATTGAAGGTTTTGTCATTGATGGCAACCTTACAATCCTATGACACTGGCAAGGCATTCCACTAGCACTAGCAAGATCAGACTCTACACCGACACTCAAATCATCGACACCAGTAGTGAAAGGAAGCATACCGGCATAGAGGCCGACTGGATTTTTGTTTCAATATATTTTGTTTATTATTGTAAAATCATTGTAAGCTGACTTGACAAGTTGTAAAATGACTCTTATATAAGAGAGATTATTGTAGAACATTTTAAGTAAGGAAGAGGAATGTAATTAGGCGAAATAAGGAAGACCTATTATGCAAATTATAGGTTAAGGGTTTATATAAGAAGCAGAGCAGAAACCGGTATTGGATCTGGCATTATAGATGCTATTTTGAAGCAGTACAAGACATTGGATTTATATAATCCATTTTGTAAGTCAGTGAGACTTCCTATTTTGTATTTAAGGAGTGAGCTCTAGGCAATTGGCCTTCCTGCATGTGCAGGCCCCTCTTGTAGTAGTAATATTCTCTTATTGGCTAGTAAGTGAATATTGTGGGTCACAAATCCCACCGAGGTTTTTCCCACACTAGGTTTCCTCATTAAATCCTTGTGTTATGGTGTGTTTTTCATGTGGTTGTTTTTATCTCTGTTTATTGCATTACTTTCTATTTACTGGTACACAGTATTAATATGCTTTACATGTTTTAAGTTAAGAAAATCTATAAACCGGTTAGATATTGATTCACCCCCCCCTCTCAATATCTGTGGGAATCCTAACATGGTCAAAGGCAGAGGGTCCATCTCTCTAAATGGAAAGAGCAGTGCTGACAATGTGTATTGGGTAGAAGGTCTAAGGCACAACCTTTTGAGTGTTGGTCAACTGAATAATAATGGACTCACTCTGGAATTCAAAAATGGAGTATGCAATATCAGGGGAAAGAGTGGTGAACTGATGGCTACTAGTATGTAGACCAAAGGTAACCTATTTCAGCTAAATGCTAATGTCAGTACATGTCTTATGGCTAAGTTTGAAGACAGCTGGATATGGCATAGGAGACTCTGCCATGTAAACTTTGACAATATTGTGAAGGCCAGTAAGATCAAGGCAGTCAGAGGATTGCCGGTGCTGAGAAAACCAAAAAATCCTTTATGTAGAGAGTGTCAACTGGGGAAAATGTCTTCCTCAACCTTCAAAGGTAAATCTTTCACTGTAGACAATTTACTTGATCTTGTGCATACTGATTTGTGTGGTCTTATGAAAACTAGGAGTGTGCAGGGAGATAGGTATTTTATGATTCTTACAGATGATTGCTCAAGAATGATGTGGGTCACATTCCTGAAGGACAAGTTTGAAGCCTTTGGAAAGTTCAAAGCTTTCAGAGCACTAGTACAGAAGGAAAGTGGTAGAAGAATCAAATGTCTCAGAATTGATCAAGGAGGAGAATTCACTTCCGGTGAATTCAACAAATATTGTGAAGAGAATGGCATCAAGAGGCAACTATCTACCCCTTGGACTCCACAGCAGAATGTCTTAGTTGAGAGGAACAACCGGACTATGGTTGAAATGGCTAGAACTATGTTGATCCAAGGAAAGGTTGCTCACACCTTTTGGAGAGAAGCGGTGAGGACTGTAGTCTACACAATGAACCGGGTACTAATCAAGAAAGGAAAGGATAAGACTCCTTATGAGTACTGGACCAGTAAGACACCAGTGGTAATCTACTTCAGAATGTCTGGTAGTAAATGTTATATCAAGAGGAGTGAACATCAGAGCAAGTTTGATGCTAAATGTGATGAGGGAATATTCCTAGGGTATTCCACAAAAAGAAAAGTTCTCAAATGTTTCAACAATAGGACTCAGAGAATTGTTGAAAGCATCAATGTTAGGGTTGATGAAAACTCTGAGAAACCTAAGGAAACTAGCAGAAAGCATGTAGGAGATGAACCGGTAGTAACCTTCTGGGAACCAGTTGCAAATCAGCCCAATACCAGTAATTGTGCTCCTACACCGGTGGATGCTGATGCTGATGAAGATGAGGATGAAGAAGAAAAGCAAGAGGAATCTATTAAGAATATATCTAGTTATGTCAAACTCAATCATGATCCAAAGCAGATCATAGGAGACAAAGATCAAGAATTCTTACAAGAAGAAAGGTCAAAGAAAGCTCATGTATGATCTTTGAATTTGATCCTAAATCATTCAAAGAGGCACATAAAGATGAAGACTGGATCAAGGCAATCAAAGAAAAACTTGACCAGATAGAGAAGAATGGTACATGGTCTTTGGTACCCAGATCGAAGCATAAAAATGTCATTGGAACCAAATGGGTCTTTAGAAATAAGCTGAATGAGGATGGCATAGTGGTAAGGAACAAGGCCAGACTAGTGTGTAAAGGATATGCCCAAGAAGAAGGGGAAGACAATGGAGAAACCTTTGCTCCAGTAGCAAGATTGGAAGGAGTTCGTATGCTTCTTGCATATGCAGCTTTTAATGGATTCAAGGTATATTAAATTGATGTAAAATCTGCATTCCTGAATGGAATACTTGAAGAGGAAGTATATATAGAGCAACCAAATGGGTTTGCCCTATCAAAAGACAGTGACATGGTGTGTAGGCTACATAAAGCCTTGTATGGACTGGAGCAGGCACCTAGAGCATGGTATGAATGCTTTCACTCCCATCTTGTGAAGATTGGATTTGAAAGAACAAGTGAAGATAACAATATCTACTTGAAATCAAAAGGAGATCAGATTCTGATCTGTGAAGTATTTGTTGATGACATAATCTTTGGTGGAGATGACAAGATGAGTCACGACTTTGCAGATGAGATGAAAAAGGAGTTTGAGATGTCACTCATAGGGGAGATTAAATTCTTCATTGGACTGCAGATTCAACAAATGAAAGATGGAATCTTTATTACTCAGTCCAAGTATGTCAAAGAGGTGTTGAAGACATTTGGCATGGAAGACAGCAAACTGGTTGGTACACCAATGGTAACTGGTTGTAAACTATCAAAAGAGGATGACTCAGCATTAGTAAATGAGAAGGAATACCGATCAATGATTGGTAAGTTGCATTATGTAGTGCATAGAAGACCAGAGATTGCACATGCAATGGGTATTACCATTTGGTTTTAGCAAAGCCCAAGAGAATCCCACTTGGTAGCAGTCAAGCAAATTCTTAGATATCTGAAGGGAACTATTGACTATGGATTATGGTATCCATACAATGACGATTTCAATCTGAAAGTGTTCACAGATGTTGATTGGGCTGGTAATGTGGATGACCGGAAGAGCACAACTTGTGGTGCATTCTTTCTTGGTGGTGGACTGGTCTCATGGATGAGTAAAAAGCAAAGTTGTATCTCTCAATCTACAGCATAAGTGGAGTATGTTGCAGCTTTTATGAACTGCACCCAGACTATTTGGATGAGGCATGTATTGAATGGCTTCAAAGTTCCTATATCTCAATCGGTAAGTATATTTTGTGACAATACAAGTGCAATTAACATTTCCAAGAATCCAGTTTTACATGCTAGAACCAAGTACTTTGAACCCAAGTATCATTTCTTGAAAGAAAAAGTTCAGAACAAAGAGGTGGTATTGGAACATGTTTCCAGTAAGGAGCAGTTAGCAGACATATTCACCAAGCCTCTACCAAAGGCTACTTTTGCCTATCTGAGAGGTGAATTAGGGGTGCTGCCCCTTCAAGACGTAATCTAAAGGTTTGTGCTCCACATTAGTCAGATCTTACTTTGCTATATCTTTTCAGGATTGATGTGTTGAAGGATGCTACTCCTTAGGGGGAGCAACATAGTGGATCAGGGAAGCTTGTGCCTCCACTTTGGCATTGTTGTCAAAGGGGAAGAAGATGTGAAGTGGAAAAGATATTTGCAGTATTAAGGAGAAGATGTGATGCAGAAAGAGAGATATCTTTGTATATTGCCATCAATGCCAAAGGGGGAGATTGTTGGCATATGTGCAGAATATGTTGACATGATGATATTGTGTTGTCATTGATGTCAATATGCTAAAAGAATGAACCGGTAATATGTTGAAAGAGAACCGGTAACATACTGAAGAGTGAACCAGTAATATGATGAAGAGTGAACAGGATTATTGAAGTTAAGCAACTGGCAAAGTGAACCGGTATAATGATGAGAACCAGTATATTCACAAAAGGTGAAGCGGTACGTTTGTCCAAGTGAACCGATATATGGAATGTTTTCTATCAAGGTTTAATATGGTATGACTATCGGTTGGTAGTCTCAACTTCAAGATTTCCGATTGAAGTGTTTTGAGCCTGTGTGATTCAACCGATGGCATTGTGTGATGAGTTAGCATTGTAATGGAGATTAGATCGTGTTTCCACGTTAGCCTCATGCACGTGAAGGATCCTGCATGAAGGAGATTGATCCTATCTACCTTGGGAATGTGCGAAGTCTATGCAAACGGTGGAGAACATGTGATGGGTTATCACCTCCAAGAAGCGGTGAAGAATGAACGATGGAGAATGTCTTGAGATCTGTTCAAGACCGATGTATTCAAATACAAAGTGTTCAATGTTCAGGATTGAACCGACTGGATTGCTCAACCTAAATCTTTAGGGTTTAGGGTTTATGTTACTGACCTATCTGTTTCCTATAAGGTCGATGTTGTGTTTCATGTTGAGGTTGTTGGCAAATGTTGTGTGTGTGTCTAAGTGAAAAGTTACATGATTCTTGCCAGACCAGATAAGAGGGTTGATACTTGTAGAGTGTGTATGCAGAAGAAAGGAACTAAAGTGGGTATGCATTGGCATTGAGTGCTATTACCAGATCATTGTAATACCTGTTGATCTCTAATCACTTCAACAGTTGGAAAATCCCTTAACAGGGTAGCTTTAACTAACTTGTTGTAAATCCTTTAACAGGGTGACTCAAAGCCATTGAGTTCATAAATCCTCTAACAAGGTAACCCTTAACAGGGTTTAACCCTTAATCGGGTATTCTAGCCATCCCTTAACCGGGTGATCCCTAACAGGATCGGTTCCTAACAGAACCTATTGTAACAGTCTTTAACCAGACTAGGCTTCTAACAGAGCGGACTTCTAAAGAGTTCAAAAACAAAATGTGGGTATTCATCCCCACCGTGGTTTTTCCCAGTTGGGTTTCCACGTGAAAAATATGTGTGTCATATGTGATGTCTTTTTCATGTGATGCTTTGTTGTTCTCTGTCAAGCAGTGAATCATGTTGATCTAGAAAGTTATTATATTTCTGTTGATAGATTACTGGCCTATGCACAAGGATAATGTGGAAATGGGGGTGTATGTTGTGTGGTAAGATAAGTGTTTCCGGTTTATATCTTGCATAGTCTCATTGTGCTTAACCGGTAGTATTTTGGTTTATGACCAGTGTTAGTGATTGGTAGTCAAGTTCACTGTTTGCAGTCAAACTGGTTTAGGAAAAGTTTTTGTACTTGTACTAATTCACCCCCCCCTCCAGTCTCAGTACCAGTTTGATACTCACTGTTCATCATTGTGTTATCACCATTTCATTCCATGTAAGGTGACTCATGATGCTAGACATATTGCTCATTTGTTTTTCAAGGAAGTCATTAGGATCCATGGTTTGCCAATCATCATAGTGTCAGATAGAGATACCAAATTCATTGGTCATTTTTGGAAAACTTTGTGGCAACGATTGGGTACTAACTTATCTTTTAGCTCAGCATATCATCCCCAAACAGATGGCCAAACAGAGGTGGTAAATAGGACACTTGGGAACCTTATCAGATGTTTGACAAAGGAATATGAGCAAGGTTGGGATCAGATTATCCACCAAGCTAAATTTTCTTATAATGATAGTGTGAATAGATCAACTGATAAGAGTACTTTTGAGGTAATTTATTGGATTCATCCAAGAGGTGTGTTGGAGCTTAGATACTTTGGAAGTATGGAGCAGAGGATTGGACATGTTGTTGATATGGCTCAGTCCATGAAGGAGATTCATGATCAAGTTAGGCAAGCTTTACATGAAAACTCTCAAAGGATCAAGGACAAAGTGGATGAAAAGAGGAAGAATGTGGAATTTGTTGTTGGTGACTTGGTAATACTCCACTTGAACAAAGAAAGGATTCAAAAAGGTGTCCCTAACAAGCTTCAAATGAGAAGGATTGGACCTTGTAAGGTCTTGGCTAAATATGGGCAAAATGTTTACAAAATTGATCTACCTGGGGATATAGCTTTGTCTCCTATTTTCAATGTTGCAGACTTGGTACAGTATAAAGGCACAATTCCAGAGGAAGACACTAGAGTTTCAGATGTCTCTCAATCACTTTCAGATCTACCTTTTCCACCTTCAACCATTCTACAAGCCGAGAAGGTGTTGGATTCAAGACTCCTCAAGAAGACCAGACACACCACCTACATGGAGCATTTGGTTAAATGGCAGAATTTTCTAGAATCTAAGGCTACTTGGGTACTTGAAGCAGAATTTCCAAAGTTTGGAATTGATCTCTCTTTGTTTCCAATAGGAGTCACTTGACTTCTTTCTCATTGGGGGAGTATGGTGCAGGAGCACCTAGATTTCTTGATGAATTTTCACAATTTTAGAGTGAATGAAGCTCATTGGGTCAATGAGTGAATAAATGTCTATTGAAAGGTCCAATTTTAGTGTTTTAAGGTTATTTGTAGTTTGATTATCTCTAGTTTTATCTTATTTTCTCAGTTTTGGCCAATGTGCCTTTGTAAGCCTAAAATGGCATCATATAGTAAAATTGTGTAAAACTCCTTGTAAGAACTCATTAGGCTTTTGGAAATGTTTGTTTGATGTTAGGAAACCATCCTAGGGGATTAAGAGTGTGTAGATATGCACAAGTTACAAAAATGCATTGTGGAGAAAAAGTTGTCATGTTTGCTTGACAACATTTTGCAACAATGTGAGCAATTTTTGAAAAATACTCAAATCGGTGGTTAGAAGTCTGATGGGTGGTTGGTTGTGAGTGAGTAGGCATATATAAGCCCTTTAAAAAAATTGTAAGAGAGTTGGAAGATCCAAATAATCAAATTCCTCAATAAGCAACTTCAAGCATTTTTTTGTTTTCACAAAATTTGGCAAATTACTTATTGCAGTCCGCACTGGATGGATTAGATTATGTATTGTACCTTCATAAGTGCTTGGTCCATACTGGTGTGGTGCTTAGAAAGTAATTGTGATATTTCTTTGTGTAGATCTAACTGGTGTTTTGAAATTCTTTCTTAATGTACTGCTCTCGGCCTGAGCAAGGGGTTTAAGCCCAAAAGAATTGCTCCAACTTGAATTTCCTTTGTGGTTTCTCTATGCCCTTAGGGATTCGAGTAATGGAGTTTGTAAATAGTGTAAATATTTCATTTTGTGTCTTGGAAGTTTCTTGTAATCATTTACCTTCATACCCTAGGCGAGCTTTGCCATAGCCCAACCAGGAGCATGACTGCTATTTTCATTATTGCTTGCAGGGGTGATCAAATCCAATAGTGCCAAGTGATTGGCACTATAGTAGGATGTTGGACAGTGCTTCAGTGTGAGTATGGAGGTCTGGAAGAGGGTGGAGATCAGTCAAACCCATTGTTGAAAGCATATAAACCTTAAACCCTTGGAAAGTGTCATTTTGGGGTCCATGCCTGTACAGACGCACCAGACCACCTCATCCCCTAAATCCTGAAGAGTGTCAAAATGGGTATCTAGATCACAAAATATTTTAGGGGGTCCTTTGTAATTTTTTTGAGAAAATGAGCAAAAACCAAGAAAGGAGGGTTAAAAGGGGCTCATAGGGCTACAAGGCCTAAAACATAGGAATCTTGAAGGCGATAAGGAAATGAAGGCAAACAAACTTCAAAACAACATGGTAGGAGTTGTTAAGCCATCTCAGACTCCTCCTAGTCCCCTGCAAGTGAAGGATAAAGAATTTGACATTTTGGTGGTTGGACTTACTCTTATGAGTCCTAACCTTGGTTGAGTAACTAGAGAAAATACACTGATAGAGAGTTCTCGAAAGGAGTTTGGGGGGTTGATGTTGTTTCAAACAAGGAGAGAAGGGCATAGGACAAACAAGGAAGCCCACAATGAGACCTATTTCTAATGTATAAGTCAAATTCTACTTCTTTGTGAGAGTCTCCCTATCACCTTGATTCCCCTTATTAGCCACCAATGGTTGTGACTTTGAAGATTTGAGAATTCCCATCTTGGTCAACTTAGATTGCTCAAGTATCAACATATCTGCGAATGAATCAAATGAGGAACCTTGAGCTAACCTATGGGTGTGAAAGCTGGATACAAAGGTTGCATACTCTGAAGGAAGCTGGTCCAACAAGTTATAAACAAATTGAGAATCCTTTTTGTCAATTCCACAATCCTTTAGCTTTTGTCTTATCTCATTTGCTTTTGCGACATAATCTTCAATTGTATCAAAATCCTTGGGATCCAAAGTTGTGATTTCACTATCAAGCTTGTAGCCCTTAATCTCATCAACTTGGCCATACAATTTTTCTTAAATATCCCAAGCCTCTTTAATTGTAGTACACTTATCAATGTGAAAAATGAGGTCATCTGATACATACTTTCTAAGAGTTCCAAGTGTCATAGTATTCTTAGTGAGCCATTCAATTTGAGCATTAGGATCAACTGTAGGATTAGATGGTGCTGTAATAGTTCTATTTACATAATGAATGAGCCATTTTTCCATTAGTTCTAGGTGGAAATTCTCCTACACACACTATCCCAATGTGGCACAAACACCCAAGTGTCTCATACCCAAACTACTATGAAATGCATGTACCTAAGTAAACTTAAGTAAGGTGTAATAATATCCAACATGAGTAATTAATTACACCAACACTGATAAATATTGAGGCACACTAGTAAGTCCCAAATGGAACCATCGTAAGCTCTTAGTGCTCACAATGGGTGTGAAAATTTATTCGATGAATGTCCACTTCATAGATTCGAGGCCAATGGTATCTTGACTTAAGATCTATCTTAGGGAAGACCTTAGTATTCTTAATCTAATGAAAGAGATCACCAATCCTTGGCAAAGGATAGTGGTTTTTCACCATCACCTTATATAACTATCGGTAGTCTACACATAAATGAAGGGAACTATCCTTCTTCTTCACAAACATGTCTGGTGCTCCCCAAGGAGAAACAATAGCATGAATGAAATCCCTTAGCCAAAAAATCCTCCAATTGCAGTCATAACTCATTCAACTCCTGATTAGTCATCTGGTAAAGTGCCTTAAAAATCGACTCTGTTCCAGGGTTAAATTCATTTTGAAAACAATATCTCGCTTAGGTGGAATACCTAGAATCTCACTAGGAATGACATCTAAAAACTTCTGAAGAATAAAGTTCTTAAGAAGAGAGTCTTCTTGCTTCTCTCCTTCATCCAAATCATTCACTATTATTGCAACCAGTGAACACCCTTGTTGCACACACTGCTTCAATTGTATAGTGGATATCATGTGAAGAAGATGGGTCATTGAAAACCCACAATCTCCACACTTCCCCTATGGTCTCCAACACACTACATTGTCTTTCGTTAGCAATCTATACTAGCCTAATGTACCCCAAGCCAATCCATACCTAAGACAACCCCGTAAGATCCCAACGAAAAGACACAAAGATCAACTATGGTGGTCAAGACTTCTAAATATAACTCACAACCATGAACAAAGAAATCTACAATCACTTTAGAACTGGTAGCTATCTCAACCTGCCACCTATCGTTCTTCTTTTCCACCATGAGCCCGCATCGCTCTACTAAAGAGGGGGGAAATATGTTGGGAAAATGGTGATGTACACCTTGCATAATAATGTTTCATTGTTGTATTATTTTATTATTGTGTGAGGTGGACATGGAATTATAGTGTAATATCATATTGTATTGTTGCACCTAGGGCCACTTAGATGGACGTGCAACATGTAGAGATTCCTTTGGAATATTATTGTAACCACTTGATGAGTTGTATTGACACATTGGTATTATTATATTATATTTATTTAATATTAGGGAATGTAATTGTGATGAAGTACCCAATATTAAATGTGGGTCAAGGGTAGGTAGGAAAATATTATATTTTATTGTCACATGGTTTTGGGCACATGGTTTTGATGTAATACCACTTGGTGGTTTTGTGGTTGCATGTCTCTATAAAAGCACAACAAGGGTAATTGTTTGGGTTAGCCAAGTTAGCATTTGTGAAGGAGGAAGCATGGCATGGGATGTGTGGATTCATGCTTGGTCACATGAAGTGCTTGGTTATGGTTGGGTTTTCGAAGGCTTTCCATAGTTGTATTGTAATGGAGGCATTGTTGAAATACATGGTGGATGATGCTTTTGGAGGCAGAGTTCTTCCCTCATGAGGATTTTTCCAGGATATATCTTGTGTCACATTTTCATGGGTATGTTGTCCATTCTTTGTATATGGAAATTGTCATAAAGATGGATGCAAGTTTCCTTACAAGTGGCATCAGAGCTATTGGTTTAATGGTGTTTATAACCCTAGTTGAATGAAAATACAAGGCAAGATATATGGTTTTTCAGTTTGTTGTTTGCAAATCTATGTTATTTGGGTTTGCTTTTATAACGGGTTGTTTGAAGATTTGGGGTTTGATGAAGTTGGTCAATCTAGGGCATCACTAAAAATTTTCTTTAAATGAGGGTTTTGGGGGTGATCTTTTAGATTTGGCCCCATGGCACAAAACAAACCTCATCGATGGATTCAAGTTAGCTGAGAAATGAAAATTGATGTATAATTTCACCCCAGTTTGGTCAAAGTTGAAAATATTGCAAACAATTTGGGTAAATGCTTGACGATCGTCAATTTTTTGACAGTCTGCACTCTTTCATTTTTAAAATAAATAAAAAATTCGGGGCAGAAAAGTTTTTGAAAGAAAAAATTGAAAAAAAAAAAAAAATATTATGGTGGGGGAAGTTTGCCCCTCGACACCCCCGATAACGTAGTACCAAGTACTATAGCTGCAAAATATTCAATATTATGCAGTCCATAGTACTTTGCGTACTACGGTTGCAGGTCCTGCCTGTAGCTGATGTCGGTAGGGGACTCCCGGTCGATGAGGCCTTGGGCCCTGGTCGGGTGGATCCCACGCGGTAAGAAAATTTAACAGCCCAATAAAAATAAATAAATTAATATGTCGATACATATTAATGAAAATCCATCACCACATTTTTATTTGGACCTATTTTTGGTTTTGTAAAAATTAAATAAAAATTTAAAATCCACAAACTATTTCCATAAAAGGAAATGGGTTGATTTTATTCAAAAGAGCATAACTTTCATTTGGAGAGTTCATTTTTTGACTTATTATACTCGTTGGAAAGCTGATTCTGAGAAATACATTTTGGTATATGTTTGGCTCCCTGATTTTACCATTTTGATGTGTTGTTGGAATCTGGAAGCTAGATGTTCTCCTTTTTCACGATTTTGGTCATAACTTTTGCATACGGAATCAGATTTTGGATTTTGAATAGGCATTGAAAAGAATGTTCAGTTGACTATAGTGTGGTGTTGCTATTTTATCAATTTGATGAGTTTAGAGTGGTGTGTACCTATTTGATCACTTGTAGGTGCTTGAGATTTGGGGTGTAAGTGTGAGTGCATCCAGACGAGTCAAGAGGTGAAACCTTGAGGGAGTTATGAGATATTTATGATGCTACAACTGATTATCATATTTGGTGCTCCTTGGTATAGGTTTATAGGTGTTTTCAGAGTTGGAATTTGATGGTGATAGGTACATAGGTTGTCTTCGGTTTCAGGACATGGTTGGACATGGTTTGAAACTTGGAGTTTCATGTGGGTGATAATTGAGTGCAGATGTAGTGTTGGTGATGATTATGGTTTCATGGGTATGCAGGTACATGTTTTGCATTGACATGGCATATTCATGTTTGTGGTGATTTGGATTGATGTTAGTAGGTTGTTCTTATCTCCATGATTCTTATTCGGGTCCTTGACTATGGTACTTGAGTGTGGACATGTTTGGAAAATCAGATCGGATTATTCTCTTTGATATCTCAATTTATAGTTTACTAATGTGATGATGAGTTTGCATGTTCAGTGATTGAATCTACGAGTTATGTGATTGGTAGGATGCACAACCTATTGACTGCAGTGGGATGAATCGGATGTGGATTGTCTGTATCCACCAAGTTTGATTCATTGTGGCGCATACTTGTTAGTTGGCCTTGTTTGTGGTCAATTTTTGCATTGGTATATTTGTTTTGAGATGAGAAGATGGATGATGTTTATAGTACCTAGATAGTTGATGTTGAGACTTGTAGCATGTGATTTATCACAATGTCATGATAGCTTGGTTATTCATTGGTTACACTTTTAGTGGGAGCTTTTGACAGTGATGTTTTGGTGGCGTTGGATTGATTCCTGATTGGTGGTTTTGTTGATGGTTGTATGTATTTTCTTGACTTGTAGATCATGGTTACACTTGATGCTATTGACTTTTCAGTTGTATGTTTGTAGACTTGGATTTCCTTCATGTAGGAGATGGTTATCACAATGCCATGTGTGACTCGATATCACGATTCAGTGGGAGTTGTTGGTAGTGAGGTGTATTCACCATTGGATGGTGGATATGTTCTTAGTGTGCAGATGTTGGAGGAGCTCTTGATCCTGTTGCTGCAGAGGGTCTTTCGCATTTGCAGGTGCACTAGTAGGATATGATTATCTTCATGTTGATTGGAGATGGTTATAGGTGATATATGGTCTAGAGTATGTTTGTTATTATGTCATGGTTTACTCTTAATTATGGGTATAGAGTTTGGCATGATACACTTCTCTTAAGACCATGTAATGTTCACTTGGAGTATGTGATCTTCATGATATTTGAGGATGTTGACATCTTGAAGGCTCAAGGAGTCCTTGGTTGAGTTGTGGTTTTATGCTTTCATTTGATACGTTATCACGATTTATTATTATGTCATGGTACACTCTTGATATGCATTTAGAGTTATGGCATGTTATAGTTATTGTTGGATATTGTTGGTCATTGTTGTTGCTAGGATATGTCGTTGTCATTGATGTCAACATATTCCTGTGATTTTCTCTGGTGATTGGAGATTGGGAATATCTTATGATCCAGTTTTACAGTTTTGTTTTGTTGATCACTGTTTTGCAGAGTTCAGTATTTCCTCCGGTATATTTCGGTGTGATTAGATCTTGTGCTAATATTTTGGGATATTGTTTTGGATGGTCTTGTGTATCTTTATTTCAAATGGTTCATGATTTGGGCACTCCGCTAGTTATCTTTCTTCATGATAGTTTCTTTTGTTTGAGTAATCCTGAGTTTCAGATGTTGATCGATGAAGATTTGATAAGTGGTGTCGATGTAGCTATTGCTAATGATTCTAATGTGCTTGTTGGTGTTTCCTGGTCATGTCCTATTTTTTTTGTCGATCTGCATTGATCGTTGTGCGATTTTTAGGTGTTTGTTGAACCATTGATGATTTTTGTTTTATGTAGTTTATTTGGTGATGTAGCGTGTTGCGGTTGATCTTTGCATGATTTCCGTTGGTGTTGAGTGTTTGGGAATTTGATTTAGGTCCATGTTATGTCATCTAAATTATAATATTAGTCTAGTGGTCAATCTTTGTATCATGTGATGCAATTTTGTAATTGAGGGTTGAGGGTTTAGCCGACCTTGTTGTCAAGGTTGATGAATTGTATAAATAGGTGATGTTGTCATGTAATTTTGGTGTCGATGTTGTGTCTTCATTATCAAAGAGTGGTGTATGTGTGAACAAGTTATTTATCTTTCAATATTGTGATTGAGGAGAGATTGGTGTTGATGAGAAGACAATTGTGCTTAACCAGAACTGTAATTAGGCATTTGGAGATGCTATTCTTTCAGTTCATTTCTTCTGGATTGTAGTCTGAATCGTGTTGTAAGTCAGTGAGACTTCCCTAATGGTTGTAGCCTTTTGGGTCATTATCTTTAGTCAATGTGCCTGAATCCATGTGTATTCCCCATTGTAATATTTCACATACTACTGCAGAGTATCATCTTACTGTGGGTAGGTTCCCACCCTGGATTTTCCCTTAACAGGGTTTTCCACGTCAAAATCTTGGTGTTGTGTGTTGTGCTTTCAATTTTCTTATCTGTCTTATTGTTGTAGTTTATCAGATTTATGCTTTGTGATTAAATTTGTTGATCTGATGAAAAGTGATTCACACCCCCCCTCTTAGTTTCCCCTCCTTGTTGTTGCTAACAATTGGTATCAGAGCTAGATCCTCTGGAAGAATCTTAATCACTTGAGGAGATCCAGGAAGGCAGCTCTAGGTGTTATATTTAAGAAGGAAAATATGAGGTTTGATAAAAGTAACTATGCTATATGGAAGAACTGGATGGAAGTGCACTTGAAATGTTTTGGATAAGATTACTGGAAGATTACAAAGAATGCCTATTCCACTCCTCTAAATGGACTGGTTACTGTTGATGAGATCAAGGAAGATGAAAACAATATTAGAGTGAAGGAAGCATTGTTTAGTGCCTTGTTTGATTCTGAGATGACAAATGTAATGGGACTTCAGACCGCACATGAGATCTTGGAAAATCTTGAAATCCTGTATGAAAGAGATAAACAAGTGAAAGTTGCTAAGTTACAGAGTTTGAAAGGAAAGTATGAGATGTTGAAGATGGGAGATGATGAAAACATACACTCTTTTATGGCTAAGGTGAATGACCTTTTCCTAGGTATCAAATGTGTTGGTGGAACACTTGAGGAAGATGAAATTGTTGCAAAGGTGTTGAGATCCTCACCTCACATTTATAAACATAAGGTTGCTGCTATTGATGAGATCCAGAGTGTGACTATAGTGACAAGAGATATGCTAGTTGGAAAGATTGTTGCATTTGAGCTAAGCGAATTTGGAGAATCACATGGAAAGTCTGAGACAACATCTAGAGCATTAGAATTTTTATCCGGTAAACAAAAGTATGATCTTGATGAGTGAAAAATATCTAGATATGAATGAGACAGAAGAGAGATGGAAGAGCAAGAAAAAGAGTTGGATGAGCTTGAAGCATTGATTTCCTAGAGATTGCCTAAAGGATCTAGTATGTATGATGCAAAACTGCCTCTAAAATGTTTCTCTTGCAATAAGATAGGACATTTTTCTTCTAGATGCTTGGAGAGAATGGCTAAATATGACATGCATGATAAGTTTGTTAAGCGTGATAGGAATGATAGATATGAGAAGCATGATAAGTATGATAAGCCTTACAAGCCTAACTGGAACTATAGGAATCAGAAGAACTGTTATTATGCTATTGATGAAGGTGTTACATATGAAGAATCATAAGGAGATTAAGTTGTATTTATTGTCATTAAGGAAGATGGACCTGTACCTGTTGATTCCACAAGATGCACTATTGAGGAGAAAGATTTAGCTGCTAAAGTTGAAGACAAAGATGAATGGGTGATTGACAGTGGTTTTTCACATCATATGACCAATGATAAAAGAAAATTTGTGAGTATGAAAAGGTATGATGGTGGAATAGTAAGATTTGGAGATGACAAAGCCTGTGTGATTCATGGGAGAGGTTCTATTTCTTTTGATGGTAAACATAACAATGATGATGTCTTGTATGTTGAAAGTTTGAAGCATAATATTTTGAGTGTTGGACAGATGGTTGATAAAGGTTATAACATTTTTCACTTGAATGCCAGTGAGAAAAGTTGTTTGATTGCTCAAATTTATGAGAGTTGGTTGTGGCATAGGAGAACTTGTCATGTAAATTTTGATTCAATGATCAAGATCTATTCTATGCAAGTTGTTAGAGATCTACCTAAGATTGTGAAGCCTACTAATCTAGTATGTAAGGAATGTCAGTTTGGTAAGCAAACAAGAATCTCTTTCAAGAGTAAACAATATTCATCTGATGGATTGCTAGATCATGTACATACTGACCTACGTGGACCTACAAATGTTATAAATGTGTAGAGTGATAGATATTTTATGTTGTTAATTGATGATTATTCCAGGATGATGTGGGTTGTATTTTCAAAGGAGAAATTAGAAACATTGGACAAATTCAATTTATTCAAAGGAAAGGTTGAAACTGAGTCTGGTTTGAAGGTAAAGTGTCTGAAATCTGATAGAGGTGGAGAATTTTGTTCCAGTGAGTTCAATTCATTTTGTGAGAAGTATGGGATTAGAAGATAATTATCTGCTCCTAGAACCCCTTAGGAGAATGGAGTTGTTGAAAGGAAGAACATAATTATCCTGGATCCTGCAAGGACTATGCTGATTGAAGGGAATGTTTCAAAGATCTACTAGAGAGAAGCTATTAGAACTGTTGTTTACACATTCAACAAAGTTCATATTAAAGGTGATACTGGTAAGACCCCTTTATGAGTTCTAGTTTGGTCATATTCCTACTGTGAGATACTTCAGAGAGTTTTGGTAGCAAATGTTATATCAAGAGAGATGAGGATATAGGAAAGTTTGATGCTAGAAGTGATTAAGGAATTTTCTTGGGATATTCTACAAAGAGAAAGCCTACTGGTGCTACAATAGGAGACTGAGAAAATAGTAGAAAGTGCAAATGTGAAGGTGGGTGAGAACCTTGGGAAATAAATCAGAGCATGTGGATATGATGATGGACAACATGTTGTTTAACCCTTGTTCAGACTAAAGAACCTAAGTAGAATGATCAGGTAGAGACAATTAACCAAGATATTATTGTTACCAGTGAAGAGGTGCAAGAACTTGATAATCAGAACAATAAGAAGACTCCGAGGTATGTAATATTGAATCATTCTGAAAATTGGATTATTGGTGATAAGAATAAAGGTGTGATGACTAGAAGAAGGTTAGCTGCTGAAGAAGTATGTTTGATTTTTAAAGTTGAACTGAAAGATGTTGAAGCTTGCAAAGATGAAAATTGGATGAGATCTATGGAAGAAGAATTAGATCAGATTGAAAAGAATAACCCATGGGAACTTGTGCCTAGACCTAAGGATAAGAATATTATTGGAACTAAATGGGTATTGAGGAACAAATTGAATGAAGCCGGTGAAGTTGTCAGAAATAAAGCTATATTGGTTTGCAAAGGGTATTCATAGAAAGAAGGAATTGATTATGAGGACACTTTTTCTCCGGTGGCCTAACTTGAAGTTGTTAGACTATTGCTTGCTTATGCTGCTTATAAAGATTTCAAGGTATATTAGATGGATGTCAAATCTGCCTTTTTGAATGGTGATCTTTAGGAAGAAGTCTAAATTGAGCAACTTGATGGATTTTCATTATCAAATGATGGAGACATGGTATGTAAACTAAAGAAAGCTTTTTATGGGTTGAAGCAAGCCCCTTAGAGCTTGGTATGCTAGATTAGATAAATATTTGTTGAAATTAGGATTTAATAAAGGGATTGCTGACAGTAGTCTATATTTTAAGATAGAAAATGATAACATCTCGATTGTTGAAGTCTTTGTTGATGATATTATTTTTGGAGGTGATGATGACTTCAACATGAATTTTATCGATGATTTGCAAAAAGAATTTGAGATGTCTATGATTGGGCAAATGAAAATTTTCTTAGGTTTGTAGATTTCACAGACTGGAAAGGGTATATTTATATCTTAAACTTAATATGTAAAGGAATTGTTGAAGAATTTTGGGTTAGACGATTCCAAAGAAGTTGGTGGACTACTATATCTTACTCAGAATAGGTCAGACATCATGCATGTTGTGTGTATGGCTATTAGATATCAAGCTTATCCAAAAGAGAGTCATGTCACTGATGTTAAGAGGATATTCAGATACTTGAAGTGAACTATGGATTATGGTTTGTGGTATCCAAGGAGTGATGATTTCATGCTATGTGCTTACACTGATGTTGATTGGGTTCGTGATGTTGATGACCGAAAGAGCACTACCAGTGGAGAATTCTTTCTAGCAAATAAATTGGTTTCATGGGATAGTAAGAAATAAGATTCAGTGTCCTTATCTACTGTTCAAGCTGAGTACATTGTTGTTGTTGGTAATTGCACTAAGGTAGTTTGGATGAAGAAAAAGTTGAAGGATATCAAAATTATCTATGATGAGCCTACTGTCATATAATATGATAATTCTAGTTCTATTAACATGTAAAATAATTCGGTGCAACATTCAAAGACTAAGCATGTGTCAATCAAATATCATTACTTGAGAGAGCAAGCTAGTGAAGAGAAGGTGAAGCTGGAGTATGTATCTACAAAGGAACAAATAGATGATATTTTCACTAAGCCTTTGCTTATAGATACATTTTTTTACTTGAGAGATAAGTTAGGGGTATCTACCCCTCCTATTGAGAACTAGATGCATTGAGTTGCATAAATCCGGTGGACTTCAAATCCTTATCCTTTTATCTAGATTGGTGAGTTGGTGTTGCTCCTCTAGTGGAGTAGTCTATTTGCTTGGTTGTGTGTCTTAGGGGGAGAGACAATCATGAGTTTGGTTTTCTATTTTTAGATATTTGGCATTGCTATCAAAGGTGAAGAAAGATCATGTGAAAAACTGCTTTATATGTCTTGATCTTAGGGGGAGTTTGTTGGAGTTTTTTGGAGTTTGTTGGAGATGTCTTCTTTCTTTGCATTGATTGTTTTTCACATTCATATGTTGCCATCAATTCCAAAGGGAGAGATTGTTGGATATTTTTAGTCATTCCTGCTGCTAGGATATGTTGTTGTCATTGATCTCAATATGTTCCTGTGATTTGCTCTGGTGATTGTAGATTGAGAAGATTTTATGATCCGGTTTTGCAGTTTTGTTTTATTGATCACTGTTTTGTAGAGTTCAGTATTTCCTCTGGTATATTTTGGTGTGATTAGATATTGTCCTAATATTTTGGGATATTGTTTGGGATGGTCTTTTGTATCTTCATTTCAGATGGTTCATGATTTGGTGCTCCGTAGGTTATCTTTCTTCATGACAGTTGTTGTTGTTTGAGTATTCCCAAGTTTCAAATGTTGATCGATGAAGATTTGATAAGTGGTGTTGGTGCAACTATTGCTAATGATTCTAACATGCTTGCTAGTATTTCTTGATCATGTCCTATTTATTTTTTTGATCCACATTGATCGTTGCGTGAGTTTTAGGTGTTTTGTTGAACCGATGATGATTTTCATGTTATGTGGTTTTTTGGTATGTAGCGTGTTGCAGTTGATCTTGGAATGATTTCCAGTGGAGTTGAGCATTTGGAAATTTTATTTAGGTCCATGTTATGTCATGTAAATCATTATATTTTTCTGGTGGTCAATCTTTGTCTCATGTGATGAAATTTTGTATTTGAGGGTTGAGGATTTAGCTGGCCTTGTTGTCAAGGTTGATGAATTGTATAAATAGGTGATGTTGTCATGTAATTCTAGTGTCGATGTTGTGTCTACATTATCAGAGAGTGGTGTATGTGCGAACAAATTATTTATCTTTGGTGTTGTTATTGAGGAGAGGTTGGTGTTGCTGTGAAGACAACTGTGCTTAACCAGAACTATAATCAGTTTGGAGATGCTATTCTTTCAGTTTATTTCTTCCGGATTGTATTTTGAATCGTGTTGTAAGTCAATGAGACTTCCTTGAGGGTTGTAGCCTTCCGGGTCATTATCTTTTGAGCAGTGAACTCTAGGCAGTGTGCCTGAATGCATGTGCATTCCCCATTGTAATATTTCACATGCTACAACAGAGTATCTTCTTACTGTGGGTTGGTTCCCTCTATGGTTTTTCCCTTAACTGAGTTTTCCATGTCAAAATCTTGGTGTTGTGTGTTGTGCTTTCAATTTGCTTATTTGTCTTATTGCCACAGTTTATCAGATCTATGCTTTGTGATTAAATTTGTTGATATGGTGAAAACTGATTCACCCCCCCCCCCTCTCAGTTATTTTATATGTTCATATGGAGCATTTTATCTCCTTGGAGGGGATGGTTAGATCATGTTGTGATGTTTATGTTCCTGATTCAACTATTTGAGCTTTGACATTGATCTTGGTTGGTTTTCTTTGTATCGACTGTATGATCATTTTCTTGATACTTCATGATGGTGATATGTTGCATTTGGAGTTTGGCATGGATTGATTGGTTACAGGTTCTCATGTATACTTGGAGATGTAGGTGATGCTAGTATTCTCTTATGATTAGAGATATGTGTTGGGATGGTTGGTTGTTTCAGGAGGAAGTCAGAGGAGCATTCACCTGGTATGGACTTGAGATGAGATTATTCTTAGTATGAGTCATGATGACTTCGATAGCTTGATGATCATTCTCATTCCCCAGTCTTGGTCTACTCGGTAGTTTACTACTTGAGAGGTATTTCTCATTGTTTCCTTTTAGGTGAATTATGTTTATGCTTATCTTTTATAGATATGGATCTTGAGTTATGGAGATGTTTAGTTCTGGAGGGTTCATTTGAGAGATGTATAGCATTGGTTATCTCCTTGTGCATTTGAGTTATTATTATGATGGTGACAAACATTGATATTAGTTTGGGAGATGGTTTATTGGGTGTATTCCCTAGGCTTAGGAATGAATATTTAGTTTTATCTTCTTGGTTATGACAGGCTTACATGCATGTTGATTACATGTTATAAATGTTGGTTTAGTCCAAGGGACTAAATGATGTTTGGGTGTTGTTATGATTTTCATGTGGGGTTTTATAGAGGAGATCATACTTGACACAGTTAGCATTCAGAGGTGTGCGTAGAAGGACATACTACAGGATTTAATTTGCAGTGTTTCTATCTCTTTCTTTTTTTTGTATGGAGAATATTGGAGAATGTTGGAGACATGGTGTGAGAGTGGTACTTGCAGGTTATCGGTTAATATGATGTTCATATTGATGTGGATGTTCTTGATACTACATGGTTACACTTCTATGATATGTTGTTAGTGGATTCATTTATGATATTGACATTACCTATGTAGTGGGAGTTCCTTGGTGTACATACGTGGCAGGTATTGCACTTGGAGCTTATGGTTGCATGTTACAGGTTGCATATGTTGATGAGATGTTATTCACTTGGTTTGTATGCCTTGGAGGCATGTATAGTTGATGTGTTAGCACTTGTTGTGGGTGTTATTTCAGCTATGTAAACAACTACCTTTGCATTGGATATCTTTGGATTAGTGTTTGTGTTCGGATATCAGTTGGTGCAGGACTTATCATTTGTTGCGACAGATTGTATGGCTTTCTCTTTGGATGGCCTTTTCATGTCTAGTGGTAGTGACATGATGGAGGTTGGGAACATTCGTGTATGAGATGGAGGTTACTTTGTTTATTGTTGTAGGTATCTTGATGGAGCACATGGATCACTTGGATTCCATGATGGTATATGTGCATGGAGAGATCACTCTCTTGTTCGTGTGATGAATTACTTCTTGGCCCTTATGCAATGTATACAACAAGTGGGAGAATGTTGAGAAATTTTGTTGTACACCTTGGATAATAATGTTTAATTGTTGTATTATTTTATTATCATGTGAGGTGGACATGGAATTATATTATAATATCATATTGTATTGTTGCATCTAGGAACACCTAGATGGATGTGTAACATGTAGAGATACCCTTGGAATATTCTTGTAACCACTTGATGAGTTGTATTGACACAATGGTACTATTATATTGTATTTATTTAATATTGGGGAATGCAATTGTTATGTACCCAATATTAAATGCGGATCAAGGGTAGGTAGGAAAATTATTATATTTTATTGTCACATGGTTTTGATGTAATACCACTAGATGGTTTTGTAGTTGCTTGTCTATATAAAAGCACCACAAGGGTAATTGTTTGGGTTATTGATGCAGAGGAATAAGGTAAAATGAGTAGTTTGTCTTGGTTTCTTCTCAAGGGTTTACAAATGGCACCATCCAATGGTCCAATCTCCAAGACCTTCCAAAGGCCTTTCAAGCTTGTCTCTGATCCTTCCCAAGGATCCCCACAACACTGACAACTTGAATCAAATGAGGAGTTTCCCAATCACAACTCCAACTACCCTTCTTTACCAAGCCTACTCACTACACCAAACCCTCTACCAAGTGGATTTTTGAACAAAGGTGATTGTAGACATATCTATGGATTTTTTGAATGTTTGGGATGAAAAATGAAATTTTTATAAACATTTAAACCAACCCTTTCAACCCCTGATCAGAAAATGCCCTTAGCAACCTAGTGGACAGGGCTACAAGGAATTAGGCCTAGTTTTGCTATTTTTTTGACTTCATTTGAATTTTACCTGAACAATCCCCAAAAAAATTTGGATATTCTAATACCCTTTTGGAAGAATCAAAGGATTCCAAAGAATTGCATCTGGGTTTGGTCGGAAAGTATCTTAACCCCAATATGGCCTATTTGCCCTTCCCTAAGTGGTATGGGGTATTCGTTATAAAAAACTTCACCAGTCAAAATGGATTGCAATAAAACCTTTTGGAAAAGGTCTGCACATGTTTATGGGTCACTTTAATGCCAATTTGAGTCACCGTTTGGTCCACCTTCATTGGTTTACACACCCTTTTACCCCTGCACAGACTTGTCACATAGAGAATGCCAAGTCTAGGGCATCATCTTAAAAATAGAATATCACACTCCCTGCTCTCAAAACAAAGTGAAACAATTATTATACATGTTATTTCATCATTCCCCAAAGTTTCGAATTTTTCCCATGGTGGAATGATGAAATATGGCTCTTTTTGCATCCAATCCCTAGGTTCTAGGGCTTTTCCCAGGCAGCGGCGGTATAAATTCAATAAATTCTTTATTCTAACGTTTCAGAAGCCCACACTAGAATAAAATGAAATATAAAACACATGAGCACATTTCCCAATGGTTCAGACCATGAATAGATCCATACAATTCTGTACAAAACTGAAAGAACAAAAAAAATGCAGTAAAATGATAGTTTTTTGATAGTTTGAAAGCAAGAATTCTTCTTCTTCAAATCTAAATGAGACATAGTGAGTTCCAAAGGCTTATATGATGCCTTGGAACAAGTTACAACCTCCTCCAATATTTAAGAACAACCTTTTAACTGTTGGAAACCACTTTTTGAATAGTGTGTCAATGTTGTCTAATGCAACATGACAACTTTTGACAACAAAGCAAAACATAAAACATGCCTTCATGATGAAAATATAAAGTGGACCTATAACCCATATATGACCCATAAACACAAAAAAACATGAATTAAATGCCCAAATAAGGCCTTTGACCAAGTTGACCAATCTTGGTTGCCTTTGGGCTTATTACATAGAAAAATTGCTCAAACACAAATGTAAAGTATTAAATAGGACCTAGCCATCAAAGGCCCATCCTAACACATTATTGGACACCTTACAACATATGTGGAAGAAGGTAAACTCCTTTGTGGTGCCCTTGCACCATACTCCCCGGGTTGAAGGAACTCAAGTCCCTTGAGTGGCTAACCGGGTGATGGTAGTCCCATGCTTAATGACATCATTTTCAGACATCCAAGTGGCCTCAGAATTAGGGAGGCCCTTCCACTTGATCAGATACTCTTTGTAGACTCCTTTCCCAGTTTGTTTGATCACATTAGTATCTAGAATACTCTCCAACTCCAATGGTTTGCTAGGTGGCAAATCCTTCACCCAATTTACACCATCCTCCACAAGAGATGGACCAGGTGTAGCATCCTCCAAGGAACCTTTGAATGCTGTCAAATCACATATGTTGAAGATGGGAGAGATCCCCAAATCTGGTGGAAGTTCAACTTCATAAGCATTATTTCCAAACTTATGCACTATCTGGAGTGGTCCTATCTTCTTCATGAGCAGTTTAGAGAGTTGGCCCTTAGGGAGCATTTCTTTTCTAAGGTAGGCCATTACCAAATCCCCTACACTAAACTGAACATCCTGCCTCTTCATATCTGCTCTAAGTTTATATTTATCAGCACTTTGTTGGAGAGTGGCCTTGACTTGATCATGAATTGCTTTCATAGTGAGAGCAAAGTCCTCACCTTGTGCACTCCTCTTTTCCATACCTCCAAGGCCTCTTAGTTCAAGAATCCCTCTAGGATGTAAACCATACACAATCTCAAATGGGCTCTTACTTGTACTTCTATTGATGGAATCATTGTATGCATATTCAGCCTGTCCAATCACCAAATCCCAACACTGTCCATGTTGCTTGGTAAGACACCTAAGCAAATTTCCAAGAGATCTATTAACCACCTCAGTTTGGCCATCAGTCTGAGGATGGTATGCTGAAGAGAATGACAAATTAGTACCCAACTTTTTCCAAAGAGTCCTCCAAAAATGACCCACAAACTTAGAATTTCTATCAGTGACAATATTGAGAGGTAGACCATGAATCCTCACAACTTCTTTGAAAAACAGACTTGCAATATGAGATGCATCAATAGTGCACTTACATGGCACAAAATGAGCCATTTTGCTGAGCCTATCAACAACTACAAACACACTATCAAACCCCCTAGGAGTTTTTGGCAAACCAAGTACAAAATCCATACTAAGGCTTTCCCAAGGCCTAGTAGGAACCGGTAAAGGTTGATACAATCCAGCATTAGTAGAAACACCTTTTGCCCTTTGACAAATAGGACAACATTCCACAAACTTTCTCACCTCTGATTGCATCTTAGGCCAAAAATAAAATCTTGATACTTGCTCCAAAGTTTTGTCCAAACCAAAATGGCCTCCAAGACTACCATTGTGCTTTTCCTGGATGATATTCTCCCTCATAGAACATTGAGGAATTCATAGTTGATGCCCTTTAAAGAGAAAACCATCTGGCAACATGAAGTCAGCAAACTCAACATGACAAGAATCAGCAAATTTAGAACATACATCATATGCATCTTTGAAATCATTATCATCCTTATACATGGATTTGAGAGAATCAACACCAACACTCTGCCATTGGATCTCTTGAATAGCAAGTGTTCTCCTACTCAAGGCATCAGCAACCTTATTAGACACACCCTTTTTATGTTTGATTGTAAAGGTATAAGGTTGGATTTGCTCAACCCACTTAATATGCCTTTGATTCAACTTCTCCTATCCATTAAGAAAACTCAATGCATGGTTGTCAGTATAAACAATGAACTCCTTAGGAAGAAGGTAATGATGCCACTTTTTGAGTGCTTGCACCATAGCATAGAGTTCCAAATCATAAGTAGAATACCTTTGCTTTGCCTCATTCAACTTCTCTGAAAAGAATGCAACTGGATGGCCTTCTTGACTAAGGACTGCACCTATAGCCTGCTTGCTTGCATCACATTCAAGTGTAAAAAGCTGATCAAAATTAGGTAGCCTTAAGGTAGGAACTGCATCAACCTTCCTTTTCAATACCTCAAAGCTTTGGGATGCTCTCTCTGTCCATTCAAACCTGCACTTGATTCCTCCTTTAATAGTGTCAAGAATTGGTGCACAAATATGACTAAATCCCTTTATGAACTTTCTATAAAAAGAAGCCAATCCATGAAAGCTCCTAACATCACCTACTGTCCTAGGTGTAGGCCAATTAACAATAGCCTCAACCTTTGAAGGATCCATTTTTAAACATCCTTGAGAAACCACAAAGCCTAGATACACTAATTCAGTTTTCATGAATTCACACTTTTCAAGATTGATTACCAGTTTCTCCTCATGAAGCTTCATCAAAACCTGATCCAAATGCTTCAAATGCTCTTCCTTGGACCTGCTAAACACCAAGATGTCATCAAGATAAACAATAATAAACTTTCCAATGAATTCAACCAATACCTCATTCATGAGGCGCATAAAAGTACTAGGTGCATTTGTGAGCCCAAAGGGCATCACCAACCACTCATAAAAGCCCTCATTTGTCTTAAAGGCTGTCTTCCACTCATCACCAAGTTTGATTCGGATCTGATGGTAACCTGATTTCAAATCAATTTTAGAAAAGTAGCATGCTCCTCCAAGATAGTCCATTAGGTCCTCAATTCTAGGCATAGGGAATCGGTATCTGATAATGATCTTGTTGATGGCCCTGGAATCAGTGCACATCCTCCATGTTCCATCCTTTTTAGGTGCTAATATAGTAGGTACAGCACATGGGATCAAACTTTTCCTAATCAACCCTTTGTCCAATAAATCTTGCACTTGTCTTGCTATCTCTTCATTTTGTTTAGGAGTCATCTTATAGGCAGCTTTGTTAGGCAAGGTTGCACCAGGAATCAAATCAATTTGATGGCTGATATCTCTAATAGGAGGCAAGTTATTAGGCATATCTTTGGCCACAACCCCTTCATATCTATCCAACATGGTTTGAACTTCTCTAGGAACTTCACTTTTTGCACCTTTCTCTTGTTGAGACTTATCCTTGGGATTCAAGACCAAAGCATAACCTTGGGTTTCCTCTTGCTTGAGGGCATCTAAAAACTCTTTCCCATTAACCATCATGACACTTGGACTAACAATTTTCTCTCCCCCTTGATCAGCTAATGGTTCCATCCTAAATGGTCTTCCATTCTTGGTGATGACATACACATTTGTCTCCCCATCATGTTGGGCTTTAACATCATATTGCCATGGGCGGCCTAACAACAAGTGACAGGCATCCACAGGAAGGATATCACATAAGACTCTATCCTTATAGTCTCCCATTTCAAATTCTACCCAAGCTTGTTCATCTACCACTACATGCTACCCCTTGTTAAGCGATGACACCCTATAAGGACTCCCATGTGGCAATCTTTTCAATTTCAACTTCTCAACCATTTCCAAAGCAACAATATTTTTAGTAGAACCTGAATCTACAATTACATTACATACTATACCATGAGATAGGCAAGTGGTCTTGAAGAGTGCCTTCCTTTGTGGTGACTCCTTGTGTTGGGGTACCTTCAACAATGTCCTCCTTAGCATAAGACTTTCTCCTTCCAAGGTAGGACCAGCATTCCCCATGGGTGAATTGACACTATGTCCATCATCTTCTTGTACAAGTTGAGTTCTCCTATCAGGTCCATGTGAACTAGAAGCCTTCTCAGGGCACCTACTCATAGTATGTCCCACTTGATTGCAATTGTAGCATTTTCCTATGAAAACACTAGGACCTCTTCCTCCTTGATTTCCTTGTCTACCCCTTCCAAAGGGTCTTCTTCCTCCTCTAAAGCCTCCATTCCTATTACCAAAGTCTCCATTGGACTCTTGCTGATTTGAATCTCCATTTTTGAAAGGTGTGTTTTTTCCTCCAAAGCCACCTCTACCTTTGAGATTTCTACCTCCTCTTTCTCTATTGTTTTGTTCTCCTTTCCTTCTAATCTTATCTTCCACTCTCAATGCCAACTGAAAGCATTTATGCATGGTATCAGGTGCCAAGATGTTGATCTCATCTTGTATTTTTTGCCTTAACCCATTCAGGTACCTAGCCACCTTCTCTGCCTCTTCTTCATGCTTCCTTGATCTGAGACTTAGTTTATGAAACTCCTCAGTATAGGCATTCACATCCAACTCCCTTTGTCTAAGATTTTGCAGCCTCTTATATATCTGGACCTCATAGTCAATTGGCAAGAATTGCTCTTTGATTTTATTCTTCATCCTCTCCCAAGAGGTTATCTTCTTCTTCCCTTCATTCATTCTTTCTTCTTGTAGTACTGCCCACCATAGCAAGGCTGACCCTTTGAGTCTAGACTTTGCCAAACTCACTCTCTTCTCCTCAGGAACTTCCTTGTATTCAAAATGGTTATTGAGTGCTTCAATCCAATCAAGCACCTCTTCTCCATTCAGGCTACCGCCATAGGTAGGTAAACTCTCCACATTATCTCTATTCACTAACTTCAAAGCATTTAGGAACATCTTCTGATCAGGTTCCAACTTCTCCATTTCTTTGGCATCTTCATCAATCTCTTCCTCTGACTCATCTTCATCGGCCTTGCCTTTCTCCTTAGACTGCTCGGCCTCTTTGAGTTTCTCTTCAAGTAACTCCTCTACCAAATTTTTGATGGCTTTAGAATTCATTGCCTTAGGAGGAATGGTGTCCTCTTCTTCTTCAAAGACTTCTATATCTGACATACACTTTTCCACCTTTGGTATGGCTCTGATACCAATATGATGCAGAGGAATAAGGCAAAATGAGTAGTTTGTCTTGGTTTCTTCTCAAGGGTTTGCAAATGGCACCATCCAATGGTCCAATATCCAAGACCTTCCAAAGGCCTTTCAAGCTTGTCTCTGATCCTTCCCAAGGATCCCCACAACACTGACAACTTGAATCAAATGAGGAGTTTCCCAATCACAACTCCAACTACCCTTCTTTACCAAGCCTACTCACTACACCAAACCCTCTACCATGTGGATTTTTGAACAAAGGTGATTGTAGACATATCTATGGATTTTTTGAATGTTTGGGATGAAAAATGAAAGGTTTATAAACATTAAAACCAACCCTTTCAACCCCTGATTAGAAAATGCCCTTAGCAACCTAGTGGACAGGGCTACAAGGAATTAGGCCTAGTTTTGTTGTTTTTTTTACTTCATTTGAATTTTACCTGAACAATCCCAAAAAAAAATTGGATATTCTAATACCCTTTTGGAAGAATCAAAGGATTCCAAAGAATTGCATCTGGGTTTGGTCGGAAAGTATCTTAACCCCAATATGGCCTATTTGCCCTTCCTTAGGTGGTATGGGGTATTCGTTATGAAAAACTTCACCAGTCAAAATGGATTGCAATAAAACCTTTTGGAAAAGGTCTGCACATGTTTATGGGTCACTTTAATTCCAACTTGAGTCACCGTTTGGTCCACCTTCATTGGTTTACACACCCTTTTACCCCTGCACAGACTTGTCGCATAGGGGATAATGTATAAAAATGTGATCCTGCTGACCACATGTGAAACAACTCCTACTACAGTCTCTACCTATAGATGGTACTCTAGATTGTTGAAAGCTACCTTTGCTAATACTCTGCTGAAAATGCCATGTTGGCTGAGTAGTAGGAAAGTTCATGTTGCGTTGTTGGATACGATCCACCCTTTGTTCGTCTCTAATGGCCTGGTAGGAAATGAGTGTGAAACCTCTTAACAAACATCTCCCATGAAAATAAGGTGGTATCCAAGTGAAATTTGTGTTCCTCCAAATGCCACCAAGTGGAAGCAAACCCTCGTAGATGCATAATAGCACACCTAGCCTTGGTATTACTACTATATGGGTGCATAGAAAAACACCTATACAGATCCAAAAGCCATGTCTTTGCCTCTATCCTGCTTCCTAATCCATCAAATGTAGGGGATCTAGACGTAAGGAGATCTCTCATAAGTCCTACTATCACGACATCCTTGTAATGGTGGAAAAATGGTGAATGATAAATCAAGAAGGAAACTACCCTTTCCCTTAAAGAGAGATGAGAGTTTCACTATCGATTACCACTCAAGCACTTGTCACCATGTTACATTAGAAAGAGGAAAGGATAATCACTAGATTCAATCTCTCCACACAAAGATGGTAAGTTGAACTCTGAATGAATTGGGAATGCTAAGTTGATCCCCTCTTTCTTGTTTGATTTGGAAAGGAAATTGATTGAATTATGTAGTGCAAAAGTGACAAAGAACTAACTATAACTTGAGATTAGAGTATGGGATGACGCTGTGCACCTTAATCTGATAGTAAAATGTCGAGACAAAGTCGCCCTGTGAATTTGAGAAAAAGTTGCCTGGACCATGGTGGAACGTACACTGTCCTCCAAAAAATCCGCAAAACGAAAAGGGTTTTTCTGCCTCTACAAATGAAGCCCGAATCTGAAAGTACAACTGTGCATCTGCAACCCACACACAAAAAAGAGAGGTAGATGGGTTAGGATTGGGGGTTTGCCTTTTGGTGAAACCCTAGTTTTGGAATTAAAGAAGTAACGAAAGAAATTACTTGCAAGTAGATGTAAATGAAAGACGAAATTGTAAATCACCTCAAGGGAGGTTGTAGTAGCAATGTTGATAAAAATGCTTGTGTGGAATTGAATGTTGAAAGGGATCTCCTCTTCAATGGTTGAATCCTTGAATTAAATGCAACACCTAGCCTTGAAGGGAGACTTGAGAATGCTTAATGCTGGAAAAGAATGCTTGATTGTTTGAATACTTGATCACTTGTGCACACTTGAATCTCTCCAATTTTAACTTATCCAACTTATCAAATTTCCACTTATGCAAATGAGAGGATGAATGCCCCTTAAATACATGTTAGTGGATTTGAATTTCGTCATGGGTCGACATTGGGGGAGTTTCTCACCCGAGGCACAACCAAAAATGCAACCCTAGGAAGGGTCCTAACCCAAAATAGGGCAGGGATAGGGGCGTCACGCCTCTGTCCTAGGAGGACAAGGGTGCCACGCCCTTGTCCAAGGGGGGATAGTGGCGCCACGCCCCTATCCTACCCCTTTGTCTAGAGTAGAATGTGGATGGGGTGATGCAAAGGGAAGAAGTTGTTTCCGCAAGCTGAGCAATCTCTGGTCTCCAATTAGGCTAGAGGATTCAAATTCACATGCATGAAGACCCTAATGTAGTAAAAAATTGCTAGGGTCACAATTTTATGACACTACATTTAGCCCCCACTTTAGCAAGAGTATAAGCGTATGCCAATGCTGTCAGTAAAGTTCAAGGAAACAAGATTGAAAGACTTTTACCACATCAAGGAGGCAAGATGCACCAAGCCCCCAGTGGACTTAAGATCTTACGACTTCAATTGAAAAAGTAAAAGGGGAGATCGAGAAGGGGAGAATCATGACTGTAAGTAGCAAATTTCCCTTCACTATGAGCCATGAAAGCAAGGATACCAAAGATTACAAAGAAAAACAAAGTTCACAAAGTAATTCTAAGTATCACAAGAAGGAAAGTATGAGCGGAGTGTATTCCCCCATGTTAAAGCAATTGCACGAGCCTTATCAAGGATGATTTCTTTAAGGTAGGATACACCCAAGAGAGAGAGAAGGAGGGAGCACATTATCACAAGGATTTAGACCCCAATTGAGGTATAAACCCAAGGATAATGAACACAAAACATGAGGTAGTGTCTCTTTCCTCGAGGTTAGTATGTTGTATGATAACTCATGTATATCATGTATGTATATGCATATAATAATCTTCATTCCCCAAAGAAGGACACTACCTTAGAAGAAAGGGAAGAGAGGATGTCTCTTGAGTCAACATGAAAGAGACCAAGAGAAGATCTTAATGTTTTGCATCATCCCCAAATAGACATTAAGGGAACAATAGAATAACATGGATACACATAGAAGAATGGTTACAAAAGAGAAAGAAAGGAGAGAGAGAGAAGATCTATAGTGCTAGCATCACTAATATAGCATGACATCCGCCTCCCGATCTTGCTGGTCACTATTTTGGGAAGGCGAGAAACATGCCAAAGGAGAGATATTGAGCACAATAGATGGAACTATCACAAGATCCAAACAAGGACTATGCTCATGTTGTAAGTCACTTTGTTCGATTCTAGGAGCTACGAATAGGGTTTGTGAAAACTCATTTGATAAATGCTTGTCCACATCAACATACTCATACTCACTATCAGAAGAATTAGGAGTTGTATTACCTTTATGAATAAAATTTTCACTCATTTCTTAATCAAAGTTTAGAGAAAGAGGAGCAAGAACACGAATAGGAGTAAAACTATCACATATTTTATGCAACTTATGATTTGGAGATGTAGGTTGAACAACTTGCTTAGGAGAAAAGGGAATCATGTCAACTGTTGGAGTTTGAGGAGATTGATTATTTTGAGGGATAGCATCACGAGCTCTAACATGACGTCTTCGTCGGTGTTCTCTCACACAATGATTTCATCAAGTCTTAGTGGAAGGCTAAGAATGAGGAGGAACACTTGAAAAAGTGGGAACGTTTCTCTCCTTGATAGTTGAAGGTTTAGGTTGAGGTATTTTTGGTTGAACAATAGGAGAAGATGGCCTCTTCTCTCGATAAGAGGAAGGAGGTGGAACTATGCCATAGAGAGGAATATTAGGTGTAGGAAGGAGACCAGGTCCATCATGAGGAGGAGGTATAGGTCTAACCTTAGGAAGAATATTTTTGTTCTCCTTAAGAGAAGGTAAAGTCACATCCATAGGAATAGGTGGACAATCTTCCTTAGGAGAGAGATTAGTTATATCCGAGAGGGGAAGAACCTTATCTTGAAGAATAATAGGAATTTTAAGTGTTGGGGATTGTTAGTGATTGGATTTTGCCTTTCTTTAAATTAATGAATTTCTCACTCTGTCACCTTCTTTTAAAAGCAAAAGTTCACTATACAGTTGGGTAAGTGTAACATATACTACTTCCCTCTGAATTTTTTGATAGGTACAACTCCCTTCGTTAGTTATTCAAGGAATAATCTATTTTATTTTCAATTGGTATGCTTTTAGCCTGAAAGCACATAAGGCTACCTACCTCATTCTTAGATGAGAGGCTAATGATCTACACATATTTCAAGGAAAAATAAGTTTTTCTTAATGCTTCAATACGAGAAATAGAAGTGGCTGAAACAAAGTTCAGAACACCAGTTTTACAATTCATAAAAATAGATAAGAGAGAAAAAATCTCTTTTCAAACACGCATCCTTCAAAAACTCATGGGAAGGAATCTCAAAAAAAAATAAAAAATTCTGCACTGGAAAGGCGATCACTATCATTTGATTAGATCAACATATGCAAAGATATATCACTACGCAGATTCAAAACTCAAAGGTTTCTCTTTCTCGCAAAACAGTATGATCCTTTATATATATATCATATGTAACAAAGACACCATCAATACATCTATAAAAACCCTTTTCAATTCCAAATTTTTAAAGTCTGATGACTTCCTTCAACAAAACAACACTTCTCAAACCAAAAGAAACTAAGTCAAAACTAACAAAATTCTAGCCAAAATCTACCCCTTATCCCGTCCATCTTAGTCTAATTTATAGTTTTTAGAACAGAGGAGGTCTCCCTAAAAACCCGACCTCCTCTAAATCAGTTATGAAACTAACAGAGTATAATTGGGACAAATGTCGTGAAGTCTTTTGCATAAACATGAAAGATACATAAAAACAAGGCCTTGATCAACACATTATGTTTCTTTCCCACCATCATCCTCTTCTCCACTTTCCTAGGCATCGTGGGTCGTTGCGAGTTCCTGGATTATTGATTGGTTTGGAAATTTCATAGCATTGAGTTTTGCCTTGGCCACTTCTTTGTTCCATCCGTGCTTCACCATCTTTTCAAAATGCTTCGGTAACTGATCATTACCGATAAACATCATGGAATCGATCCGAGCAACCCGTGTTATATCCTCAGGAGTGAAATTGCCCTTGGCTTTGATTTTCTCCATGTATATCGTGAAAACTTTTATCGCATCTTGCGTGTTCAGCCTGCAAATCCCCAACTGCCAATTGTGGTCAAGATTAACCACCTTGTTGTCATTAACTAAACTACATTGGAGGTCTTGGAGTTCATACACAAAAGTCTTAGCATCAGAGATCGCAGATTTGAAGGTGAGCACCTACCACATTATGGTCTTCTTCAGCATGAAGAGTTGACATTCATTTGTTACCAGCTTGATTGAATGTTCTGTCAAAAACTTGGTAGCTCCATATTCTTCTATTTTAGTGAACATAGGCAAGACATTCTCCCATTTGTGTTCCTCTTTCTCCCATGGTGAAACTTGGTTTTGAATCTCCACAATGAGGCTCTGCATCTCATCACATAATTTCTGGGAGTTCGTAATATACTTTTCTCCGTCTTTAATTACTCCTTCAATCCATCTTTCAACAGCTTCTGCAATGCTTTTAGCTCGTTGAACTTGACTCATTAGCTTTTTATTCTCTAGTGAAGTAGGATCAAAGCTCTCTGTAGCATGGGATATAAGAAGTACTCTGAAGCAACCGATGTTGTCAATGAATTGAGCAAGGATGCTTATATGCCGCTTTAGCTCTCTCTTTTCCCGCCCATCTTTCTCTGACCTGGTGAGCATTTTCTTTGCGGATACCTGGAAGAAATGGTTATCTGAATCTCTACTCATGTTTCCCAGCTCCACCCTAGTGATCTCAAAATCTTTTGCATTGACTTCCTTGTTCTCTTCCTTGGGCTTATATGAGGCAATCTCAGCAACCCACTTTCTGGTCCCTTCCTCACTATCCAGTTGAGCAATTGTTTTGAACCTTTTTGGCTTGGGGCCCTTCTCTATGTACTTAATGACCATATCTTGAATTGGAATGGTCATGGGAATGGAACTCCGGTTTCTATTCACTGAAGTGGTTAACCACTTAGGGGTTGCACTAGAACTAGTTGCTCCTTCAATCGTTTTGGAGGGTGGTATCATAGCTACGATAACCGCATGGGAATCCAGGGCATTAGCAATGTCATTGTCTAGATCTTCAACCTCAAATAACTGGGCTTCAAGAATCTTATCCTTCACCTCTGTATCCTTAGCTTGATCCATCCTTCTTTGAGAAGCACTTCGTCACCGGGTATGTCGAGGAGTGGAGAAATCCAAAGCTAGATTAGAATTGTGCCTAACCTGAGGGGCCTTTTTATCCTTACCTGCATGAACAGGCATAGAAGCATCATTAGAAAAACACTTTGGTGAACGCAGAGTAACCTCACTATTTCTCGCAGAGTTAGACTTGGCACCTAATTTCACTGCTTTCTTCCTTTCAATCCATTCTGTAGTTCTCTCCAAAACCCTTTTTGTTTTCAGTTGTATATCATCCTCTTCTTCCTCACCCCAATTGATACAGGACACTTAGGTTTCGGCTTGAGCTAAGTATCCAGGTTCAAACAATTCTATATAATATTCTTCAAGCCCGTCTATGTCAAGCTTTACCTGCAATGAAATAACTTGCTCCAACACCATCCTCATGTTTCCCCTTTTGAACACCTCGAGTTCATCACTGCAATCCTCCCATAAGTCCTCTAATTGTGGAATTAGGAGATACGGCATTAGACCAAGACTTTGGGAGAAACCCTTATTATCAAAACCTTTCCTTTCATGGTATAGGGGAAAATTGAAGTTCTTCAGGTCCGCTCCAATACTCAAAGCATCCGACATTGAACTGCAGGATAGCATTCCTAACTGAGTGGGAAAATGACCCTCCCATTTGTCCCTGGATTGAGCCTTTTTAATCACAGTAGTCAACTGCCTACATACCTCTGCTAAAACAAAACAATCTGAACAAAAATGAGGAAGCTTGAAGGGCTCTTCCTCAAAACTGCCTATCCTTATATAGCAGAAGCGAGGGAACTGGATAAAGAAGTTGCCAAACCTCTTCACCAATGCCTGTGCAGCCCCAAAAATTATTTTGGTTTTCATATTCTTCAATTCATAGCACAAATCTCCCAGAAAGGCATTGTGTACACTCCTAAAGTCTTGCAAGGCATTATCCTTTTGCAACATAGGGTAAAAATCATATATGAGGACCTCCTCCTCAGTGGGCTGTCTAGGTATTCCAACTATCTCCTTAACACATGAAGAAATTCTGCTTAAACTGTTTGGCCATACTCAGTTGCTCCCTCATTGAATTGACAATCAGCTCTACCCAATCAAGGTATTGTTTCCCTTCTAATACTAGCTGCACATAGCAATAAATCCATTCGTCAAAGCTGTAGGCTTCCACAGAGCCTCTGACTCAGTGCAACAGTAACATGACATCATGAATGTGAGGCAACATATGATTCTTATTGGGATTATTAGGCAATCTGGAACCACCCCTTTGAGGAACCTTCAACCAATATTTTGCTACATTATTTCGGTGCCCGATTATGTCTGCGTTGAACTCGGTGATTGACTGGGCAGGAGAAAAGTTTGAGAACTGGTAGTCAGGTAGCTTGAAAACTGAGGAAATTACTTCATGGTTAATGGCAAGGAGGGTTTCACCATTGTCTCTCCCGATAGTTTCGGAGGCTGGATCATACCTAGCAATACATTCCCTAACCAATTCTGGGCAAGGGATAGTTGGGGGAAAGGTTGCTGCCTCTATGAGACCACTACTCAAAACTTCCACACCAAAAGAACCATCAATTCCTTGCAACACCCTTTCTTTTAAAATTTCAAGATTTTCCCCTTTAAGGTTGGTATCGCTGACTATGGGCTCTGTACATGCAACACTAAAAACATTCCCGAACAGGTGCAACATGGACTTCATAATTCATGAATAACAAGCTTTATTTTCTTCCAACAAACCTTACTACGAGAGAAGAAATGTAGGTAAAAAAATCACTGGAGAGGACAAGAAATGGACTCACCTTCACAGTTGAGAGCAACTAGATGACTACCAACAAACAAACCTTCTATCCAAGAAAAATCACACCTCAGCGACGAGGAACAAATTTTTTAGAGAATACCTTATAGCAAGAGAAATAATACAGACTGATTAAGTGCAATAATTCCAATCGTCAGTTTAAGTGTATTGAGCTTGTGGATTGGAAATAGCACGCATGCATTGAATGCATGGCGGTGTTTTTGAAATAGCCACCGGTTCCCGAAATGATTACTTTCTTCAAAACTCCAACAATTGATGTCACCCAAGATATGGTTCGCCTTCCTCATACTTGGCAATAAATGCACCATCAAATCTTTTAACTCATGGGACCCACCATATTTGAACACACATGAACATTATGAACAAACTTCATTGGGGTTGAAGTAGTTCTAGGCATACACGGTGCCCAGGAGAAATCTTTTTTGAAAGGATTAACTATGTCATGTGCTACTGACCATTTGAACTGTGTTGAACATATTGAACACGTCTGAACCTTCTGAACTAGGTTCAAAGAGTTCAATGCCTAAAGAGAGATGACATAACACATCACCGAATGAGACCAATAAGGAACTGCAGCAAAACACTTAAAGAGATTGTTAGTATGAAAAACCCCTAAGACACCTAAGAACCCACGAAACCTAAATGAACCTAATGAACCTGGTTCAAAATGGTTCAATGTGTTCATAGAGTTCGACCAATTACTAAAACTCGACATTTTTGATTTAAAGACAATTTACAACTGGACCAAGGGCTTGAACTGAGGCATTGCAAGAAAGACAAGGACTCCGAATGAAATTTTATTGGGTGATTTACTCCTGTCATAAAGGATAAATGATGCAGTAATAGGGATCTAGGTTGACTTAAGGATAAGATCATATCATTCTTTCATTTTTAATAAGATTGAAAAAGAGCGCTCCTTGATGGAAGAGATTGAAATTGTTTAGGCCAAAAAAAATCAATAGGAACACTAGGGCTTCTTTCAGATGGATGAAATAAGATATGGTTTATGGTTATGATTTCTTCATTGTGAGGAAATTTCATACACTTGTGGATTAGAGAAGCAATAGCCTTCATGGAAGATAGCCAAGTATAGTCCAACTTCACACAAAATTTCTCAGAAGAAGGTATGATAACAAAGTCAACATCCATGGATTTAGCATGAAATTCAACAGGACGAGTGATAGAGACAATGGTAGGACAAGAGAATCCATCAAATAACTTCACAACTATATTATAAGTATCATATATTGGTTTATGCAATCGTAAAGTGAAAAGATACTCTTCAGTTATGACATTAACCATGCAAGAGGGATCAATCAGGGCACCACGGCAAGAGATATCCTTAACCTTCGCAACTATGTATAAAGGGGCATCAGGTGCTCTAATTGTCTCACTAGGGTCAAATGTAATACAAGGATCCTTAGGAACATCATGTGTTTCTATTATAATTCACCAAGTTTGGAGCCATAGAGGTGAATTCTTAAGAAGATAGAGAATTAGGCACAATCTCAATGATGTTAGAGGTATGATATGGAAAGGGATTAGTGAAAATCTTAATATTTTGATTAGGAGGAGCTACTGATTTATTCCCTTTATCATTCACACCTACCACATATATAGTATTATTATCAATCAAATCTTGAATCTTATTTTTCAATGCAAAACATTTCTCAGTATCATGACCAAGTTGACGATGAAATTAGCAAAAGGGATTGTTATCAAAATAAGGAGATGCAAGTTTGGAAGGATCAATTTATTTTATAGCAGGAAGTTTGATAACATTTTTATGCAACAACTAAGACATAATACTATGTAAAGATTCATTCAAAGGAGTAAACAGTATTTCTCTTTGGACAAATTTAGAAATAGAATACACACCTGTTGTAGCATTCACATGGTTGTTGTTGATTGGATCATTGAACTTGATGAAGCTTTTTTTTGGTTTGAACTTCACAAACGGTTGTTGAAAACTCTCCCCCTTATCACTCGGAGCCATAGGAGTGGATTTCTCCATTTGACTCACAACCGGTTGATAATTGTGGAGTGTTGTGCACAACTGTGGAAAGGAAGTAAACTCAGACAAAAGAAGCTTTTCCCTGATATCTTTTTGCAAATTAGAAATGAAAATTCTTTGAATGTCATTATTAGGCACATGAAAAGAAATTTGAGCACAAAAATGCTTATATGTACCATTGAGATCAGTCAATTTTTCTTTAACGCCTTGTTTACAATGCATTAAATCGGTCAAAGTTATTTTTGGACCAATGTTGTTTTGAAATTGTTGGATGAAAGCATTTGCTAGTTGTTGAAAAGAAGTGATAAAATAAGAAGGCAAAGAGAAATACCATTGTAAAGCCTTATCTCTTAGTGTTCTTGTAAATGATTTTGCAAGAAATCTTTGATCATAAGCAAAATCGATACAAAAGGTTTGAAATGTTTTGACATGCATAAGAGGATCACCTTTTCCATTATAGAGTTCCAATTGAGGGATCTCTACATGTTTAGGTGGCACGAATTTAACAATATCAAGAGAAAGTGGGCTCACAACGTCAAAGGTGGGCACACTAAACTTGGATTGAGTCATGGAAGCAATTTGTTGTTGTAAGGAAGACATGGTCTGGGCAAGATTGTTGATTGTCATTTCAGTAGAAGAATTGATGTTAGACATATGATGAGGATTTATAGGGTATGCATAGGATATATATAATTTATTAGCTTAGTATTAATTTTATTTGTTTCTTATCCTATGTAAGTGTCAAAATAAAAAAGTGAAACATGAAAAGTAAAATGTTAGTTTCCTAGTTGTTAGGAGGTTAGCATAAGTTAGTATATCATGGTTTTATTAGTTTATTTTTTTATTCTTCTCCATCTCACGTTGAGATTTGGAAGAGTATATTATATCTCTTTTCTTTTCCATCTCACATGGAGATTTGGTAAATATTCCCAAATCCTTTATTTAAGGCATATTAATGCCTATATATTTGTAGCTTTCTCCTCACGAAGATATATTGGAACAATGAAAGTTTGTAGCCTTGTTTGCAGAGAAATTATCTTGTTTGAATTTGTTATTTGACTAAAGATATTTTTATCTCATTTGTGGAATTCAATCTCTGTTTGTTTCTCTTTCTTTGCTTGTTCCATATCAGTTGGTATCAAAGCATTTTCTGATCCTTGGGTTTGAATTTATCATTCAAATCCATTCTGTCAAAAAGGCAAAAAATTCAGTCCTGGAGCTTTCAACAACAGGAGAATATTTTTGAAGATTTTGCACTCATTTGAGGAGAAATATTCATCCAAAATCATTTGGAGCTACTTGCTTGCAAAAGTAAGCACCATTTTCTTCAATTTTTTTGTGCATTTTCTTTGGAAACCCGTGCTATTCTTTCATTGACATATTTTATATATAAAATATTTTGTTAAATGGTTTGTGTAGAAAGAAGCATCTTTCTAAGAGCTTTCCAAAACATTTTATGGTTCTCAATTTTGTTTAGTATTGAGAAAGTTATGGTAGTTTCAATCTGGCAGCCTCAACTACTGAATACAGAAGAAAAAGAGTGGTTTTGGACTCAAAAACATGGTTTTGCTCCTTCCTCATGGTTTTTCATTGAACAAAAAAAAAAAAAAAAATATATTCTTTATAAGAGTTTGCTATAGTGCTCCTTAATCTTTAAAAAACAAATTAAAAATATTGTCTAAAGCTTACCTTGGAGAGTAGTAACTCCATATGTTGTGATCTAAGTAGGCATTCAAAACCTCTTGAAAATTGGTTTTATTCTAGCACTCATTTATCTCTCAATTTCAATTATTTTTCCCCAAGTTTGGTAGAGTTTTGATCCAGAGTGGTTGTTTATTTTTATTGTTGGGAGGTGTAAAACATATCACTGACTTTAACTCGCAATAATATGGCTGCTAATTTGGCTGAGCGAGTTGTTGAAATTGCCAATGTGATAACCACATTGATTGATAAAGTCAATGATATCACAATTCAACAACTTCCTGGTCCTGGAAGCCATCGACCTTCAACCAAATGTGAAGTCAAAATTTACGATGGATCCCGAGATCCTGAAGTGCTCCAAACTTGGATCCTTGACATGGAAACATGGTTCGCCTATAATGAGACTATCGATGTTGATAAGGTTCCTTTTGCGAAATTGAAAGTCTCTGGTGTCACTAAGGTTTTGGTCACTGAGTGACAATATGCTCAAGACCCTATCACCACATGGAATCAACTTGTCATAGCCTTAGGGGATACATTCTATCCTTCAAACTATGAGTGAGAATTGCACATCAAATGGATTCCCCTATGACAAGGACGGCGACAGATGTCAGTGCAAGATTATATCTACCAGTTCAATCGACTAAGAATACTACGTCGGGTGCAAGAACTAGATGTTTCTCTAATCTTAAAGTTCAAGAGTGGCTTACAAGAACATTTGTTTAGGGAGTTGAAATATACTACCCTGGAATCTCTTGTTGTTGCATTCAACCAAGCACAATTGGCGGAGGAAAAGCTAGCTGCCTAGTTTCGTGCATCTCGACCTTCATCTTTTGTAGGTCCTCCAAAGGCTTCGAGTTCTTGGCCACAACAATATTTTTCCAAAGATAAAATTTCTTCTCCTTCCTCTTCTTTTCAGTCTCCTCATACTAAGAAATCTAATTTTTGTACTTATTGTAAAAAAGAGGGACATGAAAAGTCTGAATGCTTTAAGTTGAAGAAGAAGAATCTAATTGTACAGTCTCATGATGAGGAAAGGAAAAATATTCCCATTGAGACTTTTGGTGATGATAGGAATTATGATGAGTTGAAAGGTAGACTCAACAAGGTCACCTTAATGAACCATCATTCTACTTCAGGGGGACGTGACAATTTGTTTGTCACTCGTGCACATTTAACACAATTTTTCTATGGATTGTATCATCGACAATGGCTCACAGAAAAATTTGATTGCATAGTCCATTGTTGACAAACTTCATTTGCTGATGGATCCACATCCTCATCCATATTCACTTGGATGGAAGGATAATGATTCATCCTCATAGATCACACACACTTGCACTATCTCTTTTTCATTTGGCCCCAATTTTATTGATAAGGTCACTTGTGATGTGACCACTATGGATTGTTGTGGTTTGCTACTTGGTAAACCCTATCAGTATGATAGAAAAGCTCACTATGATGCCTTTAATAACACCTATACACTGCAACAAGATAATCAAACATACCTAATAAAATGTACTAAGAGCACAAAAAATCTAGTACTTCATTGTAGACAAGCAAGAAAAGCTATAAATTAGGCACAAGAGCTTGCATTAATTTTTATAAGGCCACAATATGAAAATTCTGAAGCAAAAATAATTGTCTAAGACATATGCTACACTAGAAAAATTGTTGCAAGAATATTCACATGTATTTTAAGAGCCTAAAACACTTCCCCCAGAATGAGCGATCAATCACTCTATTGATCTTGCTCCTGCTGCATCTCTTCCTAATGCCCCAATGTATTGACAATCAATTGTTCAAAGTGATGAGATAAAAAGACAAATTCAAGATTTATTGTCTAAAGGCTTCATTAAACCAAGTACATCCCCTTGTGCTTCACCAATTTTATTGGTACTAAAAAAAGATGGAACTTGGCGTCTTTGTATTGACTTTTGGGCATTAAATAAGATTACCATAAAAAAACGATATCCACTTCCATGCATTGACGATCTATTGGATCAACTTCAAGGTGCAAAATTTTTCTCTAAGATTGATTTGAAAAGTGGGTATCACCAATTTAGAGTTCAGGCAGAGGACATCGGGAAGACCACTTTCAAAACCAAGATGGGACTTTTTGAGTGGCTTGTGATGCCATTTGGTCTCACCAATGCTCCTGCCACTTTCATGCAATTGATGCATGAGGTGTTTCATGATTGTTTAAATAAATTTGTTATCATCTATTTAGATGATATTCTCATATTTTCTAAGACTTGGAAAGAGAATCTTCAACATTTGGAACATGTTCTTTGCACTCTTCAACATAACAGTTGGTATGCCAACTTTTCCATGTGCTCTTTTGGTTAGACATCTATCTCCTATCTTGGGTATATCATTGATGCACATGGTGTTCAAGTGGATCCTGTGAAAGTGGAAGTTATTTTAAAGTAGCCTACTCCTTCAAATATCATTGAATTGAGGCATTTTCTTGGTCTTGCCAACTTCTACCGCAATCGTATTCTACATTACTTAGACATTGCCACACCTTTACAACCAATTGACAAAGGCCAGTGTTGCATTCAAGTGGACAAAAATTCACTCTCATGATTTCAACACATTGAAAGAAAAATTATGTTCAACACATGTTCTTGTTCTACCAGATCTCCCACAACCTTTTGAGATTGAGACAGATGCTTCAGATTATGCACTTGGAGCTGTTTTGAAGCAAAATGGTCATCCTGTGGCCTATCATTCAGAAAAAATTTCTTCTGCTAAAAGGAACTACTCCACATATGATAAGGAATTATATACATTGGTCCAAGCCATCAAGTATTGGAGGCATTATCTTTTGGGGAAAGAAACTGTTGTTCACATTGATCACTTGCCTCTACAATTTCTTCAATCTTAGAATAAAATGTAAGAAGCCACGCATATGAAGTGGGATTCATATTTACAACAGTTTCACTTGGTCATCAAGTATAAGAAGGGAAGCACCAACAATGATGCAGATTGTTTGAGTCAGCCTCCTACAACACATGCTTTAATTAAAGTGACCACCTCTCATTTGGGATTTCAAACATGGTATTCTTAGTATGCTCCAAATCTTGATTTTGGCATGACATACACCAGTCTTTAGAATCCTTCAGCTTCCAATTTAACAACTTTTCAAGATTTTTATATCAAGGAAGGGTTACTCTACAAGTTGGATAAACTTTGTGTTCCTCAAGATCATCGAGCTTCACTTCTCCAGGAGGCACATTCTACTCTTTATGGTGGTCATTTTGGCAAACAAAAAAATACTTCATCATTTGCAGCGTTTCTTCTATTGACCTCATATGCAGCGGGATGTTCTATATTTCCTCAAGAGATGTGTAGTTTTTTGCCGCTCCAAACCAACCAATAGAAAAATGGGCTTGAGTATTCCTTTTCCTATTCCTTCTCGTCATTGGGAGAGCATTTCCATGGATTTCGTTAGTGGATTTCCATTACTTCTCGTCATCATGATTGTGTTTTTATGGTTGTTGATCAATTCAACAAGATGTCTAAGTTCATTCCATGCCACAAACACAAGTTCTGCACATGACTGAGCCCAACTCTTCTTTGACTCTGTTTGGAGATCTTTTGGCTTACCCACTAGTATTATTTTTTATCACGACTCACATTTTGTGGGCCATTTTTGGCGATCTTTGTGGAAGATCTTGGGAGTTTCCCTTAAATTCTCAACTTCTTTTCATCCTCGGGCAGATGATCAAATTGAATTTGTGAACCGAACTCTTATACAAAGTTTAAGGATTTATCATCATAGCTCTCCTTCCAAGTGGGATTTGAGCCTAACCCACATAGAGCATGCATACAACTGAGCACTTCACTCATCTATAGGTCACTCACCTTTTGAGGTATGTCTTGGTTTTCAACCTTTGGCTCCATATGAGTTTCCCTTATCCTTGCCATCTCTAGCCACTATGCATATCTAAAAAGAGCAAGATAAGGCCCAAGCCTTCATTCAACATTTGCAGAATCTTCAGTCCAAAGTAGTTCAAATTCTTCAAAAGACTCAAGAAAAGAAAAAACAACTTATAGATCATCATCGTGTCCCTCATAATTTTTAAGTTGGGGATAAAGTTTGGCTATACTTGGATAAACATCATTTCCAGGAGAAAGCACATAGCAAGGTCAAGTCACTCCATTATGGGCCTTACACTATTATTCAGAAAGTGTCTGAGAATGCTTTCTGGATTGATCTTCTAACTCAGTTGGGCATCCATGATTTTGTTAATATTTATCTTCTCAAACATTACCATGAGTCAACACTAGAAACTAAGCCTCCTATCAACCATCCTACAGATGTTGTTCCTGATTTTTAGCTTCCGCTTGATTCTGATAGTTTTTGATACAAAGATTCATCAGACACGACATGGTTCCACAACTTCCTACCTTTTTGCCAAGAAAGGTCAGCTTCCACATCAGGCTCGTTGGATCTCTCATCATCAACTCTCTCAGGTGTTTCCTTCTCTTTTGTGAGCATTGGAGTCCAATTCCCATATTGTTGGGAGGAATGATGAGGATTTATAGGGTATGCATAGGATATATATAAGTTCTTAGCTTAGTATTAATTTTATTTGTTTCTTATCCTATGTAAGTGTCAAAAAAAAAAAGGGAAACGTGAAAAGTAAAATGTTAGTTTCCTAGTTGTTAGGAGGTTAGCATAAGTTAGTATATCATGGTTTTATTAGCTTATTTGTTATTCTTCTCCATCTCACGTTGAGATTTTGAAGAGTATATTATATCTCTTTTCTTTTCCGTCTCACATGGAGATTTGGAAAATATTCTTAGATCCTTTATTTTAGGCATATTAATGCCTATATATTTGTAGATTTCTCCTCACGAAGATATATTGGAATAATGAAAGTTTGCAGCCTTGTTTGCAGAGAAATTATCTTATTTGAATTTGTTCTTTGACTACAGAGATTGTTATCTCATTTGTGGAATTCAATCTCTGTTTGTTGCTCTTTCTTTTCTTGTTCCATATCAACATAGGTGATTGAGAAGGTGGTGTGATGTTATTGAAAGAAGGCATGGACTAAGAATAAGGTGGTGGGACATTATGATAAGTAGGCTTGATCTAAAGAAACCCTAGTTAAAGCTTCTTCTTCATCATGGGAGCCATCAATGGGGTGAATAGGAACATGATTAGGATGGGAAGGATTAGCATGATCCACATTAAATAAGTCACCCAACTTAGGCTCCATCTCCTTGATAATTAAACCTTGAGAAGCCTTAATTCTAATGCTTCGTCTAATGGGGATAGGATAGGTAGGACTAATAGTGGTAAAACTCATGCACTAGAGGGAAAATTTAAATTTTGAATTATGGAACAAAGCTTACAAAATTGGTTAATGCATAATTTAAGAAAATAATGATTACACAATTTGAACTTTGTTGGAGGAAGAGGATGAAACAATTTCCAAAAATGAAAGGAAATTGGAATTTTAAAATTAGGGCCAAGGTAATACCACTTAATTTTAAAATTAGAATTTTTAAAATCAGGGTAGACTATAATTAACCTCTTAATTTTAAAAATTTTCTTGAAATTTGAAATGTTGAATTTTGAAGGTATTTCCGATTCTAGAGGGAGCAAAAATCGATAAAATCAGCCAATCTTCCAGATTTAAGCTATAAAATACAATCATAACAATCTCGCAAAATTTCAAGAAAAAACTGAGGACCACGGCAGGAACGCACATGGTTCGATCAACTTTTTTGAAATTTCTAGGGATGGATATTATGATTATTTTAAAGCTAACCCCCCAAAATTGGCAAATTTATGATCTCTAGATGGGCGAAATGAAGACGCAAATGTGAAAATAGGACCCTATTAGGGTTTTGAAGAAAAAGAGGAATTGAATTGCAAGTTTGAAAAGGGTCCAACCTAATGGATAGGGACACCTTGGAAAATGTTTAAAAATCTGAATGTAAATGAAATTGATTTGAAAGTCACACAAAATCCAATTAATTTTAAAAATTAGGGTTTGATGACCTAACCACTTAATTTTAAAATTTAAATTTTGGGAAAAAGGGGGGAAATTGAAAACTTGAATTGTAGGATTGAAGACAAATTTGAGATCAATCAGAAATTTGAAAAGTAAATGGAAATCCATTTTTTGCACAAGTTCAAGATGATTTTTGAAAATTAGGGTTGTAACAAGTAATCTCTTAATTTTGTAGATTTTAATCACAAATTGAACAAGACAAAGAGGAAATTGAATTTGACAAACAAACCAAATTTTCAGATCTAAGCTAACCACAGGCAATCTTTACAAATCACAAGTTTAATTTTAAATTGAAAAACAAGGGTTTTGAATGATTTAACCACTAAGTTTGTAGAAAGTTGAAACTTGTAAATGAAAAATATTCAATTTTGTTCAAAGGAAAGCATGCAAGATGTCGGGTTCACCAAAATGTAATGGTGGAAAAATGGTGAATGATAAATCAAGAAGGAAACTACCCTTTCTGGTGTAGGGCACCCTCTTGGTTCCATTTGTTGTTTGAGTGCTAGATAGGTCTTAGATCCTAGGTTGGTGTGTTGGATCAGTTTGGAACCTCTTGATGTAATAAGGAACCCATTTGTAAGGCCAATTGGTTCTAAGGTCATTTATAAACCTAGAGACCAAATTAGGCCATGGGGTTCATGAAATGTAGGAAGCATTTTGATAGGTTGATTTGAGTATTTTTAGGCCTAGGATAGGTCTACAAAGTCCATTGGGGACTTTGGCACATCAAAAGTGTCAAATATACAAAGTTGTAAAAAGTTGATAAGCAACATTTCCACCGGTTGTGGAAAAGAGGTTCCAACCACCATAACCAATTGACAACTATTATAGCCATTCAGGGAACACCTATTTAGGCCTCTAAGATCATCCATGTTGAAGTTGGATGATGTGTGTGAAGATTTGGTGGATTGAACAATAATAAAAACTCAGATTTTACCTAATTCTCGTTGTTTTCTATACAGTACGGTCCGAAAAAGGATTTGATTGAATGAAAATTTGAAGTGGTTGTATTATGGTGTGAATACAGGCTCTAATGCAAGTGATATGACTCCATTTGTCATACTTTACAGCGAGTAGTGGTCTGTTTACTGAAAACTGTCATTCAAAACCCCTGTTCATAGGGTTTCACCCAAGATGTGGCCCTAAATTGCAAAATCCATTGTGGAATTCCATGGCCTTTTAGAAAATGCAAGTTAGGAGAGTGTACATTGAGATTCCAAAAGGGTGGAATCGGGGAGTGAGGGTTGGTGTGGTTACCACCAAGCCCTAGGATAAACAAGACAATGTGTTTAGTCTAGACTACAAGGAGGAAAGAACAAACAATCACCAAGGGAGTATATGGAGACCGGTTTGATGGTTTAATTGGCCCATTAGAGGATAGAGGAACATGTTCAAGTGTTGATTCTAGTCCTGCGAACCCATCTTCAAGTAGTTGCTTTGGAAATCAAGCCTAATTAGGCCTATTAGGTCTGTGTCCACAATAGGTGCTTAGGGGTGCTGGAGTAGAGTCAAACATCAGTCTCTTGGGGTTGGGTGTAAACCCAAAAAGGGTATTCAAATCTGCAAACTATTTAAAGGGTTTTTTGGAATAATTTTGAACCAAGTTGGAAATACTGGTCTGGTAGGGCTACTAGAACTAGGCCTAAATACAAGTTTCTTGACCCAAGTGCACAAAGGAGAGTTCCAAACTTGATTGGAAGGTTAGGGTGAGTTTTCCTAGGTGTAAAAAACTCCAAACCCTTCCTAGGAAGTGTAATTGGTGACTGGTTTTCATTAGTGTGTTTATAACTCTAGTTGTGGGGTTGTATTAGGCCTTGGATTAGGTATAGAGGGGTGATTTTGGGTCTTCTAACCTTCTAGTTGCCCACTTTGCATCAGGTGGTATCAGAGCCAAGAAGGTTCTTCAGGATGGAAGAAGAAGGTTGACAAGATGTCAGAAGGAGAAGATACCATCGATTGGAGAAGAATGACCAACATTGAATTGGCCAAGATGATACGAGAGCAGGTAGCAACAAACAAAGAGATGAGAAAATAATTGGAAAAGTTGAAGGGTAAGATGGACAAGAAGGAAGGAGACTCTGATGAAGAAGAAGAAGGGAATGATGGAGATTCCCTTTTGCAGGCAAGAGAGAGGATACCTGTAGATTAGAGAATTTTCCTTGAGGCCCTTGAGAGAGTAGGTAGCAAAGACAATAAAGCAAGCCTACCTATGTTCACTAGGAAGATGAACCCAGAGGAAGTCATGGATTGGTTGGAGGCCTTAGAGAACCATGTTGAGTGTGAAGATGTGCCTGAGAACCAGAAGATGAAGACTACTAAGTCTAAGATGAAGGGGTCCGCCCTTAGTTGGTGGAACTTCTTACAAAATGAGAGAGTAGAAGAAGGGAAGAACCCCATCTCATCATGGAAGAGGATGGTTGTATAGGTGAAAAAGAAATTTGTACCTGAGGATTATGAAGTGACAATGCACAAGAAGTTACACAGCCTAAGACAAAGGGATTTGGATTTGAGTGGATACACAAAGGAGTTTCACAAACTGTCCCTAAGAGAAAGGGTGCTAGAGAGTGAGAAGCAAAAGTTGGCAAGATACATGAATGGCCTCAAGTATGCCATTCAAGATGAACTAAGTCTCTTCAATCCTGAGATAGTTCATAAATGTTATCAAATAGCATTAAGAATTGAATAAAAGTTTAGAAGAAAGGGAGACCAACAAGGTAGAGAAAGAGGATGAAATTTTAGAGGAAGGGGTAGATTTGGTGGAAGAGGAACATCTGCTAGACCACAAGGAGAGTCAAGTAATCAGGAATCGGAAGGAGAACCAAGCCACAGGGGTAGTTTCAAAGGAAGAATACCAAATGGTTGAGGTAGATTTGGATGTAGAGGAACCAATGTGTTCACCGAAAGATGTTTCACATGTAATCAAGTTGGCCACCAATCATTCAGATGTCCAGAAAAGCAAGGTTCTAACAGTCAAGGTGGAGAAAGAAGAGTTCATTTGGCACAAGAGGAAGGCACTCAAAGTGTGAACTCACCTTCAAGGCATGCAGATCCAGAGAAAGGAGACTATCTAATGTTCAAAAGGACCCTCTTGAAGGTATCAACTACCAAGGAGCCACCACAGAGGAAGAAACTATTTAGAACTACTTGTAAGGTAAGTGGAAAGGTATGTGGAGTCATTGTGGAGTCAGGGTCAAATGATAATATTGCTTCAACAGAGATGGTCAGAAAACTTGGATTGAAGAAACTCCCTCACCCTTAACCCTACAAGGTCTCCTAGTTGAGCAAGGAGCAGCAAGCCTTGGTAAGTGAACAAGTTTGGGTGGACTTTCAGATAGATGAATATAGAGACAAGATTTTGTGTAATATTGCAAAAATGGATGCTTTCCATTTAATCCTAGGAAGACCATGGTAATATGATGTAGACTCAAAGCATGATGGGAAGAAAAATATCTACAAGTTGACCAAAGATGGTGTGCAATACACTATGACCCCACTATTGAATGATGGCAAAGACAATCATGTTGTGACTAGTGTCATGTTAGTAGGTAAGGAGGATTTTATGCAAACAATCAAAGAGAAGGATACCCCATGTTTTTCCATAGTGGTGAAGCCAAGAGAAGAAGTGAGGAAGGAATAAGAAGACAAGGTGCAAGAGAGGACTGCAGGTCCTAGAGAGGTGAAAGAGTTATTGGAAAGATACAAGGGTGTAGTTGCAGGAAGAAACCAGAGACCCTACCACCTTTTAGAGATGTAAGTCACTGTTTGACCTCATACTAGGCTCTACATTTCCCAACAAAGTAGCATACAAGTTCACCCCTGATCAGAATGAAGAACTTGCAAGGAAAGTACATGAGTTTCTAGAGAAAGGTTTCATAAGAAAGATCATTAGCCCTTGTGTTGTCTGCAGTATTGGCCTCAAAGAAAGAAGGTACATGGAGAATATGTACAAATTAAAGAGCCATAAATAGGATCACAATCAGGGATAGGTTCCCTATGCCTCAGATAGAAGACTTGATGGACTATCTAGGAGGAGCCAAGTACTATTCCAAGGTGGATTTGAAGAGCAGCTACCATCAAATCAGGATAAGAGAGGGAGATGAGTGGAAGACAACCTTCAAAACAAATGAAGGACTTTATGAGTGGCTGGTTATGCCATTTGGCCTCTCCAATGCTCCTAGTAAATTCATGAGACTCATGAATGAAGTCTTGAAACCCTTTATCAATCATTTTGTTGTTGTATACTTAGATGATATCCTAATTTTTAGCAAGAATAGAGATGGACATCTAATACATCTAGATTTGGTGTTGAAAAGGTTGAATGAAGAGTAGTTGAAGATCAATTTGGAAAAATGTGTCTTCTTGTACGAGGAGTTAGTGTTTCTTGGTTTTGTGATCTCCGAGAGAAGCCTCAAGATGGATCCATCAAAGGTGGAAGCAATCCTCAATTGGCCTATGCCTAAAAATGCAAGTGAGGTAAATATTTTTCATGGTCTTGCAAGCTTATATAGGAAGTTTATTAAGAATTTTAGTGGTGTATGTGCACCTATGATTGACACCATAAAGGGGGGTAGAAAATGTCAGTTTGTATGGACTAGTGAAGTAGATAAGTCCTTTGAGTATTTGAAAATAAGGGTAGCAGAGTAACCTATATTGGTTCTACTTGATTTCCATAAGGTCTTCACCATAGAATGTGATGCAAGTAACAAGGCAATAGGAGGAGTCTTGAGTCAAGAATGTAGACTAGTAGCCTTCTTTAGTGAAAAATTAAATGAAGCCGAATAAACTTATTCAACCTATGACTTGGAGATGTATGCAATGGTCCAATCTTTGAGGAAATGGAGGCATTATTTGTTTCCAAAGGAGTTTATAGTCTATACAGATAACCATTCTTTGAGCTTCTTGAATAAATAGGACAAGTTGAAACATCGGAATATGAAGTGGATGGAATACCTTCAAGCATTCACTTTCACCATCAAGCACAAGAAAGGAGTGGAAAATGATGTAGTTGATGCCCTTGGCAAATTGAATTTGACAATGAAGGAGGTTCAGTTGGAGAGCATAGGAATCAGTTCCATGAAGGATATGTACCAAGGAGATGAGGACTTCAAAGAAGCATACCAAGTGTGCAATAAAATGGGTGACAAGTACCACAAGGATTTCTCAGACTTCATTTTGCTGGAAGGTCTACTTTTCAAAGGAAGCCAACTTTGCATCCCTAAAGGCTCCATGAGAGAAAACATTGTGAAAGAGAAGCATTGTGGGGGATTGGCAGGTCATTTTGGGATTGACAAGACCCATGAATTGGTTAGAAGATTCTACTTTTGGCCTAGGATGCAGACTAAGATCATAAAGTATGTGGAAGGTTGTATGATTTGTCAAAAGGCCGAGGGTAGCAGTTCAAATGAAAGTTTGTATACCCCTTTTCCCATTCCAAACAACCCATGGGATTCCGTCAGTATGGACTTTGTATTAGGACTCCCAAAGACCAAACAAGATTATGACAGCATCTATGTAGTTGTTGATAGGTTTTCAAAAATGGCTCACTTCCTACCTTATAAAACCACACATGATGCATCTCACATAGCAGGTATATTCTTCAAAGAGGTTGTAAGGTTACATGGTTTTCCACTATCAATCATCTCAGACAAAGATTCTAAGCTTATTGGGCATTTTTGGCAAACCCTTTGGAGAAGGTTGGGTACCAATCTATCATTTACCTCAGCTTATCATCCCCAATCTGATGGGCAGATCAAGGTCATCAATAGGCCACTTGGAAACCTATTAAGGTGTCTAACTAAGGATCAAGGAGCTACATGGGATTCAATACTTCCTCAAGCAGAATTTTCTTATAATAACTTAGTGAATAGGAGCACTAGTCACGGTCCCTTTGAAATAGTGTATGGGTCACACCCTAGAGGTGTATTGGAGTTGAGAGATGTGAACGATTTGGAAAGAAGAAGTGCACAAGCAGAAGACTTTGCAAAAGTGATGAGAGACATACACCAACAAGTAAAGAATAGGTTGGAACAAACCTTAGACAAATACAAGCATGCAACAGATAGGAAAAGAAGAGATTTGCAGTTTAAGGTTGGAGATATGGTGATGATTCATCTCAAGAAGGAGAGACTCCCTAAGGAGAAATATACCAAGTTGATGATGAAGAAGATAGGTCCTTCAAGATCACTCAAAAGTGTGGCAATAATTACTACAAGATTGATCTTCCTCCGAACATTGGTCTCTCTAACACTTTCAATGTTTCAGATATATATGCATATAAAGGTCTTGCTACTGATGTGTGTGATGAAGGTCAAGGTGACTCCAGTAGGGAAGAGATGTTACAAGACCTACCTAAGCAGCCTAAGCTTGAACTTGAGCATGTACTTAACAAGAGGGTGAGTAAGAAAACAAGGAGGCATACCTACTATGAGTACTTGGTCCAGTGGAAGGACAAACCCTTAGAATATGCAACCTGGATGACAGAGCAGGCCTTTAAGAAGATTGGATGCAAGGTTCCATATTTGCCAACTCAAGAGACTTGAGTTTTTCTATCCCAAGGAGTATGGTGCAAGACACCCTCTTGGTTCCATTTGTTATTTAATTGCTAGATAGGTCTTAGATCCTAGGTTGGTGTATTGGATCAATTTGGAACCTCTTGATGTAATAAGGAACCCATTTGTAAGGCCAATTGACTCTAAGGTCATTTATAAACCTAGAGACCAAATTAGGACATGGGGTTCATGAAGTGTAGGAATCATGTTGATAGGTTGATTTGAGTAGTTTTAGGCCTAGGATGGGTCTAAAAAGTCCACTGGGGACTTTGGCACATCAAAAGTGTCAAATATACAAAGTTGTAAGAAGTTGCTAAGCAACTTTTCAAAGTTGCTAAGCAACATTTCCACCTGTTGTCGAAAAGAGGTTCCAACCACCATAATCAATTGACAACTATTATATCCATTGGGGGAAGGCCTATTTAGGCCTTTAAGATCATCCATGTTGAATTTGGATGATGTGTGTGAAGATTTGGTGGATTGAACAATAATAAAAACTCATATTTTACCCAATTCTCATTGTTTTATGTACAATACGATATGACAAAGGATTTGATTGAATGAAACTTTGAAGTGGTTTTATTGTGGTGTGAATCGAGGCTCTAATGCAAGTGATCTGACTCCATTTGGCATAGTTTGGATTGAGTAGTGGTCTGTTTACTGAAAACTGTCATTCAAAACCCCAGTTCATAGGGGTTCACCCAAGATGTGGCCCTAACTTGCAAATTCCATTATGGAATTCCATGGCCTTTTGGAAAATACAAGTTAGGGGAGTGTACATTGAGATTCCAAAAGGGTGGAATTAGGGAGTGAGGGTTGGTGCAGTTACCACCAAGCCCTAGGCAAAACAAGACAATGTGTTTAGTCTAGAATACAAGGAGGAGAGAACAAATAGTCACCAAGGGAGTATATGGAGACTGGTTTGATTGTTGAATTGGTCCATTAGAGGATAGGGGAACATTTCCAAGTGTTGAGTCTAGTCCTGCAAACCCATCTTCAAGTAGTTGCTTTGGAAATTAAGCCTAATTAGGCCTATTAGGTTTGTGTCCACAATAGGTGCTTAGGGGTGCTGGAGTAGAGTCAAACCTCAGTCTCTTGGGGTTGGGTGTAAACCCAAAAAGGGTATTCAAATCTGCAAACTATCCAAAGGGTGTTTGGTGTAGGAGCAACTAGGTCCTAGTTTTCTTTTTTTTACAAATTTTGGCTTGTACTGACCTTAGCCAAGTCAGTAATGAATAAGGACTCTAGGAGGGTCCAAGAGTGAGTATTTTGTCAATTTAGGTTTAGGTGGAGTTCATTTTACCTAGGTTTGCATTTTTGTGTGAATAGTGAGTTTGAGTAGGTGTTTGGCCTTTTGTTGGTCAGAAGTGCTAGAAGTTGGAAAAAGCATTAGACAGGGTTAAATAGGCCTTAGAAATGTTTTAAATGTCATATGTGATGACTGGATATAAGTCTCTTAGGTGGGAGAGATCAAAAGTGCAAAAATCATAAAGTTGCAAAAAGTTGTCATGACAACTTTTGAAAGTTGTCATGACAATTTTTGTCTTGAAATTGGTTAGTGGTGGATTTAGGGATTTCCCAATGCCATGGAAGGACTCAAAACATGGGAAAGCTATATAAACCCCCTCTTGCACATTTATCAAGGTTGGTGTACTTGGATTTTGAAAGCAATAATCAGAATACAAGATTTTGGACTGCACTTTTCATTGTTTTTGTCAAGTTTTGCATTCTTTGAAGGTTTAAAGGATTGAATCCATGAATCCAGTGATGGATTGAGTTTAAGTAGTGTTGTAGGGTAGTCTTTTTATTTTCAATCTTTTTATTTAGCATTTACTACTGTTTAAGTGATTTGGTTCACAAGTAGCCAGTTTTGGCTTGTAAATAGCAATTTCCTTGTAAATATGGCTGCCCCATGAGACCCACATGTGCTACCATCACGACTAGTTGGGTTATGGTTGGAAACCTCCTGTACATTGTAAATATGTAGGTTAAAGTGCTGGAGAAGTGTTTGGATATGACTGTCACCTCATTTTAGGCAAGTCCAGGAGCAAATCGGCTAGAGAAGAGAAGGTGAAAAAGTGGTGAAGAGTGTAGGGGTGAATGCACGATCACCATTTCTGAATTTGGAGGAGTCCATGGGGTTGGGGCAGACTTGTATGTACAAGGAGGAGCCTTGAAGAATCCATTTAATAGAAAAACCCCAAGTTGCCTACTTGTTGTCGGTTAAAGGCCTTTAAAACCCTACAAACCCTCATTTTGGGGTTCATACCTTGTACGGTCATACCAGGGCCTAAAACCACAAAAATATATTAGGAATGGGTGTATCATTGAAGAAAAGTTAAACTTGTTTGGGGGTTCTTTGAGTCATTTTCCTCCAAGCCCTAGAAAACCAGTCTTGAAGGCCTAATTAGGCCTAATTCCTTATAGCCCTTTTCCAGGCAAGATTGTGAAACCGGTAGGAAATCTTAAGGTTGAAACCCACCAATGGAATCCATATGCACTAAAACATGTTAGAAGACCTTATTACACCTCTCCAACATCTCATATCAATTGGGGGTCATTATGACAAGTTGAGGCTAAGAGGCCAGAATTGAGCACCTGAGAAGCACAGTGAATTGATAGGGTTCCTAACCAAAACACCTAAAGCAAACACCCTAGTAAGGGAAAGAGTCAAGCCCTAGAAGAGAGTGATAGGGACTTGGAGGCCTAGAAAGCAACTAGGCTTGGTGAGTTGGTGGAATTGAGCAACATCAACTTAAGGAAGGTTGAGCAGGCTAGGTTAATCCTATCAAATTGGTATCAAAGCCTACAAGATTTGGGCTGGTAAGGTTGATGTCCTTGTTGTCAGGAGAGTTAGTTGGAGATAACATGGTGACCAATGTAGAGTTGGCCAGGAAAGTGGATGATCAGGAGGAAGAGAATAGACTCTTGAGGGAGAAATTGATTGCATTGGAGAGTAAGGTTGGTGCAATTGTAACCAAGGCAGATGAAGTGTTGATAAAGGTGGAAGGAGAAGAAGGGAAGGGTAAAGAAGTGGCAGAGATAGACAAGATACCTGAACCTGATCCTATCTTAGAGAAAGAACCATTCTTCAAGGCATTGAAGGCCTTGAGTGGCAAGTCACTGGAAGGATTGCCATTGTTCACTGGCAAGATGGAGGCATAAGTGGTCCTAGAATGGATAGAAGGTATGGAGAGCCACTTTGAGTGTGAATGCATAACTGAAGCCTAGAGAGTTAGGGTAGCCAAGTCCAGGATGAGAGGAGCTTCTCTCACATGGTGGCAGTTTGTACAAGATGAGAGGAAGAAAATGGGCAAAGCACCCATCTCTTCTTGGAAAGGGATGTTAGTTAAAATCAAAGAAGTCTATCTCCCTGATGACTATGAAGTGCAAATTCATAGGAAGAGGCAAAACTTAAGGCAGAAAGATCTTGATGTCAGTAGCTACACAAAAGAGTTCCACAAACTTAGCCTTAGATCTCATGTGGTAGATGATGAGAGTCTCAAGGTTGCTAGGTACCTAAATGGCCTACAATGGAACATCCAAGAAGAAATCAGTTTGATGAGCCCAAAAATAGTCCATCAAACTATTCAACTTGCCCTTAAGGTGGAGGAAAAACTAAAAAGAAGACATGACTCAAGAAACAATAGGGGCAGAGGTAAAGGAAAAGATAATGGAGGCCATAGAGGAGGCTTTGGTGGAAGAAGTTCTAAACAAAGAACACAAGGAGAGTCTAAGCTCACTGAGTAGCAAGATAGTGGCAGTAGTAGAGGAGGATTCAATAGAGGAAGGGGATCAAACAGTGGTTCTAGAGGAAGATCTAGTAGCCAAGGTAGAGGTTCCTCATACTTTGCAACAATGAAGTGTTACCATTGTAACCAACTTGGTCATCCATCAAATAGGTGTCTAGACCTTGATCATCATCACATGGTGGTGAAAGAAGAGTGATATATCTTCAAGAAGAGTCTTCAAGTAGCAAGACTTTAGAAGTTGCCTTAGAGTCAGAAGTAGGTGATAACTTGATGATCAGGAGAACTTTGATCAAAGAACCGGTCAGAGAAGAGCCTAGCCAAAGAAGGTCCTTGTTTAGGATCAAATGCAAGATTTTAGATAAAGTGTGCAAAGTGATCATTGATTCAAGGTCCACGGACAATATTGTGTCAGAAGAGGCAGTGAGCAAGCTCAAATTGTAGAGGATACCTCACAACAACCCTTATAGAGTTACTTGGTTGAACAAAGGACAACATGTTCTTGTTAATGAGCAAGCATGGGTGGATTTTACCATTGGAAGGTATAAGGACAAGGTGTTATGTGATGTCCTACCCATGGATGCATGCTATTTTCTATTAGGAAGACCATGGTAATTTGATAGACAATCTATCCATGATGGAGCCAAGAATGCATATTCATTCAAGAAGGATGGAGCCACATTCAAGATTCAATCTATCCTTGAGGAAGGTGAAAAAAGGGCAGCAAGTCCTAATGTTCTTTTGGTGAGTGAAAAGCAGTTCTTAAAGACACTTGAGGAAGGTGAAGGTATAGGGTTTGCACTTGTGATGAAGCCCAAAGAAGAAGATAAGAAAGAGTAGCAAGATCTACCATTAGAGGTGCAATAATTTTTGAAGAAATTCAAAGGTATAGTAAGTGAAGGACAGCCAGCCACCTTACCTCCTAAAATAACCATAAGCCATCAAATAGAATTCATTCCCGGAGCATCCTTTCCTAACAAGGCAGCCTATAAAATGACTCCTCAACAAAACATTGAAATTGCCAAGCAAATCCAAGAGCTCTTAGACCAAGGCCTAATTAGGAAGAGTATTAGCCCTTGTGCTATCCCTACCATGTTGGCACCAAAAAAAGGTGGTACTTGGAGATTGTGTACTGATTCTACAGCCATAAATAGGATCACCATCAGATATAGGTTCCCTATTCCTAGAATAGAAGACCTAATGGATTGTCTAGGGGAAGCCAAGTACTTTACCAAGATTGACCTTAAGAGTGGCTATCATCAAATTAGAATTAAGGAGAGTGATGAATGGAAGACTGCATTTAAGACTACTGAAGGTCTTTATGAGTGGCTTGTAATGCCATTTGGCTTATCCAATGCTCCAAGCACCTTCATGAGACTCATCCATGAGGTGATGAAGGACTTCATAGGTAAATTTGTGGTAGTATATCTTGATGATATTCTCATTTTCAGTAAGGATAGAGCAACACATATTAGTCATTTACAAGATGTATTACAAAGATTGTATGATGAAAAGCTAACCATGAATTTGGATGTGTGAGTTTGTCAAGCAAGAGTTGGTTTATCTTGGGTTTGTGTTGTCTCAAGGAAAACTCAAGATGGACCCCAACAAAGTTGAAGCCATTGTGCATTGGCCTACTCCTATGTAAACTTTCTCCTCAATATTTACATTCAAAAATGCACATTTTACATCCATTTGTTAAACTTTATAGTTCTTATAAGCTGCAAATGTAAGAAATAGTCTAACTGCCTCAATTCTGGCTACTAGTGCAAAGGTTTCATTGTAGTCAATTCCTTCTTTCTATGAATAACCTTTACAAACTAATCTTGCTTTGTTTCTAATTACTTCACCATCTTCATTAAGTTTATTCCTAAATACACATTTAGTTCCAATTACATTTTTTCTTTAGGCCAGGGAACCAATCTCCAAGTATTATTCTTTTCAATTTGTTCTAATTCATCTTCCAATGTTCATCCTTACATGCTTCAATAACAGATGCTAGTTCAACTTGATAAATTAAACATACCCCTTCATTTGCCAGACTTCCTCTAGTCATAACACCTTGATTCTTGTTTCCAATTATCTAATTCTCTGAATGATTCAATCTTACATACCTGGGTTTGTTCTGATTAACATTCACAGGCTATTGTTCTTCAATCACTGTTGAGTTTTCTGATGATGTTGGTGTGACTGGGTCTTCATTCTGTATCGGTGTAGTCTGTGTCGGTTCATCTATAATCATTTCAACTATCGGTTCAACAGATCTTGAATCTCCTCTAAAGTGTTCATCTATCTTCACATTAGTACTCTCAATGATTTTCTGTAACCTTTTATTATAACATCTATATGCCTTGCTTTTAGATGAATAACCAAGAAATATTCCTTCATTACTTCTAGGATCAAATTTGCCAATATATTCATCTCTTTTAATATAACATTTGCTTCCAAATATTTTGAAATATTTAAGAGTGGGAATATGACCAAACCATAGTTCATAAGGGGTCTTACTGGTTTCACTTTTGATGTGAACTTTGTTGAAAGTATAAACCATTGTATTCACTACTTCTCTCCAGTACACACGAGGTAGATTTTCTTCCATTAACATTGTTCTTGCTGCATCCAGAATAGTTTTGTTCTTCTTTTCTACAACTCCATTCTGTTGGGGTGTCCAGGGTGCAGATAGTTGTCTTTTGATTCCATTCACTTCATAGAATGCATTAAATTCCCTGGATGTAAATTCTCCTCCTTGATCTAATCTTAAACATTTGATTTTCTTGCTGGTTTCATTCTCTACCATTGCCTTGAATATCTTGAATCTTCCAAAATCTTTTGATTTCTCCTTGAGAAAAGTAACCCAACACATTCTATAATAATCATCAATTATTAGCATAAACTATCTATCTCCTTGTAGACTTCTTGTTCTTGCTGGACCACATAAATCAGTATGAATTAAATCAAGAATATCATTGGACTTCTCAGTAATGCTCTTAAATGTTGTTCTAACTTGCTTTCCCATTCTGTACATACCAGATTATGAGGTTTCACAATCTTAGGTAAATCCCTTACTGCCTTAGTTGGACTGATCTTTACAATGCAATCAAAATTCACATGACAAGAGTCTTTTATGCCATAACCAACTTTCATCAATATGTGCAATCAAACATGTTTTATCACTGGTATTCAAGTGAAAGATATTACCTTTAATCTAATTATCGGTTGCAATCTCCAATCCAGTTATATTTATGATTTTGCATTTCCCATTCTTGAATTGTAACTTAAATCCTTTTTCCACTAACTGGCCAACACTCAAAAGATTATGCTTTAAACCTTCTACATAATAAACATTATCAGTATTATGCTTACCATCCAAAGATACAGTACCTTTTCCTTCAATTAAACAAGATTTATCATCTCCAAACCTTACTAGACCTCCATGAATTTCCTGAAATGATAAGAAATTTCTTTTATCACCAGTCATATGATGCAAGCATCCACTATCTATAATCCATTCATATTTTTCTTTATTTTTTGTTGCAAGTGCCTGCTCTACCGGTTTGATAATAGGTGTCAATTGATCTTCCTTTATTGTAATAAAAGTCCATCTGTTATCTGTTGGTTCTTCATCTGAGTCATCTATAACACCTTCATCTACATAGTAACATGACTTATCTATGTTTTTCTTGAATCTATATCTCTGATATTTAGGGTTAGGTTTATATGATCTTTTTGCTTCTTCCCTTAGTCTTGCATGTCTATCAGGACATCTAGATGCCATATGACCAACTTTATTGCAATTAAAACATTTGAAAGGTTCTTTACCTTCATACTTACTCCCTGTTGGACCTTTAGAAATTTTCCTTGCAAATAGTGCTTCAAGTTTTTCATTTTCTCTCCTCATATCTTCAAGTTCTTGTGCATAAAGTGCTTTCTAATTAGTTTTGTCATATGATGTTGATGTTGATGATGATGATAATGATTTGAAAACTAACTCAGTCTTTACAATAGAAACAAGACCAAATTCCTCAAGTTCAAATGCTGAAAGTTTTCCAACCAAAGTATCTCTAGAAACTGAAGTATTAGGCATTGTTCTCATTTTATTAATAGCAGTCGCTTTCATTTTGAAAGTCGGTGGCAATGTTGCTAAAACTTTAGATACAATTTCATCTTCACTTAAGGATCCCCCACGACATTGTATTCCTAAAATAATTTTATTAACTCTTTTCATAAATGCAGAAATTCTTTCATCTTCTTCCATTTTCAAATTTTCATACCTGACCCAGTAACATTCCAGTTTTGCAATTTTGACAGTGGTATCTTCTTCATTCAGTGTCTCCAGTTTATCCCAAATAGCTTTAGTAGTAGATCGGTCTGATAATCCCTTTATTTATTGATCTGATAATGTGCTCAGAAATGCTTCTCTTTCTTTGCAATCATTGTCCATGTCCTTAGCCAATGTTGGTGGATGAGGTTGATTTGGAACAGGAGCAACATAGCCATTCTTTGTAACATCCCATATATCTCTTCCAATGCAGTTTATATGTGTTTCCATTCTGATCTTTCATATGCCATAGTTAGTTCCATCAAGCTTTGAACCGTCCTTCCTGAAAATATTTGTTGCCATAGGATCTCCTCAAGTTGTTTGACTTCCACAAAAAGAGGACTTGGCTCTGATACCAGTTGTTAGGTCCCGAGAAGGACAACTGAGAGGGGGGGTGAATCAATTGTGAACCAGTTGTCAATAAATTGTAATCCAAATGCAAGTTATTCCATTTCAACCTTAATGTCGGTAAACCAAACTTAAGTGTCGATAAAATATATTAACAGATATAGAAGTACCGGTTAAACTTAATGCATGAACAAAAACAATATCCACAACACATAACACAAAGATTTTTACGTGGAAACTTGGTGAGGGAAAAACCACAGTGGGAAACCTTACCCACAATCAAATGATACTACTGCAGATAATATGTGTATACAAATGGAGTCTCCACATGCAGAAAGGTCAACTGCCTAGAGCTCACTGCTCAATCATAAATATAGAAATCACACTGACTACACAATTGGATGGTTAAATCCAATGATAATGTACTATGCAAAATAGCATCTGCAATGCTCGATTTAGTATTGTTTAAGCTCTGAACATGAATGTCAAAACACCTTCATAACCTTCCTTCAACCTTTGAATAATGTCTACGTGATTCACACAAGTATCTGCTTTTTTTTACTCTTCAATATTCAAATACACTCATCATTATGATCTTCAATAAGATCTTACAATCATTTATACAAAACCTAAGACCAAATGAATAGGTCGGCTCACTAAAGATATTACATTTAAATCAATTACAAATAAGTCTTGATGCACTACAACATATCAGCTCAATACATTTACCAATCAATAAATCATCTCCATAACGTGTCGTGCTGATCTGGAATAGATAATCATGTACCGATCCATAAGCTAGACCTATCTACCGATAAAGGCAAATTTGTCAACCTGATTAGACCAATAAGAAAAACACCAAAACCAAACTTCCAATTCATGTCTTCGACATAACCTTATGATCTCCAAGTTATCATCGGTTTCAATGAACCATATAACCTACTGGTGAACACATACCGATGACTATGCATAAGACACTAACCATACCGGTGAACATAATGTAAACCTCCAAGAAGACAAGTGTTGACATCAATGACAAAATGAATGCAACATGTTGGTGCTCATAACTAGAATGGTAACTAGGTAATAAAACACAATTCAAGGATTGAATATCCTTAAATCGCTAACTTTTCCTATGGCAAAGGCTCATTTAGTTATCAACCAGGGACATAAACTTGAAATGGGCCAGCACTATATGTGCACCAAGTTCATATTGCAACCATCCTATATTACTACAGGAAAGGAAATTCTTATTAAAGGAATCACACAGAATCTCAAATGAACTAATACTTTAATCTTACAACAGGAAATTATTTTTAAAAACTATTGTTAAATGATAAAGTTCAGGCGGGCAATAGGAACTACTCTGTTGTTGTGGCTGCATGAACAGACACGTGAACTGTTTCCTATGGCTGCAGGAATAGACAACTATAGAAACAACTGCTATAGAAGTATAAAACTAACTGAAACATACAAAGGATTACTCACCAAGTGGGCCCCCTTGAGTGAGTATCTCAAGAACTTCATATTACAATTATCTAGTTATCCAAAATCGCATTGATCTTTTTATTTCATCTTGACTGGAAAATACATAAAACAATACCAAAAGACTGTGTATTACACAATACTACGGTTGTTCTCTGATATCCCTGAGAGGAGAGAGATCCCTTTATTTATAGGAAAACATATAACAAACTTCTAACTGATTGACCACATTTCTACGGAATAGGTGAATAGGATTTATTAACAAGAGAAGAAGTCAGCACAGGACAACAAAACAACATTTGTCCTTCAGCTGAGAAAATATAATATGACTAGCCTCCTAGATCTAAGCTCCACTAAGAACAGTTATAAATGTTCATAAATTAATCTGTTGAAGAACTGGTCAAGTGGTTATGATCATTATTTCATTTCTCTGACTGGGTCTGCATTGCGATTATATATTTGATGATCTTTTAAACCGCCATTTGTTTTTACTCCACCTTTGTTGACCCTGCATCATGATATTAGTGCACAATAAATATGTGTATATACTAATGCTAACATGATATAATGCAAACCATATTTATAATTATTTTCAGATATTTACATAGATAGATCATTACATGACATCCTTAGGTATAAATTAAACTAGTTTCAGAAACACTTAAAGGTATAAACTTAAAAGAGTATTATAATTCAAATGACATCTAATCATAAGGCCCAGGAAAGAGCATTATATCAAAAATATATCAAAACAAAGCCATTATTTAGGCTCATTATCTCCCCCTAACCTAACTTCTTCCTGATCCTCCCCCAACAGGAAAATTTTAGATTCTGACATTGATTCGGAAATTGTCTGGGGTAACCTCTCCAGAACCGCCTGTAGATAAACTCCAGTAGAATCCTTTCATTTTATCCAATCTCTTCCACTTGGTATGTTCTGTTGCTTCACATGGTGGATCACTATCCCTGCATCTCATTAATGGCCATAGGAGGATTGGAGGCTGGAAGCTGAGAGGCAGCCAATGTCATCCCTTTGTTCTTGCCAAGTGCATATACTTGGGTGCTTTGTTAAATGTTGCATGGTAATTTTATGCAGAGTGTGGCTCAGATTGTTTCAACTCATCTGTTAGGTTGTTCTAGCGTTGGACTACATGTCCTATTGCCTCTTGTCCTTCCCTTGGAGCCATTTGTTCATATTCTCTATACACTTCTTCCCTTAAGGGTACGATTTCCTTTTCATAATCTGGCTCGTATACAATCTTCTGCCAATCAAAGTAAAGTTGCCTGGGTTCCCTTGATTCATACCTTAAAGGTAATGAAAGCTCAAGCTCTTCCTTGTGATGCACCTGAAACTATTCTCCCCTTGATATCTCATTCTACATCTAGGACATAAGAGCCCTCAATTGGATATCTCCAATGTAAAGGAGAGAGTTCCATTCAACATCATCAGGAACAACATAATTATGTACATATAGTTCACATAGTAGATTTTTAATTGTTGTAGGAGATGTCTGAAAAGTGCTGTAAAATTCCTCTGGTGTCTGCAATGAGGGACTTAAATCTCTGACAATCCTCATCATTTGGAAACTAATGTGTTGTTGTCTTAAGTATAGAGAGTAAACATGAGGAGGAGCCTGGCATTGCATCAATTGTGGTACCATGGTGGCTACTATTTCCACCTTAGATTTAACCTAGGCTATTTCCTCGTCCTTTTGCTCAATAAATTTCTTTTGTTAATCAATTATCATTTGCATTTTTACCTTTTCAAGTTCCCAATCCTCATAAAGAGCAAGTCCTACTACATGACTAGTAAGGGAAGTAGGTGGCCTATGAACAGGTGCTTTAGGTTTCCTACTTTCTACATTGCCCCCTTCTTCAATGACCTGCTCTGCAACAGATGCTAAGCTATCCAGTCTTCCAAAACCTACTTTCTTCTGAGGCTGCTCAATATCCTAGAGTTCCCCCTTCTTCCTGAAACTATAATTCTTGTTCTTCCTCAATATTTTGTGGTTCTTCTTCTTCTTCTTCATAGTCTCTCTGAGGTTCATTTGGTGGAGAAGGAGGGATATCATTGTGGAGTGGACTGTGTTGTTCTTGTTCTGGGGAGTCAATCAGGATTGTAATATTTGGCTTTGTGGGTTGGTCTCGACTTTTAAACTTTTCATGAAGCCTACCACTACTTCTTCGAGATTTCCCTTTTTTGGCTATAGGACTACTTCCTATAGCCAATTCTTCAACTACTTCAACAGTTACTGCAGGAACTGGTTTTAAAAAAAATCTCTTCTTGGCCACAGGAGGGGGTACATTCTCAATTTTACTTTTCTTCTCCTTATGCTCTGTATCAACTTGTTTTTCTTCTCCCTTTTCCTTTCGTGTGGCAACCCTAGTTTTTATTGAACCTTGAGGAGGAACTCCTGATGTAGCTTCTTTTTGTAAGGTTTTCTCTGCTGCAGGAAGATTTTGTTCTGAAGATTTCAACGAGGATGAGGGTTCAAGAGGGGAACTAGGTTCTACAAGGTTTTCTTGTTCCTGAGATGGAAGTGGTTCCTCTATAACTATGTTCTCTACCCTAAATATTTTGGTTTCAACAAATTAATTCCAGAGCATTGGAGAAACATCTCTCAAGGATTTTTCAACTAAAAGCTTAATTAGACAATGGTGAGATACAGAGTGAGGCCTACCTTTCTAGGTCTCTATTGCACTTATAGAAAGAAGGTTGTACAATAGACTTAGAACATTCATCCTTCTTCCATGGCATAGATGACTTGGGAGCTTGAAGTGATGAGAATGCAGACATGAAAACCTTCCTTCACAGGTTAAATATTTTAAAACATACAATGCCACTGCTTTCCATTCAGGCAGAAGGGATTCTCGCCTAGCTCCTTGCCTATCTACTACTAATGGGGGGTCTCCTAGATGTGTAAATTTTTCTCTTGCACTGTGTGCATCCTTGCACTCTGAGTATTTATCCCCATCTATTGGTAGCCCAGTTACCTCTGCTATCCTTTCCTCTATAACCACCACTCTTAAACCTTTTACCTAAGCTTCTCCATTTGATAGTGTGCGAGTAAATTCCCTCACAATTTCTTCATTAAACTCCATCAGCTTTAAGAAATAATCCAACCATCCATTGTTCCTAAATACTGGTTCACAATCTTGGTCTTGAAGAAGAACTTCATGGATTGTCGGCTCATGTCGAATACGTGGACCACCCATTACAGCAATAACACTTTCAACTTTAAAATGGCGTAAATCTACCCAATTTCTGCACTATGTTCTACACTATAGCATACTCAATGTGTCTTTACTTGGTCATAACGTAGTTGCAGTCTACAAATAACTCTAAGCAAATAGACAAGCAGAATGCAAGATATCACCTCAAACGAGAAATTTGAAAAAAAATAAAACACAATCTGAGAGGACATCAAAATTATTTGCTAGAGTAATTATCAGTGTACTTCCCCTCCCCCCAACCTAAGGTTTGACAGGTGTCCACACATGCAGAGGAGGACGGAGAAAGGACAGTATGCAAAATATCATAATTAGAGTTAATATGGTTTAATTATATACATGCAACAAGAATAAATGCACACAAGCATACCTGACATCATGCGAGAAGGACTGCAGCTTGAAGATATTTGAGCCATCATGCATGGAAAATGATGTGGAAATGAATGGAGTGAAAGGAAAGAAATGAGTGAATACAAAATGGAATATTTATTATGGAGAAAAGTACTCCCGCTAGATGGAGAAGTATTTTTTATGATCGTGCAACAAGGATATTAAGATGTAGTGGTGACGACAATATCATCATCAGTGGCTGCAGGAATTTTGACATGCTTGGCAATGGAAAACTGCCATAGGAAGTCATCTTTTCTTAGAGGTTTATGGTATAGGTGCAACCGATGACCATTGACTAACAATTTAAACTTAACAGGATCTATGGTAGATAATCTTATTGCACCATTAGAAAATGTTTCAATTATTTCATAAGATCCTAACCACCATGTCTGTAATTTTCCCAAATTATCTTTATACATGGACTCATAGAGTAGAGCCCAATCTCCTGGCTGGAATGAATTGTCCTTTATGTAGTGATCTGATGAAAAATGATGAACAACTAATATCCTAATCAGTACTGAGAGGGGGGGGGGTGAAACAGTACAGACAAAAACTTGCTTCAATATTTTGACACTCTCTTAACACAGATAATCGATTGTCTATACCACTGTACTTAATAATAGCAATGTCGGTCAAACAGAAATGCTTCAAACAAGCTAAATTAGTTAACCAAATGTACTTAAAACAACATTCAACAGATCTCAGATCATGATAGCTACTTTAATAGTTTAGTCATGCATGAGTTGCATCAATAATACCATAATCATTTAGCACTACATGCATATTCAACTTTAATAAAAAGCTACTCAATCATCACATGAAAACTCACAACCCATAACACATAGATTTTTCATGTGGAAACACAAATGGCGAAAACCACGGTGGGGATGAATACCCACAATCTTGTTTTGAACTCTTTTGAAGTCTGCTCTATTAGGAGCCTAGTCTGGTTAAAGACTTTACAGTAAGGTTCTATTAGGAACCGATCCTGTTAGGGATCACCCAGTTAAGGGATGGCTATAAACCCTATTAAAGGTTACCTCACTAGAGGATTTAAAGAACTCAATGAACTTGAGTCACCTGGTTAGAGGATTTGCAACAAGCCTATTAAAGCTACCTGATCAAGGGATTTTCCTTCTGTTGAAATGGTTAGAAGTCAACATGTAAAGCTCTGATCTGATAACAACACTATTTGCTAAGGCAGATCCTTTTCAACTCCTCTCCTCTGCAATCACACTCTGCAAATTCCACACTGTGGTTTGGAAAGTATCTCAACATGTGGACACAAACACAACATTTGCCAACTCAAACAATAACAAACATCATCGACCTTATAAACAACAATTAGGTCGGTAGTATATACCCTAAACCCTAAACATTTTAGGTTTACAATTACAAGCGGTCCAATCCTGACCATCCAAACATTTGCATAGAGTGAAATGATCTAAAACATATCTCAAGTTGTTCTGCATCATCCAATCTTCACCACATCTGGAAATTAGTAACCCATCACGCGCACTTCACACACCGCTCAGAACATCGCGCATTCCAAAGGTAGGAATTCAATGCATTTGATCTTCATGTGCAAGATCCTCAAGGAAATCATTCACATGCACATACCTTACATGGTATCCTGATCCTTAATCTTGTAGTTCACAACACACCATCAGTTGCACCGCATAAGCCAAACTAGAAACCCTAGAGCTAAACAGAGACTACCAACTGGTAGTCACGCTTAGTGAACCCTGACACTAGTCCACTCCATCCTAGTTGACCATAACCACTTCTAATAATCATACTGGTGCATACCAGTTCACCTTCTTGAGCATATATTGACATCAATGACAACATACATTGTCACCGCTTCATCATATGCCAACAATCTCCCCCTTTGGCATTAATGGAAATACTCAATGTAGCATTGCTCAATATTTGCACCATGCTCAATAACATATACTAGTTGTCATATACTGGTTCAAAGATCACAACCACCACCATCTAGACTGGTCAGTGTGAACTCTGCCATATATCTTCATCATCAGACATCTTCTCTCCAAACAATATATCATCTTCCCTATACATCAGATATCTTCTCCCCCTTTGATAACAATGCCAAAGTGGAGGCACAAGCTTCCAAGCTCCACTATGCTACTCCCCCTATGGAGTAGCATCCTTTGACACATAAAACCTGTAAGATTTTTCATTGTAGTACCTGACTGATGTGGAGCACATGGTTTTAATTTACTTCATGAAGGGGCAGAACCCCTAATTCACCTCTCAAATAGGTAAATGTAGTCTTCGCTAAGGGTTTAGTGAATATGTCTGTTAGCTGCTCCTTACTGGAAACATGTTCTAATAAAACCTCTTTATTCTGAACCTTTTCTCTCAAGAAATGATACTTGAGCTCAATGTGTTTTGTCCTAGCATGCAATACCGGATTTTTGGAAATATTGATTGCACTAGTATTATCATAGAAAATACTCACCGGTTTAGATATAGGAACTTTGAAGCCATTCAGTACATGCTTCATCCAGATTGCCTGAGTGCAGTTCATAAATGCTACCACATACTTTTCTTCAGCTATAAATTGGGAAATACAGCTCTGCTTCTTTCTCGTCCATGAGACTAGTCTTCCACCAAGGAAGAACACTCCACTGGTCGTGCTCTTCCGGTCATCCACATTACCTACCCAATATGCATCGGTAAATACTTTGATACCAAATTAGCCATTGTATGGATACCACAATCCATAATCAACTGTCCCTTTTAGGTATCTAAGAATCCTCTTTACCACTACCAAGTGGGATTCTCTTGGACTCTTCTAAAAATGAGCTACTATACCCATTGCATGAGCAATATCTAGTCTGTTGTGCACCACATAGTGCAGCTTACCAATCATCAACCGGTACTCCTCATCCACCAATGTTTTATCATCCTCCTTTATCAGTTTGTAGATGGTCACCATTGGTTTTCCAACTAGTTTTCTCTCCTCCATGCCAAAGGTCTTCAATACCTCTTTGATATACTTGGACTGGGTAATAAAGATACCCTCCTTCATCTGTTGAATCTGTAGACCAATGAAGAACTTTATCTCTCCAATCAGAGACATCTCAAACTCTTTCTTCATTTCATCTATGAATGCATGGCTCATTTCATCATCTCCTCCAAAGATTATGTCATCTACAAATACTTCACAGATCATAATCTGATAACCTTCAGATTTCAGGTAGATGTTGTTTTCCTCACTTGTTCTCTGGAATCTTATTTTCACAAGATGAGAGTGTAACCATTTATACCATGCCCCTGGTGCTTGTTTCAATCCATACAGGGTCTTGTGTAATCTACACACCATGTTACTATCTTCTGACAAAGCAAACCCATCTAGTTGCTCAATATACACTTCTTCTTCTAGGATTCCATTTTGGAATACAGACTTCACATCCATCTGGTATACCTTGAATCTCTTGAATGTTGCAAATACAAGTAGCATTCGAACTCCTTCCAGTCTAGCCACTGGGGCAAAGGTTTCTCCATAGTCTTCTCCCTCTTCCTAAGCATATCCCTTGCATACAAGTCTTTCCTTGTTCCTTACCACTATGCCTTCTCATTCAGCTTATTTTTGAAGACCCATTTGGTACCAATTACATTCTTATGTTCTGGTCTGGGTACCAAGAACCATGTTGCATTCTTTTCTATCTGGTCCAGCTCCTCTTCCATTGCCTTTATCTAGTCTTCATTGGTAAGTTCCTCTCTAGTGGTCTTAGGTTCAAATTCTGAAATTGTGCAAGATTTTTCTTTCACCTTTCTCCTTGTGAGTATCCCTACATCTTTATCTCCTATGATCTGCATCGGATCATGATGTAGTTTCACATACCTAGGAATGACCCTAGCTAGTTCTGCTTGCTTTTCCTCTTCTGCTTCCACTTCATCTTCTTCTTCACCTACTGTAGCTTCTACTAGTATAGGAACACTAAGGTCTTTCTGGTGTTTGCAACTTGTTTCCTTCTTAACCGGTTCCTAGAAGGCTACACCCGGTTCATCTTCCACTTGATTGTTGTAGGTTTCCTCAGGATCCTCAGGGGATTCATCAACCCTGACATTGATACTCTCAACAATTTTTTGAGTCTTTTTGTTGTAGCATTTGAGAGCTTTTCTTTTAGTGGAGTATCCCAGAAATATTCCTTCATCACTTTTAGCATCAAACTTGCTCATATTCTCACCTCTCCTCATATAGCACTTACTACCAAACACCTTAAAATAACTCACATTAGGAGTTCTCCCATTCCAGTTTTCATAGGGATTTTTGTCTTTACCTTTCTTGATGAGTACCCGATTCATAGTATAAACTGCAGTACTTACTGCTTCTCTCCAAAAAGTGTGAGCAACCTTTCCTTGGATTAGCATAGTTCTGGCCGCTTCCACTATAGTCTTGTTATTCCTTTCTGCTATGCCATTCTGTTGTGGTGTCCTTGGGGCAGATAACTACCTCTTGATTTCATTCTCTTCACAGTACTTGTTGAATTCATCATAAGTGAATTCACCTCCCTGATTGGCTCTTAGGCATTTTATTCTTCTGTCGCTCTCCTTCTCCACCAATTCTCTAAAGGCTTTGAACTTTCCAAATGCCTCAGACTTGTCTTCCAAGATGTGACCCACATCATTCTTGAGTAGACATCAGTAAGAATCAAGAAATACCAATCTCCCTGAATGCTTCTAGTTTTCATCAGACCACATAGATCGGTGTGCACAAGATCAAGTAAGTTCTCTGCTGAAAAAGACTTACCTTTGAATTTTGAGGAAGAGATCTTCCCAATTTAACATTCTCTAGATAAAGCATTCTCCAGTTTGTTCATCAAAGGCAATCCTCTTACTGCCTTGATCTTACTAGCCTTTACAATATTATCAAAATTCATATGACAAAGTCTCCTATGTCATATCCAACTATCATCAAACTTTGCCATCAAGCACTGACTAATCTTGGCATTCAGTTGAAACAGGTTTCCTTTGGTCTGCTTACCAATGGCAATACGTTCACCACTCTTTCCAATTATTCTACAGACTCCACCTTTGAACTCTGGAATGAGTCCTTTGTCGTTCAGCTGAGCAACACTTAAAAGGTTGCGCTTAAGGCCTTCCACCCAGTAGACATCATTCACGCTGCTCTTTCCATTCAATGAGATGGATCCTTTTCCTTTCACCATACAAGGTGCATCATTGCCACAGTGGAGAACACCTCCATCATATTCTTCCAGAGACAGAAAATTTCTCCGATCACCGGTCATGTGGTGAGAACACTTGCTATCAATGATCCACTCATTAGAATTGTCAATGCAGGAGACAAGGGCTTTCTGATCAGACGCATCTTTCTTTATAGCTACAAATACTATGTCCTCATTCTCTTCATCCTCGGATTCTTCATCGGTAATACCTTCATCCACTTCAACAAGACAATTTCTCCTACCTCCTCCTTTATACTTTCTAAACCTTTCCGGTTTATCCTTATTGTACTTGTTAGGATAGTTAACAGCTATATGTCCTATCTTATTATAGGAAAAACATTTTAGAGGAATCTTACCTATGTATTTTCTAGTGCCTTTTGGAAGTCTCTTGGCAAGAAGAGCTTCAAACTCCATCAGAATCTCCTCATCATCCATGTCTCTACTTGGCTTGGATTCATAACTGGTGTTGACTCCTTTTCCTTTTCTAGTTGGTATGGTGGAAACAGACGCTTTAAAGGTTGAATTTGTCTTCTGAACACTACCATCATAGCTATTCAATTTATATGCAGTCAACTTTGCAATGATAGAGTCTAGAGATACCTTTGTCTTGTTGATACACCTTAAGTCCTGAATAGAAGCAACCCCGATTGCATAGACCGGTAACAATGATCTCAGAACTTTACTGACAATGGTGGCATCATCAATTGTTCCACCAGTGCTCTTGATATCTCCAACCACAGTCTTAATCCTTATGCCATATTGTTGAATGGTTTCACCTTCAACCATCCTCATGTCTTCAAATTTTCCTCTGAGGATTTCTTCCTTAGCCTGCTTGACATGCTCATCACCACCATAAATGGTTTCCAGTGTGTCCCATACATCCTTAGGATTGTCCTTATCTTGTACATCAATGAACTCAATATCAGACAGGCTGCTAATGAGGGCTTCCATGACTTGCCCATTTTCTTGAATATCTCTTTTCTGATCATCGGTCAAAGTGCCAGTGGGGATTACATAGAAATTCTCAACATAGCTCCAGTGTTGAGCGCCCAAAATCTTGATATAAATCTTCATTTTGTCCTTCCATATTTTGAAGTTATCCCTATTGAACTTAGGACCTTCCCTCTTCATCATTAAAGCAGGATCTTTTTCCTCATGTGGTTAAACTTATATCACCAAGGATCTGGAGTTACTCTGATACCAATTAATGATTAATGATGAACAAATAATATCCTAATCAGTACTGAGAGGGGGGGGGGTGATTGAGTATAGACAAAAACTTGCTTCAATATTTTGATACTCTCTTAACATAGATAACTGATTGTCTATACCACTATACTTAACAATAGAAATGTCGATCAAACAAAAATGCTCCAGATAGCTAAACCGGTTAACCAAAAGTGCTTAAAACAACTTTCAACAAATCTCAAATCATGATAGCTACTTTACCAGTTTAGTCATGCATGAGTTGCATCAATAATACCATAATAATTTAGCACTGCATGCATATTCAACTTTAATCAAAAACTACTCGGTAATCACATGAAAACTCACAATCCATAACATAGATTTTTCACGTGTGTTAGTGAACAGATTTTTGCCTTTCTTCAAATTAATTAATTTCAAACTCTGTCATCTTCTTTAAAAGACAAAAGTTCAACTAAACAGTTGGGTAAGTACATATACTACTTCCCTTTGAATTTTTGATAGGTACAGCTCCCTACATTAGTTATTCAGGGAATAATCTAATTAAATTTAATTGGTATGCTTTTAACCTGAAAGCACATAAGGCTACCTACTTCATTCTTAGATGAGAGGCTAATGATTTACACATATTTCAGAGAAAAAATATTCTTCAAAATGCTTCAACATGAGAAATGGAAGTGATCGAAACAAAGTTCAGAACACCAGCTTAACAGTTCATAAAAACAGCTAAGAGAAATAAAATCTCTTTTCAATCACATATCTTTTAAAATATCACAAGGAGTCCCAGAATAATAATAATATTCTGCATTGGAAAGGCGATCAATGTCGTTGGATTAGATCAATATATGCAAATATATATCACTACACAGATTCAAAACTCAAAGGTTTTCCTTCTCCCAAAAAAAATATGATCTTTTATATATATATATATATATATATATATATCTTATGTGACAAAGACACAACAATACATGTATAAATCCTTTTCAATTCCATATTTTTAAAGTCTGATGACTTCCTTCAACAAAACAGAACTTCTAAAACCAGAAAAACTAAGTAAAAACTAACAAAATTCTCACCAAAAATCTAACCCTCGTTCCATCTATCTTAATCTAATTTATAGTCTTTAGAATAGAGGAGGTCTCCCTAAAAACTCGACCTCCTCTGAATCAGTTACAAAAACCAACAGAGTATATTTGGGACAAATGTCCCGAAGTCATTTGCACAATCATGAAAAATACATAAAATAAAAATAGAGCATTAACAAAACGTTATGCTCCTTTTCCATCATCATCTTCTCCTCCGCTTTCCTGGGCGTCGTGGGCAGTTGCAAGTTCCTAGATTATAGATTGGTTCGGATTCTTCATAGCGTTGATTTTTGCCTTTGCGGCTTCTTTGTCCCATCTGTGCTTCACCATTTTCTCGGCATGCTTCTATAACTAATCGTTATCGATAAACATCATGGACTCGATCCGAGCAACTTGTGTCATATCTTCAGGGGTGAAATTGCCTTTAGCTTTAATTTTCTCCATGTATAGCCTAAAAGCCTTTATCGCATCCTACATGTTCAGCCCACAAATCCCCAGCTGCCAATCGTGGTCTGGATTAACCACTTTGTTGTCATTAACTAAACTACATTGGAGGTCCTAAAGTTCATAAATAGAAGTCTTGGAATCCGAAATCATAGACTTGAAGGTGAGTACCCGCCACATTATGGTCTTTTTCAATACGAAGAGTTGGCATTCATCGATTACCAACTTGATTGAATGTTCTGTCAAGAATCTAGTGGCTCCGTACTCTTCTATTTTGGTGAGCATAGGAAAGACATTTTCCCATTTATGTTCCTCTTTCTCCCATGGTGAAATCTGGTTTTGAATTTCTACAATGAGGCTTTGCATCTCATCACATAACTTCCTGGAGCTTGTGATATACTTTTCTCTGTCTTTAATTACTCCTTCAATCCATCTCTCCATAGCCTCTGCAATGCTTTTAGCTCATTGAACCTGACTCATTAGCTTTTTATTCTCTGGTGAAGTAGGGTCAAAGCTCTCTGTAGCATGGGATATGGGAAGTGCTCCGAAGCAACCGATGCTATCAATGAATTGAGCGAGAATGTTTATATGTCGCTTTAGCTCTCTCTTCTCCCACCCATCTTTTTCTGACCTAGTAAGCATTTTCTTAGATGATACCTGGAAGAAATGATTATCCAAATCCCTACTCATATTCCTGAGCTCCACCTTGGTGATCTCAAAATCCTCTACACTGACTTCCTTATCTTCGTCTTTGGGCTTGTAAGAGGCAATCTTGGCAACCCACTTTCCGGTTCCTTCATCATTATCTAGTCGGGCAGTTGTTTTGAACTTTTTTGGCTTGGGGCCCTTCTCTGTGTACTTAACTACCATGTCCTGAATTGGAATGGTCATGGGAATGAAACTCCATTTTTTTCTTACTGAAGTGGTTAGCCACTTAGGAGTTGCACTCGAACTAGTTGTTCCTCCGATCACTTTAGAGGGTGGTGTCATGGCTACGGTAACTGCATGGGAATCCATGGTGTTGACAATGTCACTGTCAAGATCTTCAACTTCAAATATCTGAGCATCAAGAATTTTCTCCTTCGTCTCTATATCTTTGGTTTGGTCCATTCTTTTCTGCGCAGCACTTCGTGACCTGGTATGTCGAGGAGCAGAGAAGTCCAAAGCCAGATTATGTTTGTGCCTAATGTGAGATGGCTTTTTATCCTTACCTGCATGAACAAGCATAGAAGTGTGATTAGAAAAATGCTTTGGTGAATGCAGCGTAACCTCACTATTTTTCGCAGAGTTAGACATGGCGCCTAATCTCACTGCTCTCTTCCTACCAACCCATTATGTGGTTCTCTCCAAAACCCTTTTTGTTTTTAGTTGTATATCATCCTCTTCTTCCACATCCCAGTTGATGCACGACACTTCGGTTTCAGCTTGGTCTAAGTATCCGGGTTCAAACAACTCCAGATAATCTTCTTCAAGACCATTTATGTCAAGCTTCACCTGCAGTGAAATTACTTGCTCCAACACCATTCTCATGTTTTCCCTCTTGAACACCTCAAGCTCATCACTGCAATCTTCCCAGAATTCCTCTAGATGTGGAATTGGGAGGTACGACATCAGACCAAGACTTCGTGAGAAACCTTTATTGTTAAAGCCTTTTCTTTCATGGTATAGTGGAAAATTAAAGTTTTTCAAGTCCGCTCCAATGCTCAAAGCATCTGACATTGAACTGTAGGATAAAATACCCAACTGAATAGGAAAATGATCCTCCCATTTATCCCTGGGTTGAGCCTTCTTAATCATGGTAGGAAACTGCCTACAAATCTCTGCCAAAACAAAACAATCTGAACAAAAATGAGGAAGCTTGAAAGGATCTTCCTCAAAACTGCCTACTCTTATGTAGCAAAAGTGAGGGAATTGGATAAAGAAACTACCAAATATTTTCACTAATGCCTGTGCATCCTCAGACATCCTCTTGGTTTTCACATTCTTCAATTCATAACACAAATCTCCCAGGAAGGCATTATGTACCCTCCTAAACTCTTGCAAAATATTATCCTTTTGTAACATAGGGTAAAAATCATATACAGAAACCTCTCCCTCAGTGAGCTGCCTAGGTATTCCCACTATCTCCTTAACACACGCCAAGAAATATATGAGATATGAGGACATGAAGAAATTTTGCTTGAACTATTTGGCCATACTCAGCTGCTCCCTCATGGAATTAGCAATCAGCTCTGCCCAATCGAGGTATTTCTTTCCTTCTAATACCAGTTGTACATAGTAATAAATCCAGTCGTCGAAACTCTAGGCCTTTGCCAAGCCTCTGACTCGGTGCAACAGTAACATGACATCATGAATATGGGGAAGCATATGGTTCTTGTTGGGATTCTTGGGCAACCTAGAGCCACCCCTTTGGGGAACCTTCAACCAATATTTCGCTACATAATTCCACTGCCCAATTCTATCTGTGTTGAACTTAGTAATTGATTGGGTGGGAGAAAAGTTCAAGAACTGGTAATCAAGTAGTCTGAAAATGGAGGAAATAACTTTGCGGTTAATAACAAGGAGGGTTTCACCATTATCTCTTCTAATGGTCTCGAAAATAGGATCATACCTAGCAATACACTCTCTAACCAATTCTGGGCAAAGGATAGCTGGGGGGAAGGCTGCCGCTTCTATGAGACCACTACTCAGAATTTCCACACCAAAGAAACCATCAATTCCCTTGAACACCCTTTCATTTAAAATTTCAAGATTTTCCCCTTTTAAGTCTGTATCACCGACTATGGGCTGTACATGCAAGACTAAAAATGTTCCCAAAAAAAATGCAATGTGGACTTCATAATTCATAAATGACAAGCCCTATTTTCTCAAGAAATCTTATTATGAGAGAGGAAAAGTAGGTAAAAATCACTAGAGAGAACAAGAAACAAGCTCACCTTCACAGTTGAGAGCAATCGGATGACTACCAGCAAACAAACCTTCTATCCAAGAAAAGTAACTCCGCAACAATGAGGAACAAATTTTTCAGAGAATTAATCCCTTCATACCTTATAGCAAAATCAGTGATAGGTACTTATTAAGTGCATTAATTCTAATTGTTAGTTTAAATGTTCTGATCTTTTGGATTGGACATCGCAAGCACACATTGAATGCATGGCGGCATTTTTGAAGTAACCGCCAGTTCCCGAAATGATTACTTGCCTCGAAAACTCAAATAGTTGACATCACCTGAGATATGGTTCAATCTTAATCATACTTGGCAATAAGTGCACCATCATGTCTTTTAGCTCATGGGACCCACCTGATTTGAACGTGCATGAACAATCTGAACTGACTTCACCAGAGTTCAAGTAGTTCAAGGCGTACACCGCACTAAGAAAATTCTCTTCTAAAAGGATTAACTATGTTATGTGTTGTTGACCCTTTGAACTGCATTGAACATGTTGAACACCCCTGAACCATTTGAACTAAGTCCAAAGAGTTCACAGCCTAGACAGAGATGATATAACACATCACCAAACATGACCATTAAAAGAACCGCTGCAAAACACTTTGAGTGAATGTTAGTATGAAAACCTCCTAGACACCTAAGAACCTTTAGAACCTAAATGAACCTTTTGAACTTGCTTCAAAAAGGTTCAATGAGTTCATGGGATTCAAACTGATCATTAAAACTTGGCATTTCAGATTAAAAGACAATCTACAAACGGATTAAGGATTGAACCAAGGAATTCCAAGAAAGATAAGGACTTCAAATAAAATTTTATAGGGTGATTTACTCCTGTTATGAAGGATGAATGACGAGGTAACAACGTGGAAACCCAATTGGGAAAAACCACGGTGGGGGTGAATACCCACAAGCTTGTTTTGAACTCTTTTGAAGTCTGCTCTATTAGGAGCCTATTCCGATTAAAGACTTTACAGTAAGTTTATGTTAGGAACCGATCCTGTTAGGGATCACCCGATTAAGGGATGGCTATAAACCTTATTAAAGGTTACCTTGCTAGAGGATTTAAAGAACTCAATGAACTTGAGTCACTTGGTTAGAGGATTTGCAACAAGCCTGTTAAAGCTACCCGGTCAAGGGATTTTCCTTCTGTTGAAATGGTTAGAAGTCAACAAGTAAAGCTCTGATTTGATAACAACACTATTTGCTAAGGCAGATCCTTTTCAGCTCCTCTCCTCTGCAATCACACTCTGCAAATTCCACACTATGGTTTGGCAAGTATCTCAATATGCAGACACAAACACAACATTTTCCAACTCAAACAATAACAAACATCATCGACCTTATAGACAACAATTAGGTTGGTAGTATAAACCCTAAACCCTAAACATTTTAGGTTTACAACTACAAGCGGTCCAATCTTGACTGTCCAAACATTTACATAGAGTGAAACGACTAAAATAGATCTCAAGTTGTTCTGCATCATCTAATCTTCACCACATCTGGAAATCAGTAACCCATCACGCGCACTTCACACACCGCTCAGAACATCGCACATTCCCAAGGTAGGAATTCAATGCATTCAATCTTCATGTGCAAGATCCTCAAGGAAATCATTCACATGCACATAACTGACATGGTATCCTTATCCTTAACCTTGTTGTTCACAACACACCATCGATTGCACCGCATAAGACAAACCGGAAACCCTAGAGTTGAACAGAGACTACCAACCGGTAGTCACACTTAGTGAACCCTGGCACTGGTCCACTCCATCCCAGTTGACCATAACCACTTCCAATCTTCATACTGGTGCATACCAGTTCACCTGCTTGAGCATATATTGACATCAATGACAACATACATTGTCATCGCTTCATCATATGACAACACAATCATGCCATTTCATGTGCTCATTTTGAATAGATTTAGTATGCTCCAGGATAGACTTCCTTATCTCATCTAAAGCATTAAGCTGCAGGAGCCTTTCCTCTTGTGCTGTAGAAAGAGTCATATCTAAGGAAATAGCTATTCTCAAAGTTTTTGTGTTCAAACTCTACAGGCATCATTGTTTTTGTCTCATATACCATTTCAAATGGTGTAAACCCTGTTGTAGTTGTCCAGGTGGTTCTGTAAGTCCATACAGCTTCAAATAATCTGCTAGACCAATCTTTTTTGTTGAGTGCTATTGTTTTGGTAAATATTGATTCAAGCTCCCTGTTAGTAAACTATGTTGGGCCATTAGCCTATGGATGGTAAGGAGTGGATTTCATATGTCTGACATTGTATTCATTAACTAAAGTTGTGATCAAAGTGGAAGTGAATTGTGCTCCTTGATTTGTCACTATTTCTCTAGGAACTCCATACCGGGTGAAGATTTCTTCATATAAGAATTATGCCACCTTATTGTCTCTGGGATGCTTGAAGGCTTTGACCTCCACCCATTTAGTAACATAGTCGGTACAAACAAGAATGTATAAGTGACCATTTGATGGTGGATCAATTGGCCCAACAAAGTCTAGACCCCATTTGTCAAATGGTGTGACAACCACCTGAGGGTGTAGAGGCATTTTATCAGACCTAGTTGGTCTACCCATTCTTTGAAATTTGTCACATTTCTTGGTATATTTAACTGCATCCTTGTGTAAGGTTGGCCAGTAGTATCCTGTAGTTAATATCTTGAGAGCTATTCTTTTGGTTGCAAAATGACCTCCACAAGGTTCATCATGACATGCATGAAGTATATCATATGTCTCATCTTCCCTAACACAGCGCCTCATCACCTGATCTAGCCATGTATAAAATAAGCAATCTATTATCCATGAGAAGTTAAAACTCTTTTCTACTAGCAGTCTTTTCTCTTTGGGTGAGAAATGTGGGGGTGTCTTGTTAGCTGCTAGGTAGTTGGCTATATCAGCATACCATGGACTATGTAAAATGATGGAAAACAAATTCTCATCTGAAAAGGAATCATTAATGATCTCTTTATTATCTTGTGTCTGAATTCTTGACAGAAAATCTGACACTACATTTGCTTTCCCTGGTTTATCAATGATAGTAATATCAAATTCTTGCATTAATAATAACCATCTTGCCAATCTACCTATAATGGAGCTTTTCTTCATGAGGTACTTGATGGCTGCATGATCAGTATGTACAAAGATTTGATATCCAGTTATATAGTGTCTAAACTTATTAAGGGCATAGATGACAACTAACATCTCTTTTTTAGTAACAGTGTAATTCAGTTTTGTCCCAAAACTGCTCCTATTGCAAAATTGGATGCATCTGTATGAATGTGAAAAGGAATTGACTAGTCAGGTCCTTTAAGCACAAGGGCTTGGGTTAAGGCTTCTTTGAGTTGAGAAAATGATTTTTCAATGCAACTGTCCATTCAAACCCATCTTCCTTTGTCAATAAATAATATAATGGCTCTGCTTTTTGACTAAAATCCTTGACAAATCTCCTATAGTACCCTGCATGGCCTAGAAAACTTCTCACATCCTTTTGTTTAACAGGGGCAAGAAGATCAAGTATTACTTCTATTTTAGCTAGATCCACTTGAATATCTGATTGAGAGATCCAATGCCCCAACACTATACCTTCTTGAATCATCATAAAACATTTTTCATTGTTTAAGGATAAATTGTGATCTTCACACTGCTGCAATACTTTGGTCAAATTTTGTAATGTGTCCTTAAATGTAGTTCCATAAGTAGTTAAGTCATTGGTGCAGGGCACCTAACACTCCAAGTATGAGATATTTGTTTCCTTTAGAGTTTGTGTGTTATAATTGTGATGTAATAATGCACCAACCATTGAGGACTCAATATAGCCATTGTTGAGTTGTCCAAGTTTTGGTTTGAGTCAATTGTGCTCAGGAGGCTGATAGCCTGCGAAGTGAGATGCTTAGGTAGTTCATAGGTAAAGTACTCCAGATGAATATATTCATGTATTAGGGGTCAATGGAGTTGTTTTTAGGTCTTCTAGGGTTTTTGCGGACCCTCAAGAGTCTTAGAATGCATTAGAATGCAAAATTGCATCCTAGAGCAAAAGTTGTCAAAAGTTGTTGAGCAACATTTTGCAATTTCTTGCAAAAGTTGCATTTTTGGCTATAGGCATTAGGAAGTTGGTTGAACCGACTAAAACAAGTGGATATAAACCAAATTTCACTTCATTGTATGGGCTAGAGGATTGGAAATTCAAGAGCAAGTTTTTGGTTTGTGAAGCAACTTTGTTTCCACGGGTTGTTTACAGTTTTTGTCTTGTTTTCCCTTGTTTGTATGGTCTAGTATGGACTAGATGGTGTAAACTCATTGCATCTTTGAGTGTTCATTTTATTTGCATTCATTAAAGTTTATTTGCAGGTTTGATTGTTTCAGGTTGTAGAGATTCCTTCCATTCTTTGCAACTAGGAGCAAAACTCTTGCAATTAGGGTTTAAGAGCAAGAAATGGCTCTAACATAGGCATTCTTTGATCGCACCTATTGAAATCACTAAGAATTCTAGGCTAGGTTTTGTAAATAGCTTAGGAATAGGTTGTGTGGAGTTGTAGGTCTAGGAGGAGGAGAAACAATGAAGCCCTAGGCTCACCACTGGGAGTAGGTGAGTTACTATAGCAAGAAAGGTGTGATTTGTGAGCACATGGGGAGTGGTGCAGAACCAAGTGACACATGAATGGAAATCCCTCTATGTTCCCTTGAAGGTTCCCAAATTTTTTGGAGTGGGATATTTGACTGGTGAAGATTTTTAGACCCATTTTGCCAAGTCACCAGGTTAGGCATAAAACCCATCAAAATAGTGCAACATTGGAAACCCCACTTGTACGAATAACCCAGATGCACTTTTCTAGTATTGTCTATAACTTCAAAAAGGGTACTCAAATCCATGATTTATTGCTAGGATTGTCTATGACTTTTTCAAATTAAACCCCTAAAACCACCTAGGGAGGGCTAATGCAATTAGGCCTATTTAGGTGCCGATAGATACCTAGAAGGGTTAAGAATCCAAGGTGATGGATTTGTTGAGTCTTAAAACTCAAAACACATTGAATACACCTTGTTGATGCATTGGGAAACTATAGGAAGTGGTTGTGTGTTAAGATCCTTGCAGGAGTGGTTGGAGCCCAAGAGAGGAGTGTGTGAGTAACTGAGGTGGAAACCTCAAGTGGTGGAGTTGATTGTCCAGAATCCATTGGCTATACCTAGGAGGCAAGTCAAGAAGGATCAGACCTTGGAGGTCTCATTGTCATAACCCCTGCCAAGCGCCATAGGAAGGACTTGAGAAGTTGAAGGGTTGAGTAGGAAAAGTCACTCAAGAAGTTGTAACAAACAAGGCTCCAAGATTGCCTACATCCGTCATCCATATAGATTTCCATACAATCATATGATACATATGAAAATATACTAAGGACAACCCTTTGAAAGGTTGAAGGGGCATTACATAAACCAAAAGGAAGGACTGAATAGGCATATGTGCCCCAAGGGCAGGTAAAGGTGGTATTTTCCTGATCTTCTGGGGCTATTCTAATTTGATTATAACCACTAAACCCATCCAAGAATGAAAAGTATTGCTTACGTGCTAGAGAGTCTAACACTTGATCTATAACTGGAAGTGGGAAGTGATCCTTTTTAGTAGCAGTGTTGAGCTCCCTATAGTCCACACAAACTCTCCATTTTCCTCCTTTCTTTGGAACTATAACCAAAGGAGAAATCCATTGACTATCTGAAATAGGGTAGATGAATCCTGCATGAAGCAACTTTTGCAGTTCCTCTTTAACTATTTCCCTTAAATCAAGATTAATCCTTCGTTGAGGCTGTCTAATTGGTTTACAATCTTCTTTGATATAAATTATATGGGTACACAATGTAGGATTTAATCCTTTCATGTCTTGATAATCCCATGCAAAAGCTTGTTGTTGTGCTTTGAATAATTCTGTTAATGACAATTTTTGATCTGCTGCTAATTGATTATTTATATTTAGATTTCTCCCTGCAGCAACTTCTATTTGAATTATTGATTCTATATTAAATATTTCAGACAAATAAGAAGTTTTAATCTCCTGTGGTAGTAATGTGTGAAACATATATGTGGATGTAGGAGAATTTACTAAGCTTGTAGATGAAAGAAGGGTATGCAGAGGACTTACTAGTATACCCAATGACTGAAGAGCTTCTTTATAATGATTCCTTATGATGTTAGAGAGTATTGTATCATCCTCTTGAAGTGCTATGAATGGATCTCATGATAACATCATTGATTGCTGAACAAAATTAATTTCCTCTGCTTATTCTCCTATGTCTGGCCACACTACTCATTCTTGATCAAGTTGTGGTTGTGCTGGGGAATAGAGTGCAAGTGTTTTGGTAGTAATACCATCTAAAATGATCATAGCTCCGGATCTGCAACCTATATATGCATCAGTTGTTGCCAGCCAAGGTCTTCCCAAAATAATTGGATATCCTCCTAATGTTGCCTTGGGAGAGAGGATTATGAAATCAGCATGATATTCCCAAGAGTCTAGTGTGACAACAATATCTTCAACCATTCCTTCAGGCCAAACAGTAGAGCTATCAGCAAGCTGCAGGATCGTTGGAGTTGATCTGAGACTAGTGATGTTGAGTTGTTGCATGACATCCTTACTCATCACATTAATTGCTGCTCCTAAGTCTATCAAGGAATTTTTTATTTGAGTTCCATTAATAACTACTTGGGTTAGAATATTTAGGGACTGCTATTTTTCCTAGCATAATATCAGCCAACTATCCTACCACATGCACTATTTTTGGATCTTTTTTCTTCCTCCCAGGTTTCTTCAAACATGTCTCTTTAATAGCTTTTCCATATATGGGAATATCTTTGATAGCTTGAAAAGTGGAATTTTAACACATATGTTTTAGCTGATCAATAAGATCAAAAGCTATATCATCTTGCTGTCTAGATACTTCTACCTGCAATCTTTGAGGAAACGGGGGAGTTATTATAGGTATATCTGAAGTTTCTGACTGCTGAACCTTCTAAGGGTTTCCAGATTTATCAAGTATGTTTTCCTGAGCAATCTCCTCTATTGGTAACTCTGTTATGATTGGAGGAGATGGAGTAGGCAATGTTGTCCCTGCTCTCAAATGAATATCACTTATATTGACAGAGTATGCAGGATAGTTATTAGGATCAGTTGAAAAAACTTGTTGTTGTTGTGGTTTATTATTTGGATTTGGAACAGGCTAAGTTGGCATTTAGGTTGGCTTGGATGAAGTGGCAGTAGGAGCTGGTGGCATTAAAACTGGCTATTGGGACTATTGTTTGGCTGTAGGAAACCTGATGACTGGTTTGTCCATTGTGGTGACTACTGCCAGTTACTTTGAGGGGGAGACCAATTCCCTTGTGGTTGTTGCCATTGAGATGAAGAATTCTAATAATTAGGCCAAGGGTTTTGAGAATTATTCCAAGACGAGGAGTATAATTTCCAAAATTTTGGGAATACGGTGGTTGCCACTAATTATTTTGTGCATTGAAGTTCATATAAGGATTAGAAAATGACAATGGATCTTGTTGCATACCTTTTCTTGGGGGGTAGGGTCTTCATTGTGCAGCATAAATAGTTGTTCATCATCTCCGTAAACAGGCTTGAAATCTGGGGAACTCTACTGGCTATCAATTTTATCTAGCAGTTTGCATCTACAGTCCTTCTTCTTTTGTCAACAATGAGCACAAAATTTAGCAAGCATAGCCTCTGCCTCCTCATGCTTCTTCTTTTCCTGCAATGTAATTTTTGGGTAGCCATATTATTAATTATATCTTCTTTAAAATCCTTCAACAGATGAGTTATTTCCATTCTCGAGACTATTGAAGATGACTTGGCAATTGAAGAACCAGGCCTATAGTGTCTTCCCCTTTTTGTTGCAGCTCTTGAATATTTTTGACAGATTTGTCTGATATCATCCCATTGAACTTGAGTAATATCTCCTCCTCCCATTAGATCTAAGGAGTCAACACAGTCATCATTGATGCCCCTCAGAAAAATCAACTTCATAGTCTTCACTTAGATTACTATTTTTTGTTGGAAATGTGCCTCTAATTCACTTGACCTTTGTTCATATTGATCAAGTTAACTCTTGCCAATGAAACAGTGTGAAGGAAATCTATGAGCTCTATCGATACGACTCTTGTCAATGTATCCTCTTTCATTGGAGGTCAAAGAAGCAGGTTTGACGTTATCTCGATGACTTGATGAAGTCAACTTCGATCATCAGGATAACTTCGGCTATTAGGAAGACTGCATCAGAGTTGAGCCGATGACCCGATGGAGCTATCTTAGGTGCTCCGGGTTGATATCGGCAATTGGGTCCATGTGATGAAGGCTACGCTAAAGTCCCGATGAGTCTGCTTTGTTTTATCTCAGAGTGCTTCGCTTATCGGGATAGCAGTTTTCGGCATGTGTTGATGACCCGATGAGACCACCTTAGGTTATCAAGATAACAATGCAGATCGGGGTAACATCGCAGTGTTGGTTTCGATGAGTTGATGAGGTCCGCTCTTGGTTATTGAAGATCAGGGTAATGTTTCATGTTTTTTTCGATGACCCGATGGAGTCGCCTTCGGTGATTGGGTATCATCGAGCGATCGGCTCTACCGGTTGACAGTTATATTGATGGTCGATGGAGTGGAGACCAACTGCGGATGTAAAGTTATTTTCTATAGGTGGTGGTTTTTTCTCCCGAAAGGGTTTTCCCATGTTAACTCTATGTGTTCTATCTCTGTGTTTTTTAGTTGTATATGCTCATGCTTGTGCCATATTCTGTAAAAGTTATAAATTTATAAACACTAGTCTGTTTTCCCCTACAAATTGACATTAGGGAAGCAAATTTCCACACTTGCTTTCCTTACAAGTGGTATCAGAGATTGGCCCATTCTGTTATCCTTGTTGGGTATGGTTGGTTTTTGTGTCAATTCTATTTCAGTGGGAGTCTTGCAGAGTGTCTACTTATTTGTTTTATAGGTTAAGATGGCAAGCATCTCAGGGCACATAGACATGGAGAAATTTAATGGTTTTAGTTTTGAACTGTGGAAACTCAAGATGGAAGACTTGCTGGTTGATCGAGATCTTTGGATTGCGATGTCTGCGTAGAAACCTATAGGCCAGAAGAAAGAAGATTGGGATTTAGCCGACTGGAAGGCAAGGGGTCTAATCAGGCTATGTCTTTCTAATTATGTTCTGTTAAATGTCCATGAGGAGAAAACTGCACATCTTCTCTGGAATAAGTTGGGAGATATTTATCAAGGCAAATCCTTGGTGAATAAACTTTTCTTGAGGAAGAAGTTGTACTCTCTAAAGATGGATGCAGGAACACCATTAGCAGACCACTTAAATGCATTCAACATGGTTCTTGCACAATAAATTATGTTGGTGTGGTCATTCAGGAAGAAGAACGTTACATGTTGTTGTTGTGTTCATTGCCTGACTCTTAGGATCACTTAGTGATGGCTATCAGTAGTACTACAATCCATTTCAAGATGGATATTGTGGTTAATATTCTTTTGTCAGAACAAATGAGAAAGAGTTCTTCTGAGATGACAAAGACAAAAGATGCACTCTCTATTCGAGGCAGACCGAAGGACAAAGACAAGAAGAAAGGAAAGAAGTCCAAGTCTCAAGAGAGATTTAAATCTCCCGGAGAGAAGTCAAAGGTGAAGTGCTGGAACTATGGGCAGAAAGGGCATATCTGAAAGGATTGCAAGGAGGAGAAGAAGAAGAAGAAGTATTCTCACACTGAATCTTCTCAAAGTGATACAAATGCATTTGTAGCAGCCCTGGTAGTACCTATCTCAGATGACACTTGGTTAGTAGATTTTGGCACATCTTTTCACAATACCTCCCACAAGGAGTGGTTCTCAAAGTATGAACTGTATGCTGGTGGAAAGGTATATTTGGCTAGTGATTCTACGTTGAATATTGTAGGAAGAGGCAGAATTAAAATTCAATTCCCAGATGGTAGAGTGAAGGGGATCAATGGAGTTCTTCATATACCAGGTCCGGCAAGAAACCTTCTCTCTATAAGTAAACTTAATGATGCTGGAGTACAAGTTACATTTGTATTTGGTGGTTGTAAGATGACTAGGGGTTCCATTGTATTGACAAAGGGTGATTGTATTGGTACACTAAATAAGTTAAATGTTGAACCTATATGTTGTAATGTAACTTCTGAAAAGTCTGTTAAGACAATCGTAATGATGCATAATGCCAATTCATTGGAAGCTAAACTTCCTACTGAGAAAACAATGCTCTAGCATAATAGGTTAGGCCACATAGGTGAAAAAGGTTTAAAAGCCTTGAAGAATAAGAATCTAGTTGAAGGTCTGGATGATTGCAGTTTTGACTTTGATTTATGCAAACACTACATATATGGAAAACATAACCATGTTCAGTTTTATTCCAGTTCTCATAAATCTTCTAACATTCTGGATTATGTTCACTCTAATGTGTTTGGTCCAGTGGATGTTCCTTCTCTATCTAAGTCTAAGTACTATGTATCTTTTGTAGATGATTATTCAAGAAGGGCATTTGTGTATTTTCTTAAAAGTAAATCAGAAGTGCTCAGTCGGTTTAAGGAATTTAAGAACCTTGTAGAAAATCAAACTAGGAGAAGGATTAAATGTTTAAGAATAGACAATGGTGGTGAATACTGTAGTGCAGATTTCGACAAGTACTGTGTTGATCATAGAATTAAGAGACATAAGACTGTACCTTACACCCCACAATAAAATGGAGTTGTTGAAAGGTTGAATCAGTCTCTAATGGAGAAATCAAGAAGCATGTTGAGCGGAGCTGGGTTGGAACAAAATTTTTGGGCTGAAGAAGTTGCTACAATGTGTTACTTGCTGAATCTTTCTCCTAATTCAGCATTGGTTGACAAAGCACCTATGGAAGCATGGTCTGGTAAGAAACCTTCTTTAAGGCGCCTTCGTGTTTTTGGTGCAGAGGCATATGCTCATGTTCCTGATGTGAATAGATCTAAGTTGGATAACAAAGCTGTGAAATGTATCTTCATTGGCTATGGAGTTGGTGTGAAAGGATACAAACTTTGGAATCCAGTGACTGGTAAGGTAGTGTACAGCAGAAGTGTGATTTTTCATGAGCTGAAGCCTATGTCACTAGATCATAATATAGAAAAGAGAGGAGAAGATGAGGTTGACATTCCTCCAGCCAAAGAAGAATCTACAGAGATACTTGAAGATGAGGAGAGTTCAAGCAGTTCAAGTAGTTCTGAAGAATAACATGATGATGAGCCTCTTGTGGAACCTCAAGAAGCCTCAACACCAGAGTTGAGAAGATCTACTCAAGAGAGGTGGCAACCTAATAGGTATACACCTAATAAGTATAGTCACTCTATGTTGAATGTTAATTATGCTTATGCTTTACTTGGAGATACTAATGAGCCTAGCACTTTCCAAGAAGCAATTGAAATGCCTGATTCAGATTCCTGGTTGGAAGCCATGAATGATGAAATGTCATCATTGGATAAAAATTGAACTTGGGATTTGGTGTCATTGCCTAAAGGCAAAAGGACTTTAGGCTGAAAGTACGTGTTCAAAAAGAAGTATGGTCCAGATGGCAGCATTCACAAGTACAAAGAAAGACTAGTTGCAAAGGGGTATTCGCAAAAAGAAGGTATTGACTATGGGAAAATCTTCTCTCCTATAGCTAAGCTGACATCTATCAGATCTCTCTTGTCACTTGCAGTAGCATATGATTGGGAGATTGAGAAGATGGATGTGAAGACAACATTTCTTCAAGAAGATGGATGTGAAGACAACATTTCTTCATGGTGATCTTGAAGAAGAAATTTATATGTCCCAGCCTAAGCACTTTGTGGAAAAAGGGAAAGAACATCTGGTATGCAAACTCAAGAAGTCTCTGTATGGTTTGAAACAGTCTCCTAGAATGTGGTATCAAAAGTATGATACATTTGTTTTGTCATTGGGATTTGTGAGATCAAAAGGTGATCATTGTGTTTACTACAAAATTGATGGTGAGAGGATTCTTATCATAGCTTTGTATGTAGATGATATGTTGTTCATAGGAAACACAAAAGGTATGATCTCAAATTTAAAATCTCAGCTTTCTATGAAATTTGAAATGAAGGACTTAGGACCAGAAAATTACATTCTAGGAATGGAGATCAAAAGGGATATATCTAAGAGGAAACTTTGGCTCAACCAGAGAAAGTATATAACCAATGTTCTTGACAGGTTTCATATGTCTGACTGTAAACCACAGGTTGTTCCCATCTTGCAGGGAACTAAATTGTCTGTGCTTGATAGTCTGAAATCTCCAAAAGAGATTGAAGACTTGAAAAGTGTACCTTATACAAGTTCTATAGGTAGTCTGATGTATGCTATGGTTTGTACAAGACCAGACATTTCCCAACCAATGGGAGTACTTAGCAGGTTAATGTCGAATCCAAGGAAACCACACTGGGATGTTGTAAAGAGAGTGTTTAGATATCTGAAGGGTACTTCAGACTTTGCATTGTGTTATCATGGTAATCTGAAGGATTCAAAGAGAACTCTCAGTGTTTGTGGTTATATGGATTTTGATTGGGCAAGGGATATTGACAGCAGGAGATCCACTAGTGGATATGTTTTTGTCCTGAATGGTGGAGCAATTAGTTGGATGAGCAATCGGAAAGTTGTAGTCGCTTTGTCCACTACAAAGGCAGAATACATGGTGGCCACACATGCTTGTAAAGAAGCAGTCCAACTTAGGCATTTGAGTTCAGATATTGGTTTTGATGTAGGGTAGGTTCAAATCTGGAGTGACGGTCAGAGTGCCATATGTTTGCCAAAGAATCCTACTTTCCATGCTAGATCGAAGCATGTTGATGTTTAGTATTTCATTTGTGACATGGTGGAAGATGGAAGAGTTTATCTTAACAAGGTAGACACTCTGGATAATGTTGCAGATGCCTTGACGAAACCGATGAGCACGCACAAGTTTGGGTGGTGTTCAAATTTTATGGGTCTTGATACCCATGTTCTTCAATAACGTCTAAAATGGTAATTGGTCTAGTGAATTCCTTGTCAAGTGGGAGTTTGTTCAAAATGTGCCTCTAATTCACTTGACCTTTGTTCATACTGATCGGGTTAACTCTTGCCAATGAAATAGTGTGAAGGAAATCTATGAGCTCTATTGGTATGACTCTTGCCGATGTATCCTCTTTCATCGGAGCTCGAAGAATCAGGTTTGACATTATCCTGATGACCCGATGAAGTCGACTTCATTCATTAGGATAACTTCGTCTATTGAGAAGACTACATCAGAGTTGATTTGATGACCTGATGGAGCTATCTTAGGTGCTTCGGGTTGATATCGGCAATCAGGTCAATGTGATGAAGGCTACACCGAAGTCCCGATGAGTCCACTCAGTTTTGTCTTGAAGTGCTTCGCTTACTGGGATATCAGTTTTGGGTGTGTGTCGATGATCCGATGAGACCACCTTAGGTTATTGGGATAACAATGTAGATTGGGGTAACATCACAGTGTTGGTTCCAATGAGCCAATGAGGTCCGCTCTTGGTTATCGGAGATCGGGGTAATGTTTCATGTGTTTTCCCGATGACCCGATGGAGTCGCCTTCGACGATTGGGTATCATCGGGCGATTGACTCTACCGGTTGAAATCTATATCGATGGAGCAGAGACCGACTGCGGATGTGAGATCGAACCAAGATCCAAAAAGGTGAACACTTGGACACTAAGGATGAGACTGTCAGTGTATATGAATACAAACTGATCTGAATCCCTGATGCATGTGGGATAATTGGTTTTCCATGATTGCAAACCGACAGAGACAGTTCGACTTCCTAACCATCTCACGTAGGTGTAACGGTTGACTAGTTTGGTATTAGAAGTTAAATGTGAACCGAATGTAAGGTTATGAGTTATGATAGCTATTGAGCAATCTGAAATTGTAGTATGATCCAAGTGTTGTATGTTACATTTTGAATGATTGATTGACAGAGTGAAAGGAAATCTACAAACTAAACTTTATTGTATTTGACATATTGATAATAAAGTTATTTTTTGTTGGTGGTGGGTTTTTCTCCTGAAAGGGTTTTCCCACGTTAACTCTGTATGTTCTATCTCTGTGTTGTTTAATTATGTATGCTCATGCTTGTGCCATATTCTGTTAAAGTTGTAAATTTGTAAACACTAGTTTGTTTTCCCCTACAAATTGACATTAGGGAAATGAACTTCTGCACTTGGTTTCCTTACATGTTTGGATTTGCTGACGCTAAATAAAGCCCTTTCCAAATAGTCTTCTAGGATCTCATCTTCTTTTTGTGTCATTCAGAATATATCATCACCATGTCGGTCCATTCCTCTGCAATAGTCAATATACTTATCCAAGAAGTTTGTTTTCATTTGGTAGTGATTGCATTTCTTCCTAAACTCATAAACCATCTCAAGGCAGCTTCTTTCAAAGTAGCAGGGAATAACTTGAGTTTATGAGCGTCAGTGGTATAATCATAACTTCTACAAAGGATATCAAATTCAAATAGAAAGGTGTATGGATCCTCTGTTACCAACCCATGAAATTTTAGAAGTGAAGAGGCTTGTATGTTTTTCAAATTTGCATTATCATGTAGATCAGGAATGGGGAACTCAAATGTTGGATTTACAGATGGAGGTGGAGGATTTGCTGCCATTGGTTCCTGATAAATGACTAGAGGTAAAATGTTTTGTTCAGGGGGTTCATTTAGGAAGTCTAGGTCTCCTTCTGACAAATTAAAGACACTACTATTTAGCACATAGGTTTATGTACAAGGGTTTACTTCAGGTGCTTGATCTGATCTTATATCTTGAGTAGAATGCGAGGGAAGAAATCTTCCTAATGCATCTCTTCTCCTCCTATGCATGCAGATTAATGAAGGAATTTCAAAGAGATTAATTAAGAAAACTTGAAACTAATGGTTTACAACAAGTCCTTAGCTTGGCACCATCCTTGGCAACGGCACCAAAAATGTTGGTCCTCTCAACTAGAGTGGTAATTAGGCAATAAAACACAATTCAGGGATTGAATTGTTGGCATATGATGAATTGTTAGCATTTTCACAAAGGGAGATTGTTGGCATTCCAGTAAGTTTGTTGGTATGAGGATATTGAGAAGGTTGTTGAAGATTGTGGATATAACTGAGAAAGGATGATTACTGTCTTAATAATATTATTTTGTCATTGATGTCAAGCAATTGATTTTCTGATTCAGTATGATGTTGCCATATCTTAATGAGTATGTTTTGATGAGTATAAAGATGTTGGTAAGTGACACAGAAAGAATGAAAATGAAGGGGAGTAATAAGTTATTCAATGGGCAACTATTACCGAGTTAGACAATGATGAGATTTTGTTGTTTTGATTGTTTTGATATCCTATATATGAGTATTCGAAGACTGAACAAGGAGAAAAGATTTCAAGCTATAGAATTAGTTAAGGTTTGATAATGTTCTATGTTACTGAGCAAGATGCTAGTCAGTAAACCCTAAGGTTATCACTATCGGTTAAAGAAGGCAGAATATCTATCGGTTAAAGAAGGTAGAATATCTATCAAGTGAGGTTCAGTATTTACCGAGTAATAACAGAATGCATTGGATGGATAAAAGCATTATTAAATGAAAGATGCCAATGAGCTGGAGATGTATAGATGATTGGTATGTCGTGAAAGAAGTTTGTTAAGGATCTACGATAATGAAACTACAGGAGTTAGATCTATAGCGCAGATTGAACGGTCATAACCTAGCACAAGTTCCAAGGAAGAAAATATAAGTTCCAAGGCGAGATAAAACATTTTCAGATCGAAAGATACAATGAACCTAGTCAAGTTTGAAGATCTGATGGCTAAGATTGATCATGGGATATGTGATCAAAGAGATTAAGCGGTTAGGAATTGTTTATAAATGAGAAATTATTGATGAACAATGTATGGGGGCAAATTGAAGAACAGTGATACTACAGTAGTGATCACCGAGCACAGAAGATTGAATATCAGATTAAAGAATAGATTGAGAAGCCCAGCAAGGAGCAAGATAAGTGTTATGACAAGATTATTTTGAGCACATAGAATCTGCTCAAGCATTTCAGATGTGAAGTTGCAGATATATTTTTATACTGTTATTTATTTTGTAAGTGATAGGAAATCTCTTAACCGAGTGGACCTAACAGTCTTATTTGTAAATCCTCTAGCAAGGTAACATTCTGAATGAGTGTTTGAAATCCTTTAACAAGGTCACTTCTAACAAAGTGCAAGATTCTAACAAATATGAGGGAAATCCCTTAACCGGGTCATATCTAGCAATGTGTTTATGTAATTTGTAATAGGATTGGCTTTTAACCAAGCATACTCTAGAAGGGTATATTTCTTAGTGGGTCCAAAATCCCACAGTGGTTTTTCCCTATTTGGGTTTCCACATTAAATCTAGTGTTAAATATGTTAGGATGTCTTAAGTGTATCTGTTTATGAGTTTGAATGATTTACAATCATAGTTGCATAACAGTAAAGGCTACCAAGGTTGAATTTGATAAATATGTTGCATAGTGAGTTTTTATGATTCACCCCCCCACCTCTCATCTTACTAACATAAAACACAATTCAGGGATTGAATTGTTGGCATATGATGAAGCGGTGATAGTGTATGTTGTCATTGATGTCAATAAGTGAACCAGTATATGATGCTCAAGTTGGTGAATTGGTATGAACCAGTGTGAAGACTGGAAGCAGCTATGGTCAACCGAGATGGAGTGGACTAGTGTCGGGGTTCACTAAGTGTGACTAACAGTTGGTAGTCTATGTTTATCTCTAGGGTTTCTAGTTTGTCTTATGCGGTGCAACCGATGGTGTGTTGTGAACAACAAGGATAAGGATCAGGATACCATATTAGTTATGTGCATGTGAAGCATTTTGGTGCAGAGCACCTAGCTCAAAGTTGTCTTTTCTTGCATTTTAGAATTTTTGTGTGATTTCAAGTTATTTTATGTTGTAATGAGGTGGAAGAAATCCTATGATTCTTTTTGAAGCCATAGTTTGGTTTTCCACACTTTTGTTGTGCTCAGGATCCAAAATTGTCATTATCTTGAAATATTGTCAAAATGTCAATTTTTGGTTTGTACCAGGTGGATGCCTGGAAACTTGCTAGAATGTTTGGAAATGGTTTAAATCCATTGTAGGATGCCATTTGAGTGATTTTTAAGACCTTGGGAGCCTTGGAGTGTGTTTTTACACTCATAGGTAAAAGTTGTCAAAATTGTCATGACAACTTTTGCATTTTTAGGCAAAAGTTGTCAATGAAGGAAATGGCATTGGAAGTTGGTTGGAACCAACTTGAAATTGTGTATATAACCTTGTAAACATCTCTAATACGAGGTTAATCAACTTTTGGTTTGCATTCAATTCATTTGCCAAGGGTTTCCTATGCCTTTTCTCACATTTGGATTGTTTTTGCTTTGAATTTCTGATTTTCTATGACTTGTATGGTCTGGTACGGTTCTCATAGTAGCATAGCCACAAAGAGAAGAATGGGTGAGATGAACAACACACAAGCTTGTAGCTAGTGTGTGGGGACAGCAGAGATTGCTCATTTTTCAAAGCCATAGAGAACTGATACCTTAGCAACCCATAGTGTTTTGGAAAGGTCTATGGGTATACCAAAAGTATCCAAAATTTTTCTAGTTGTAGATTTTGACTGGTGAAGAGTTTGGAGCACATCTTCCAAAACTGCCTAGAAGCCCTAAACCCCTTAAAAATAGCTCATTTTGAGTTTCCCTAGTTGTATGAAAAACCCAGATGGTAAACTTTGTGATCTTGTTTAACTTCCAAATGGGTATCTGAATATGTAAAAATATCTAGGGGTTGTTAGGAAATTTTGGGGGAAAAGACCAAAAAACAGTCCCAGAAGGGCTAGTCATTTAGGCCTAATAGCAGCCGGTAGAAGCAAGTTGAAAGCCTAGGGCTTGGGAGGAAGGTGCAGACCTTTATAATGAATAAAATGACCTTAAAAATACCTACAAAAAATAACCACAAACTTTAAACATGGTTAGAGTGAAGATCCTTGGCGGAGGTCTTTAGAGCCTAGCTGGGGCCTAGCTGGAGTTTTGGGAAACTAGTAGGAGACCATCTCAAAATCAGAGATTTGGGTCAAGACCAATAAGAAACCTCAAGAGGCTATACCCAGGAGGCAAGCCAATAGGCTTTAGGCCTTGGAGGTCTAAGGAGTGTACCCTAACAAGTTACCTTGGAAGAGCTTGAGTAGAAGGGTGAGTTGAGGAGTTGGGGTGAGTAAGGGTGAATTGGAGAGCTAGGCACAAGATCTCTGCATCAGAGTGGTATCAGAGCCATTCTTTAAAAGATTTGGTGTATGTCAGATTGTGAAGAATCAGAAGCAAGTTCAATGCCTCCAAAGGCAATGACTCCAGAAGCCATCCGGCAGATGGTGGCAGAGATGATAGAAGGATTGAAGGATACAGAAGGAAGCAAAGGAACGAGAGAGGCAAAGAAGGAGAAGGGAAAGGTTAAGACAGAATGGGGTGATGAGACTAATGAAGAAGTAGAAGATGGAGAGGAACCAGCAGCAGTAGCTATGCCTCAAGACCAAAAGTTATTCCTAGATGCAGTCAAATCCATTTCTAAGGACAATCTGGATGGATTACCCACATATGGAGGAAACTTCAATGGAGAAGAGTTGTTAGATTGGATAGAAGCTCTCAATAATCACTTTGATTACAAAGAGGTAGCAGAAGAAAAAAGAGTTAATGTGGCCAAATCAAGAATGAGAGGATCAGCATTGGTTTGGTGGAATATGATGCAAGAAGAAAGGATACAAGAAGGCAAAAAGAAGATAACTTCATGGGAGCGTATGAAGATCAGACTTAAGGCACAATTCCTTCTAGGAGATTATGAGGTTCAAATTCATAAGAGACTGCAAAATCTAAAACAAAGGGAGCTAGATGTCAATGCTTACACGAAGGAATTCCATAAACTAAGCCTCAGAGCTAAGAAGCATGAGAATAAGGTAGAGAAATTGGCTAGATACATGAATGGATTCAGACAAAATATACAAGATGAAATCAGTATCCTTACTCATGATACCATTCATAAGTGTTTTCAGTTAGCATTAAGGGCAGAAGACAAAATCAAGAGGAGGAGTGAACAAAATCAAAAGTTTAGAGGTGGCAGATCCTTTAGAGGAAGGGGAAATTTTAATAGAGGACAGCAAACATCAAGGAATGAAGAAAACTCAAGGCAAGGAGGTGGTGGAGACTCTTTAAGGGGGCCATTTAGAGGATCCTTCAGAGGAAGAAACAATTCTAGGGGCAGATTTGGAATCTTAGGAAGAGCAAATTCAGTTTTCACTGGTAGATGTTACAATTGTAATCAAGTTGGCCACACAATGGGAAGGTGTCTGGAGAAGGAAACCAACTCTTCAAACTCATACATGGGTGAGAGAAGAACAAAATTATTGAAGGAAGAAGACAATCAAAGTGTGTCTTCCCCTCTTAGCAAGGCAGGCCCAGTGACAGATGGTGAAAGTCTAATGCTAAGGAGGTCTTTGTTGAAGATTCCTCAAGCTCAAGAGCCACCATAAAGGAAAAGTTTGTTTAGAACAACTTGTAAGTCTCGAGGCAAGATTTGCAAAGTGATTGTAGACTCGGGTTCAACTGAGAATATAGTTTCAACTGAAATGGTTGATAAACTCAAGTTAAAGAGGCTGCCACATCTCACTCCCTACAAGGTGTCATGGCTCAACCGGGGCCAACATGTCTTAGTTGATGAGCAAGCATGGGTAGACTGTGAGATTGGTGAGTATAAGGACAAGATTTTGTGTGATATATTGCCTATCGATGCTTGCCATTTGCTATTGGGACATCCATGGCAATTTGATGTAAAGGTTCAACATGATGGAGAAAAGAATAGCGATATCATTATCAAGAATGGTAAGAGGTATCAAATGGATCCATTACCTGATCCAAAAGAGGAAAAACAAGTGGGATCAAGTGTGATGATGATGAGTGGAAAAGAGTTTCTTAAGGTGATGAAACAAGAAGGAGATCAAGGGTATGCTATTATGCTCAAACCTAGTGAAGAAGGTAAGGCAGATCCAATGGAAGAAGTGCCACAAGAGGTGAAAGGTCTACTCAAAAAATATGTAGAAGTAATAGGAGAAGATCTACCTGATTCTTTGCCACCAATGAGGGATGTAAATCACCAAATAGATCTGATTCCAGGGACAAGTTTGCCTAACAAGGTTGCCTACAAAATGACACCTAGTCAAAATGAAGAAATTGCCAAACAAGTGCAGGAGCTCTTGGACAAAGGATTCATCAAAAAGAGTTTGAGTCCATTTTTTGTACCTACTATCTTAGCACCCAAGAAAGGGGGAAAATGGAGAACATGTATAGATTCCATAGCAATCAATAAGATCACTATAAGGTACCGGTTCCCTATGCCAAGGATAGAAGACTTGTTGGACAATCTTGAGGGTGCAAGCTACTTCACAAAGGTGGATTTAAAATCAGGTTATCATCAGATAAGAATCAGACCAGGGGATGAATGCAAGATAGCCTTTAGGACCAATGTCGGCCTCCATGAGTGGTTGGTCATGCCATTTGGCCTTACCAAAGCACCTAGCACCTTTCAAAGGTTCATGAATGAAGTTTTGGCTGAGTTCATAGGTAAATTTGTGATTGTATATCTTGATGATATTCTAATCTTTATCAGGTCCAAAGAAGAACATCTCAAGGATGTGGAGATGGTCTTGAAGAAGCTAAAAAAGGTACAACTCAAAATCAACCTTGAAAAGTGTGAGTTTCTCAAGACTGAACTTGTATATCTTGGTTTTGTCATTTCACAAGATCTTTGATCACATTTCCTTGAGGATCTTGCGGGTGAAGACCGAATGCATTGAATGCCTACCTCAGGAATGTGTGATGTTCTAAGTGGTGTATGAAGTGTTTGTGATGGGTTACTAATTTCGAGATGCGTGAAGATTGGACGATGCAGAATGACTTGAGATTTGTTTTAGATCGTTTCACTCTATGCAATATGTTTGGATGGTCAAGATTGAACCGCTTGTAATTGTTAACCTAAAATATTTAGGGTTTAGGGTTTATGCTACCAACCTAATTGTTGTCTATAAGGTCGATGATGTTTGTTATTGTTTGAGTTGGAAAATTTTGTGTGTTTGTCTGCATGTTGAGATACTTGCCAAACCAGAGTGTGGAATATGCAGAGTGTGATTGCAGAGGAGAAGAGTTGAAAAGGATCTGCCTTAGCAAGTAGTGTTGTTATCAGATCAAAGCTTTACCTATTGACCTCTAACCATTTAAACAGAAGGAAAATCCCTTGACTAGGTAGCTTTAACAGGCTTGTTGCAAATCCTCTAACCAGGTGACTTAAGTTCATTGAGTTCTTTAAATCCTCTAGTGAGGTAACCTTTAACAGGGTCTCAACCTTTAACAGGGTTTATAGCCATCCCTTAACTGGGTGATCCCTAACAGGATCAGTTCATAGCAGAACCTTATTGTAAAGTCTTTAATCAGACAAGGCTCCTAACAGAGTGGACTCCAAAAGAGTTCAAAACAAGCTTGTGGGTATTCATCCCCACCGTGGTTTTTCCCATTTGGGTTTCCATGTGAAAAATCTGTGTGTTATGGGTTGTGAGTTTTCATGTGATGATTGAGTAGTTTATAATTAAAGTTGAATATGCATGCAGTGCTAAATGATTGTGGTATTATTAATGCAACTCATGCATGTCTAAATTGGTAAAGTAGCTATCAAGATCTGAGATCTATTGAATGTTGTTTTAAGTACTTTTGGTTAACCGGTTTCGATGTCTGAAGCATTTCTGTTTAACCGATATTGCTATGGTTAAGTACAGTGGTATAGATAATCGGTTATCTATGTTAAGAGTGTCAGAATATTGAAGCAAGTTTTTGTCTAACTGATTCACCCACCCCCCCCCCTCTCAGTACCGATTAGGATATTAGTTGTTCATCATTATTCATCATGAATATCCTTAAATAGCTAACTTTTCCTGTGGCAAAGGCTCATTTAGTTATCAACCAGGGACGTAAACTTGAAATAGGTCAGCACTGTATGTGCACCAAGTTCATATTGCAACCATCCTATATTACTGCAGGAAAGGAAATACTTCTTAAAGTAAACACACGGAATCTCAAATGAACTAATACTTTAATCTTACAACTAGAAATTACTTTAAACAACTACTGTTAAATGATAAAGTTCTGGCGGGCAGCCGGAACTACTCTATTGCTGTGGCTACAGGAACAAACACGAGAACTGTTTCCTATGGCTATAGGAACAGACAACTATAGAAACAATTGCTACAAAAGTATAAAACTAACTAAAACATTTAAAGGATTGCTCACCAAGTGGGCCCCCTTCAGTTAGTATCTCAAGAACTTCAGATTACAATTATCTAATTATCCAAAATCACATTGATCTCTTTATTTCATCTTGACTAAAAAATACATAAAACGGTACCAAAAGATTGTGTATTACAAAATACTATGGTTGTTCTCTGTTATCCCTGAGAGGAGAGAGATCCCTTTATTTATAGGAAAACTTATAACAAACTTCTAATTGATCGACCACATTCCTACGGAATAGGTGAACAGGATTTATTAACAAGAGAAGAAGTCAGCGCAGGACAACAGAACAACATCTATCCTCCAACAGAGAAAATATAGCATGACTAGCCTCCTAGATCTAAGCTCCACTAAGAACAGTTATAAATGTTCATAAATTAATCTGTTGAAGAACTGGTCAAGTGGTTTTGATCATTATTGCATTTCTCTGACTGCGTCTGCATTACGGTTATATATTTGATGATCTTTTGAACCACCATTTGTCTTTACTCCACCTTTGCTGACCTTGCATCATGATATTAATGCACAACAAACATGTGTATATACTAATGCTAACATGATATAATGCAAACCATATTTATAATTATTTTTCAGATATTTGCATAGATAGATCATTATATGACATCCTTAGGTATAAGTTAAACCAGTTTCAAAAACACTTAAAGGTATAAACTTAAAAGAGTATTATAATCCAAATGTCATCTAATCATAAGACCTAGGCAGGAGTATTATATCAAAAATCTATCAAAATAGAGCCATTATTTAGGCTCATCACAACACATGACAAAGTCATCCATAATACCAACAATCTCTGTTATCCTTTCCACATGCTATAGATAGACCATCAATAGCAAAAATCAAAATTACAACATTTTTTTTATTTTTTATTTTTGGAATTTTCTAAAATTAGAAACCTGCTAAAAATGGAAACCTACCAAAAATGGAAACCTGCTACATTTAGAAACCTGCTAAAAATGGAAACCTTCCAGATTTAGAAACCTGCTAAAAATAGAAACCTATCAAATTTAGAAACCTACTAAAAATGGCAACCTGCTAAAAACGAAAACCTACTAAAATAGAAACCTGCTAAAAATGGAAACCTACAAATAGAATTAAATCAACCTATGAAGTGGGTCCCACCAGGTGTGCAAGAAAATGTGTGAGGGAAAACTGCGCTCAAATATGGGAGATTGAAATACCTGCTATGACAACCAAGCAAACACAATTATCTCAAACACCTCAAGACTAGGATGATGAAAAGAAAAACAATGAAGTATAAAAACATAAACAGAAGAATGCAAACTTCATTTTCAATCTTTGATTTGATATCCCATGGTAAGATGTGTGCTCATTGATGCAACAACTGCTCGATATTACTCTATGATGTGATTATGATGGTTGGATTCAACATTGAGGATTGGATGATATGAAGTGGGGATGAAATTGGGCATTATGACAATATGGATGTGCTAATGGTGGATGAAATTCTGCATTATAACAATGCAATGTAATGAAAGTGGAGGATTTGAATGAAAATGAGGGGGGATTAAATAGGAGAAAGGAGGAGAGGAAAAGATTGGGAAAATGCAACACAAGGAGGACAAGTGGCAATCCCAAGAATGACAAGTGGAACAAGATTCCACACTTGTCCTCAAAGAGAACAAGTGGCTCAAGAGGGGAAGACAAGTATCCAAAAGAGGGACATGTGTCTTAGGGAAGGACAACATGTCTCTTTTGAGAGGAAGCCACCCAAAATAGGCTTTAATTTCCTAAAATTAAGGAAATTAGGGAATATGTGTGTGCATGCACATGTGAGGGGAGGTTAGGATAATGTTAGTTTGAGAGATAGGGTTGGTTAGAACCCAAGGTTTAGATTGGAGGTTAGGTTAGAAGGAGGTTAGTTAGGTAGTTAGAAGTTAGGATACATGTGATCAAAAGGGAATATTTGAATTTTATTAATTCAAATGAAAATGATGAAAAGGGGAATTAATTAATTTGATTAATTAATTCATGGATTGGAAAGGGTGGAATTAATTAATTGACTTAATTAATTCAAGACATTGGAAAGGGTGGAATTAATTAATTGAATTAATGAATTCAAGACATTGGAAAGGGGGGAATTAATCAATTAGATTAATTAATTCAAGGGATTGGAAGGGGAGAATTAATTATTGGATTCAAAATATGAGGATTTGATTATATGAAGTGGGGATAAAATTGGGTATTCTGACAATATGGATGTGCTAATGGTGGATGAAATTCTGCATTATAACAATGCAATGCAATGAAAGTGGAGGATTTGAATGAACATGAGGGGGGATTAAATAGGAGAAGGGAGGAGAGGAAAAGATTGGGAAAATGCAACACTTGTCCTCAAGTGGTAGTCCCAGGAATGACAAGTCGAACAAGATTACACACAAGTGGTTCAAGAGGGAAAGACAAGTGTCCAAAATAGGGACACATGTCTTGGGGAAGGATGACATGTGTCCTCAAGGACACATGTATCTTTTGAAAGGAAGCCACCCAAAACAGGCTTTAATTTCCTAAAATTAAATAAAGTAGGGAACATGTGTGTGTGCACACATGTGAGGGGAGGTTAGGATAAGGTTCATTTGATAAATAGGGTTGGTTATAACCCAAGGTTTAGATTTGATGTTAGGTTAGAAGGAGGTTAGTTAGGTAGTTAGAAGTTATGAGACATGTGATCAAAAGGGAATATTTAAATTTTATTAATTCAAATAAAAGGGATTAAAAGGGGAATTAATTAATTTGATTTATTAATTCATGTATTGGAAAGGGGGGAATTAATTAATTCAAGGGATTGGAAGGGGAGAATTAAATAATTAGATTAATTAATTCAAGGGTTGGGCTTAATTAATTCAGATATTTAATTAATAAAATGGCTAAAGGAAATAAATTTGACTAAATTGATTAGCCAAATTTAAGTGTCTACAATTAATAATATGACTATTAATGATCATGATCGAATTAGAAAGTAGAAACATTTGATCAATACTGAAATTAATGTATTTTAAGGGGAAACCAATTATGGATGTATCTATGATTACCTAGCCACAATGAAAATCACATAACAATCAATAGAGAAAGGAAAATAATGATAAACAATGAAATATAGTTAATCAATGAAAATGATAAGTAGTCGTTAATATTAGTTAAGTCAAAGAGGTACGTATGAGGAGTTATGGGTACGGGTCGTGTAAAGAGACATCTCCTTTCACTGCATATATCCTCATATCCTTTTAAAGGTGGATACATTTGTTAGGATTCCCACAGATACTGAGAGGGGGGGTGAATCAGTATCTAACTGGCTAGAACAATTTCTTAACTTAAAACATGCAGAACATATTAATACTGTATACCGGTAAACATAAAGTAATGCAATAAATAGAGATAACATCAACCACATGAAAAGAACACCATAACACAATATTTTAGCGAGGAAACCCGGTGTGGGAAAAACCTCGGTGCGATTTGTGACCCACAATATTCACTTACTGGCCAATAAGAGAATATTACTGCTACAATAGGGGCCTGCACATGCAGGAAGGCCAAGTGCCTAGAGCTCACTACTCAAATACAAAATAGGAAGTCTCACTGACTTACAAAATGGATTATATAAATCTAGTGTCTTGTACTGCTTCAAAATAGCATCTATAATGCCAGATCCAGTACCGGTTTTTGCTCTGCTTCTTACATACACCCTTAACCTATAATTCGCATAATAGGTCTGCCTTATTACCTTCCTTCATTCTTACAAAAAAATTTCTACAATCATATCTTATATATATGAGTCATTTTACAATGTTACCAAGTCGGCTTATAATTATTTTATAATAATAAATAAAATATATTACAACAAAAATCTTGTCGGCCTCTGTGTCGTTATGCTTCCTTTCACTATCGGTGTCAGTGGTCTGAGTGCCGGTGTAGAGTCTAATCTTGCTAGTGCCGGTGGAATGCCTTGCTAGTGTCATGGGATTGTAAGGTTGCCATCAATGACAAAACCTTCAATCACCTACAATGTCTCATTAGAGTGTGCATTTGCCAACAATCTCCCCCTTTGGCATTGATGGCAACACTCATGAGAAAATTCAAAAAGTGTAGTCCAAAAATATGTTACCACAAATGTGTGAACCAAAAATGTGTGAACTCCCCCTAAGAAGATGAGTCTTTAGCTGATTATTTTCTCATACCACTACTCCCCCTTTGGCATCAATGACAAAGGTTGTCAAAGTGTCAATAGAGTATGGTTTCCCGTCTCAACCTTGTAACCGGGTGGTTACAATTTTAAAAAGATCTGCCAAAACCAAATTTAGGCTTTCAAGAAACTTTTTACTGTCTTTTATTGTTGCCTCTTTTCTTTGAACTGTACCGGTGAGGTGTTGCATTTGCTCTGCCGATGTTTTTTGTCCTTGAACTAATGCATCAAATATTTCTTTCCTTAAACATGCGAGGTAATCCAACTTTGGATTTAATCTCCATTTCAGATCCTTAGCCTTACTTTTTATTTTCTCCTTTTCTCTTTCTAGCTTTAGTAACTCTTCGTCAAAACCTGTTATCTTTTGCTCAAAAATTGATAATGAATCAGATGAATTAATAAAATTGTCAGCTAGCTTATTAATTTCCTCCTGTATCTTGCTCATTTTTCTGTCAATGTCAACTGTCAAAAAGTTTGTCTTACAAGTGTCTCTATACAAAGTTTTGAACTCCTTAAGTGTGTTGCACAGTTCCGATAGAAGTGTGTCAAACTGCCTTGTACACTTCTTTATTTGTTCCTCAAAGAATTTATGTTTTTCTTTTTCTAACCTCTCTTTAAATGCTTCTTCCTTTATTTGCTCAACTGTCACTATGTTGTCAGTAATATACTTAGACAAAGTGTCGAGGTGACTCAAAGAATCCTTATTATCTACATTGCATTTTGGAGCTATCATCTTCAAAATTGGAATTGTGTCATCTATAGCTTTATATGCATGTGAACTACAATCTGTTATTTTCTTTATAGAATCTAAAAGAACTTCAGTTACATTTGTTGATTTAAATCCTGCAATTGAAGGGTCAACACTCTGAATTCCATCGGTGGGAGCAATATCCTTGCTTGTAGTGACCTCTGGTAGGTCAGTCTGTGTTTCCATTTCCTTAAGTAAAGTTTTTTGTTTCTCTCCTGTTTTCGGTGGCATTGTTTCCACATGAACCTGTTGTTGAGAGGGAGCCTGTTGCTCTATGTTACCATCTTCCCATTTTCCTTGTGTGTTATCTGTTTCATTATTTATTGGTGGCTCACTAGCCATATCTGTCTTGCCAGTTGTGTCCTTGTCTATCATAATGTTGACTTTTGGAGTATCAACATCAACTATGTATAGTACCTCATAATTAGGATTTGTATCCTCTTGTGATACATCCATACTCTCATCAGTCGGTTGATCTTCAGTTGTTGTTACCGGTGGAGTAACCAAAGGCGGTGGGGATAAATTATCTCTTATTTTGATGCTTGGAGGTCCACCAACCTTTCCTTTTCCCTTATCCTTGTCTTTTTGATATACCTTGATTGGTTTAGGGTTTCGATACTCTTCCTATTTTTCCTTCTCAACAAGGAATATATCCCATGCATTTTCAGTTTCCTCTACAACCTCATTTACTCTTCCAACCATTAGTGCAATATGTCGGTGTGCAATAGAGAATACTGACTGGTTAGCCTCTGCAATTAGATCATCTATTTCTTTCAAAGAGTTAACTGGGTAGACAACAAGTAATTTTTCAACTTTTATTTTCTTGTCAAGCTCTACAACAGCTTGTCTTCTTGCTTCTAGTCTCTTGAATAGTTCATCTGGTAGTTCATCTACAACTTGCATCAAGAACTTCTTGTAGATATCCAAGTGTAAAATAACACTATTTTCAACCTTTTCTTTATCATCAACTAATAGTGAGTCATATAGTTTGTTGATGTTTTTAAGTTTTCCTTCTTCTGTGATTTCATCCAGTAGTTTGTCAATTGGAGCAATATTTTGTTGAGTCCTTTTCTTTGGTGTCAACTTCTTCTTCTTAGGAGTTATCTTCTTGACCAGGGGCCTCACTGCCTATTGTTTTTGCCTAGTTCTTCTAGGTGAAGGTGTGGATACCGGTGAAGGTTCCCTTTTCCTTACAACTCTTTTAAATGTTGTAGGCGTATCACTCTCTGAGGAATTTGCTACAGGTGAAAGGTGAGTTTCAGGCTGCAGTGCTTCTAACTCATCTTCAGTGATGTCAGTTTTCTTGAGTACATCTTCCTTTATAGCCTTTGCCTGTTGAGATCCCCTTCTTACTGTTGCCTCAACCTTCTTTACATTTTTCTTTGATTGGATCTATTTTTCAATGGTTTCAGCACTACCGAAGACCTCTTCCTTAGGTTCCTTGGGTGCTTCTAGAAGGGCTTTTGCATATGTTTCAATGATGTGGTTATCGATCTCATAACCCATTTCAGTAACCCAAATTGTTCTTGGGATAACTGCTTCCATCCAGATCTCATCCTTCTTGATGACAAAACATATCTCATCCTTGTATTTATTTACAATTTCTTGTGACAGTCTGACTCTAGCTTTCATTTGGGCCTTCAATGCTAGAAAATACTCATTGATATTCTTCTCTTTGTTTTCACCCATATTGTTCAATAAGTCAGATAATTGTTTCCCTGCCGGTATGTCAAATCCAAGGTTCTTGTTGCCTATACTGAGCACCTATTTGTTATATGTAGCATTAAACATACAAGTAAATTGCCAAACCTAAATGTCCTTTTCTTATCCTTCTTGATCTTTCCCAGATTGTCAATAAGTTCATCCTTTAACCATTCACATACATCAATTTTCACATTATCTTTAACCATATCATGAGCACTTTTTATGCATAAATTGGAAACTGAGTTAAGTCTATTTTCATGAGTTGTTTTGTAACCTAAAATCATGCTAATGAATCTTACATTTATGTCAGTTACATCATTCACCCTTAAAGACCTTTTGTCGGATGTTGCACCTGTTAGGTTTATTACCAGGTCATTTGAGACCTTCTTTGTCTTGTCTGGTCTGTTACCGGTGGAAGGTAACCCTGTTACAGCTTTCACAACTTCCTTGGTAATTTTATGAACCGAATCTAGCCACAAGAATGCACCATGTACCCTACTCAATACTATCCTAATAACATCCTTAGGGAAATCCGGAATGTTGAGGATTTTAGTGAATCCTAGGGTTTCAATAATTTTGTGTTCAGGTTTCACATTATCGGAGTCATCACATATGATAGTCTTGTACATGTTCTTGATTTCCTCATCACCTAATTCTTCTATGTGGCAATGGATGTACATTCTAGGGTCTTTTGCCAAAACAACTCCTTTGGGGATTTGGGAAAATGCACCAACATTATCATCCTTTTTAGCTATCTTGGGAACTAGCTGAAATACGGGCCTAGGGCGTTTTATTACCTCGACTACAGTAGGTTTTAATATGAATTCAGGTATAGAAGAGGATGCCATGATTATAAATACCTTTTTCTGCCTTTGGAAAGATTGATTGTTGAAATGCTTTGCCTCTTAACTCTGGAAATTTTGTGCTCTTCGAATGTTTGAATGCTCGGTGAAGTAAAATGGAGCCAAAATCACTAATTTATAATGTTAATTCGCCAACTACCACATTTAATGCATGTCAGTTAAGTAGTCACTTAACTTTATTTGTCGGTATAGAAGTAATTTCTACTTCTCACCATCAACCAAGGGAATGATAGCATGATTTTTATTTGATTGCTAAACCCTCAAAAGAATTTTCTTCAATTAGATGAAGAGACTCCTACCGGTGGAGTGCTACTCTGTTCTGTCAGTGGAGTGTTGTTTGGTTCTACCGGTGGAGGAGTATTCCCAACACCATTTAGGTCTGACTTTCTAATCCATTGTTTTGATAAATCTTTCTTAACTTCTTCAACTTTTTATTTTCCTTTCAAACTAGAACCTTTGTTGTCTACCGGTGGTGCCTTACTTCTGTAGAATTTTGCAATATGTCCAATCTTGTTAGAAGCATAACAAGTCACATTATTTTTCTAAATAGCCTTCCCATAACCTATGCCAGTTTGTGTTCTACATTGATTAGATAAGTGTTCAAATCTTCCACAAGCATAACATCTTACATTCATTCTGCAATTTTCAGAGTTATGACCAATTTTGTTGCATTTTGAACATTGACCGGTGGGTGCATTGGTATTCTGATTACTTCTAGATCTACATTGATTTTCTCTATGACCATACTAGTTACAGTTAAAGCATTTGCCATTGAATTTATAAGCAGTAGGTTGTCTTACTAGTTTGCTATGATTCTGTGTGTTTGCAGTACCAGAGCTTTCTCTTGCTTCAAAGCCAATTCCACAAGTGTCACCTTTAGGTTTCTGATTCTTCAACAAGTCACCAAGTTCTTCTGAGCTTTTCTTGAATTTCTCTTTATGCTGATTTGCAGTATCTAGTTCTCTTTCTAAGATTTATTTCTGCCTTATCAGTTCATTTGAGTCATTCTGTGTGTGCATCAAATCTGTGTTCAACAAATCATTTTCATAGCTAAGTCTTGTGTTTTCATTTGCAACATCACTTAGTCTTCTAGTCAAATCTTCTTCATTCTTCTTTCTATCTTCAATTTCCTTACAAAATCTGATAGTCATATCCTGCATCTCATTCTTTGTTGTCATGTTCTCTTGCTTCAGCTTGTTTATCATATCATTAAGAGTTTCCTTTTCATCATTCTCAAATTGCATCTTTTCACAAAGTTCTCTTCTCTTGTTTCTTGCAATAGTAAGATTTTCTTGAAGTGCTTGAATAATATCCTGAGCTGCTTTTAGATCATCTTCAAGTTTGATATTTTTCAATTTTTCTCCTTCATAGTCTGAGAGAGTTGCTTTAAGTTGTTTCATCAAGTTTTCCATCTCTACCGGTGTCAAGATCTTCCTCAAGTTGTTAGGCTTCTGAAAATAGAGGACTAAGCTCTAATACCAATTGTTAGGATTCCCACAGATACTGAGAGGGGGGGGGTGAATCAGTATCTAACTGGCTAGAGCAATTTCTTAACTTAAAACATGTAGAACATATTAATACTGTATACCGGTAAACATAAAGTAATGCAATAAATAGAGATAATAGCAACCACATGAAAAGCACACCATAACACAATATTTTAGTGAGGAAATCCGGTGTGGGAAAAACCTCAGTGGGATTTGTGACCCACAATATTCACTTATTGGCCAATAAGAGAATATTACTGCTACAATAGGGGCCTGCACATGCAGGAAGGCCAAGTGCCTAGAGCTCACTGCTCAAATACAAAATAAGAAGTCTCACTGACTTACAAAATGGATTATATAAATCCAGTGTCTTGTACTGCTTCAAAATAGCATCTATAATGCCAGATCCAGTACCGGTTTTTGCTCTGCTTCTTACATACACCCTTAACCTATAATTCGCATAATAGGTCTGCCTTATTACCTTCCTTCATTCTTACAAAAAATGTTCTACAATGATCTTTTATATATATGAGTCATTTTACAATATTACCAAGTTGGCTTATAATGACTTTACAATAATAAACAAAATATATTACAACAACAATCCTGTCGGCCTTTGTGTCGGTATGCTTCCTTTCACTGTCGGTGTCGGTGGTCTGAGTGTCGGTGTAGAGTCTAATCTTGCTAGTGCCGGTGGAATGCCTTGCCGGTGTCATGGGATTGTAAGGTTGCTATCAATGACAAAACCTTCAATCACCTACAATGTCTCATTGGAGTGTGCATTTGCCAACAACATTTTCTATCAAGAGCATCGGATGGGGATGGGTGAAAAGTATTGAACAATCCTTGAAGAAGAGAGCATAAAAGGAAAGATTGAATTTGCATTTATCATTAAGACAAGGTGATACTCTAGGATGAGGTTTATGTGCATATATCGGATAATAATTTTTGCATATTACTATTGATAGCA